>NC_091458.1:110235843-110835843 GCF_027789765.1 Dendropsophus ebraccatus
GCTCCTGTAAAAATGTAAATACTATTGTGAATATAATTTAAGTTTAAGGTAAAAATAAGGCCAAATAACGTCCGTTTTTGTGCAACAACAGCCATTATTTGGCCTTATTTTTACTTAGTGGGAACATAGCCTTAGGCTATGTTCACACAGGGTAAAATATAAGAGCAATACAACAGTAAAATAGGTATAGGACTCAGTTGTATTTTGAATTTAAGTCTATGTTTACACAAGGTCATTTTTCTGCTGTATTTTTGTATGGAATGTAAAAATAAGGACCAGTAACGGCCGTTGTTGCAAAACAATGGCTGCTATTAATGATTAACTGCCTTTAAAGGTAAAGTGTCAGAGATTTGTAATTTACTTTTATTAAAAAGCTTGTCTTCCAGTACTTATCAGCTGCTGTATGTCCTGCAGAAAGTGATGTATTCTTTAAATTCTGACAAAGTGTTCTCTGCTGCCACCTCTGCCCCTAACAAGAATTGTCCAGAACAGTAACAAATCCCCTTAGAAAAAAGTTCTACAGACTGAAAAGAATACCACTTCCTGCAGGACATACAGCAGCTGATAAGTACTGGAAGACTTGAAAATTTTTAATAGAAGTAAATGACAAAATCTCCAGCACTTTCTGGCACCAGTTGATTTGAAAGAATTTTTCTTGTAAACTACCCCTTTAATTGCCCTTATTTTTACTTTGTGGAAACATAGCCTTAAACTGAAGAAGAAAAAGACATACTACAAAAAGTGTAAACTTTACTTCAAGTGACAGTACATTTCTTTTGTTTTGCTTGTTTATTAGATTTTTCTATGGACCTAGTCTCATCAGCATTGCTATAAAAAAAACAAAACAAAAAAACACAGTTCTCTAGCATGTCAGTGTATTAATGAGGCTAGATTCACACTGCGTTTTTGCATCCCTTTCACTGTATCTTTATCTGTTTAAGAACCTTTAATTTCAACGTGGAGATGTGTTAAAAAACAAAACAGAAAGACATTCTGTTTCCATTAGATTTTTTTGTTCATAATGTAAGGCTCGGTTCACACTACGTTTTTTTTCATCCATTTTTGCAAACAATGGATAAAAAAGCGGACCAAAACTCATCTGTTTTTTAAACGTGAAATATAATCTTATGTAGGCTCTCTAGGAGTAAATCCTAACGTATACAATGTATACAAAAACGTGGCATTTTTGTGTACCTTAAAAAACTGAAGCGTTTTGATTCGTTTTTTTTATAATGGGGGTCAATGGAAAAATGGATCAAAATGGATGCACACAAATGCTATGTTCACACAACGTTTTTTCAGCTCCTTTTAAATAATGTCTGTTATTTTGATTTTAAAATAACGGACGTCATTTAGCAGCCTGGCTGTTGGTACATTATTCTAGTTTGGGCTACTAATTGCCCTTTGAGGGCGGGTTGATTGAAAAGTCCATTGAATTTAATAGTAAAAACGGAGAAAGAACGGTGACAAAAGAAAAACTGTGTGTGAAAAACTAATAACAAAAGTCTGCTGTTTGCAAAAGACGTCCAAAGATAATTGCCATGATTATTATTTAGACGTCCGCACAGATAAGTTTTGTTATTCAATACATTGTGTGCATTGGACGTCCATCTTTCCATTGACTGCATTGCAGTCAGTTAAATTGCGGCAAAAACGGACTTTTTTTTATTTGCAAAAGCGAACACCTTTTCTCTATTTTTGACGTTGTGGGAACATAACCTTATGCATCCGTTTTTTCATTCGTGTTTTGAAAAAACGGATAAAAATTGTGTGAACCCAGCCTAAGTCAATGTAAAACTGATGTTGCAGGATGGCATACAACTGCTTCTGTTTTTGAATTTTTTTCCCCTCTTTAAATAGATATGTTAAATGAACAGCAAAAACACAGCATGACCCTAGCCTGATCTCATTCAATCCCAGTCAATCAGTCCACATTAGTAGTGCACAGCCCTAGTGGGGGTGCCAGCAGTAGGGGATCTGACCAAGTATCCTCTCACTCCAATGTAAGGTGAATATGTGGTATGGTGCTTTACTCAAATGCAAAGTTTCCAGCCGCACATAGAGTCCTAAGCAATGCTTGAGAAAGACTCCATGTGGGAGCCAAAACATTGCATTTGGTCACTGTTATACATAGAATAAGCCACCATTTAAATGAATCACCTTACATTGGAGTGCTGTGGTAATTTCTTCATTTGCTATTTATTTATCTATCTACTTACCTAAGAGGCTAAAGGCCCTATTACACCAAGCGATTATTGGCTGTATTTGGCCGATTATTGGCCGTTACAGCTGATAACTGCTTGGTGTAATAGCTAGTGTTAAAAGGCAACGATTAGCCGACATGCACGATGGCCGTCGCTCCAGGCAAAAGGAACGGTGGCAACAGACTGCCGCTATCTCCTATGGGCTCCCCGCACTTACCCACTGCAGGCAATATGTTGTAGAGCAGGAGGAGCGGAGCAGAGTGATATTTCGTTTTTTGGGAAAAGTTCCAGAATACTGTCCTTTGTTCTCGTAAATCTCTGCTCATTCTGGGTTATGTAGTCAAATGGGCCGTCCTGCTCAGTGACTGACAGCTATCTCAGCTTTCCGTGTGTGTAGGACTACCCAATAACTATGTCACTCCGCTTGATACTATGATGCTTGCAGATTGTACTGTAATAAGTCTTTATCTGCTCAGCCATAGAACACCAGTTCTTGAAGCTCCCAGCAAACAGTTCCAGTGCAGACACTGCTTCTAGATGCTGTTATTGCTGCAGCTAATGCTGCGTTTACACGGAACGATTATCGTGCAAATTTGCACGATAACGATCAAATTCGAGCGATAATCGTACGTGTAAACGCAGCGAACGATCAAGCGACGAGCGAGAAATTGTTCATTTTGATCTTACAACAAGTTCTATCGTCGTTCGCAAAAAATTCGCAGATCGTTCCGTGTAAACAGTCGTTCACGCATTTTACTTATGTGCGAGATACGCTTAAGCTATCGTAAAACGATCGCAAAACTATTTTTCCGTATGATATATCATTCTGTCTAAACGCTGATTGTTCTAAAAAAACATTGTTCTTTCGATATCGTTAATCGTACAATCGGGAGAATTATCGCTCCGTGTAAACGCAGCATAGGGTTACATGATTTATACACATGACCTACCTTAGGATTTGGTATTCCTTTGTGAGCTTGTGTAGCCAAGTGCCCAGAGTAGCTCGGGTAAGGAGGAAATTTGAAGAAACAGTGGCATGCTAATACAGTGCCTTAGTAAAAGTTAGAGAACTTTGATCTGCCACTTATGTATGGAGAAAAACCCATGCATAATGCCCCAAATATGTATGTGTGTAGAGATACAGTATTCAAGCTGACAAGGTTATATTGCATTTGTTTCACAGATAGCATGGGTAGTTCTGTTTGTTCTCTATGTGGCTTTATTTCAATGAAAAATGCTTGTGACCACTTTTACAGAAGGGTCAAAGGGACATGGCTGGGACCTTGTAATGCCCAAGTATGCTACACCTCTCCCGCTCAATTTACTCTGCCCCCTTTCTCTGTGATTGAAAATTGTGAGAATCCTGATCAATCACAGAGGAAGAGGATGGAGGGGGCCGTGTAAAGTACACAGGAGAGATGTTGCAGACCGGGGCATTACAGGGACACGCCTCTTTGACCCTTCCAGATGGCCGGCAAATGCGAATGAAAAGCCACAGACCGACCAATCAGAACCACCAATGCTATTGGTGACACAAATGTAATGTAATCATGTCAGCCGTTTGCTATGCAGATGACAGTGTGAATAGGGATGCATTGTAGCTCCCTGTGCAGTGATGCTTCTGACCACTGGCTGGGCAGGGAGCTACTAGCCAGCCTTAGAGCCCTTTTACACAGAAAGATTATCTGCCAAAGGTTTGAAGCCAAAACCAGGAACAGACTATAAACAGGGAACAGGTCATAAAGGAAAGCCGGAGATTTCTCAACTTCTCAAAAGTCCTGGCTTTGGCTTCAAATCTTTGGCAGATAATCTGTCAGATAATTTTTCTGTGTAAAAGGCCCTTATTCACATGAATAGGTTTGTGTTACACTTTTTTCCACAGCAGGTGGCAAAGAGTAAGCTGAAGAGTCCATAATAGCACTGCTATTTTTCACCCGTTCCACATAGCCTTATACATTTTGTCCACAATCTGTTAAAAAGATGCTTACTAACCATTAAATGGGTACTCTGTAGACAAAACATTCAAAGGGAATTCCGGTGCAAATTTTTATCTTTCGAATGAACTGGTGTCAGAAAGTGATATATAGATTTGTAATTTACTTCTATTTAAAAATCTCCAGTCTTTCAGTACTTATCAGCTGCTGTGTGTTCTACAGAAAGTGGTGTATTCTTTCCAGTTTGACAGGGTGCTCTCTGCTGCCTCCTCTGTCTATGTAAGGAACTGTCCAGAGCAGTAGAAAATCCCAATAGAAAACCTCTCCTGCGCTGGACACTTCCTGACATGGACAGAGGTGGCAGCAGAGAGCATTGTGTCAGACTGGAAATAATACACCACTCACTGCAGGACATACAGCAGCTGATAAGTACTGGAACACTGGAGATTTTTAAATAGAAGTAAATTACAAATCTATGTTACTTTCTGAAACCCGTTGATTTGAAAGTAAAAGATTATATATTATAATATAACTTTATTAAAATAACTGTATTGTTGTTGTTTATTTACAAACATATGTCTGATGCCTGCAGCAGTAAGGAGCATCTAGCACAGTGAGCGGCGATAGCAATCACTGCTCACTGTCGGGCAGCTTCCCCACTCCTGTGTACTGTATATAAGAATATACAGTACATGGGGGAACAAACCCTGCTCTGTATAGCGCTGCTAAGCAGCCATAGAACACAGCTGGTAACCAGGAACTTCAAGGATTATAGCCCTGCAGTTCCAGACACAAATGGTGGTGGCAGCAGTGGGGGCTGTGTATAACAAACTAGTATAACTTTATTAAAACAATGTTTAAGTCTCTGGAGTATCCTCTTAAGGTATATACATAAGGGAGCAGCTCAGATGAGAATATGCTCTATACATTGGGGACCTCTTCCCCACTGCCTGATGCTGGGATTCTGGAAGAACTTTTGTTTTGAAATGAAGAAATGATAATCATTTACAATTTCTGACAGGTTTGATAGAAGCAGCCCTGCAATACATAAATATAAAGCCAGAACATTACACATATGAAAATAATTAAGTATACATCCCATATTTAATGCATTATATCACAGTACTTAAAACACTAAGCGCTAACGTATGGAGCTGTTCTGTACACTAAACAATAGCAGCATACCAGTGCACAGAATATCTAAGCGGATTCACTGATCTCACCTCATATAACAAGCCGGGCAGATAAAGATGGCAAAAATCCATCACAAGAGGCATTAGGCTGAACTTAGGACTGATGATGACTTCATGTAAATGGTGCCTTCCACAACCCCTGGACACAGCTATCAGGGCAGAGGGAGATAAGTTTGATATTTTTTTTTATCCAATTCTTTTTGTTTTTCAGAGGAGAAAGGAAAGAAGAAGGATCAGGTATGTTGGAGTTCAACATCCCCTACAGAAATCACACATATATATATATATATATATATATATATATATATATATATATATATATGTATATATATTATAATGTACGGCTATATTTAGAATGTGTTCACACTTTATTTAATATCAGTTAATAGTTCCTATGATTTCATGGAACTATATATATATCAGATTTAATCTGATGCCAAAAGGCATCAATTCCATCCTGATTCCCCCTCCCATCATCTGTTTTCAGATGTTGTATGTATAGAGAAGACCTAACCGAGGTGTGATACTTCTTCTGGTCTGCAGTGCTTACAGAAATAGAGCTCATTCACACTTCCGTATATTCACTCTATATTAGTTTTATTTGTTTTAATTGAAAAACATTGCAAATGCATTTATATGGGTTTATTCACATTCAGGCTCGGACTGGCCCACAGTGGAGCAGGGAAATCTCCCGGTGGAGCCTACCCGTTGGTGGGCTTCCCTGTTCAGCAGCTCCAGGACAACATATAATCCCCCAGCACTGCTACACATGCCTTGTCATCTGGTCACTCGCTGGTTCTGTATACCTGGGGTTTCATCTTTATATATAGAGGCAGGGAGTGACCGGGGTGACAGGTAACAGCATGTAGTGTGCAGAATCAGCGCCGCCCCTCTCCTCTCTCCAGGAACCCCCCCTCCTCCATCTGCTCTATGTGCTGCTGCTGTCAGTCGGGTCACAGAATGAGGGGAGGAAGAGGGACTGCAGCCTGCACAGTGTAGCCTTAAAGCAGCTCCTGGAGCTGCAGATCTGACAGCATGTGAGCTGTACCTGGTACTTTCCTAAACCAGAGGTAAATTTGTGGACATGAAGTATGTATGTTATGTGAATCTGTGTGTATGGTGCGTGTGTGTATGTATTATCAATGCATATTTGTAATGTGCATTTGTTTATTTGAGTAGATGATGTAAGTATGTGCGTATTGTGCATGTATGTGTGCGCGTGTACTATGAATGCATATAGGTAATGTGCATATCTTTACTATGTTCCGCACCTCGCTGCCTGCCTGAGATTTGTTAGTTTCATGGGACTTCTCCATTCAAGAAACTAAATTGACATGCTAAGCTGTTTGCATAGAGTGACTGACAAGTTACTAGCAGCATTGCTGGTCACATACACAGGTCTGTGCAAACTTGATATAGTAATGGGAAGGGTTTTGGGCTGGTTACATCTGTACGGTGGGCCCAAGGTAACCCAGTCTGACACTGTTCACATTTACCTATTTTGTACACATTCTCTTATGTACATGGCTTTGGTTCCCAGATGCAACACGTTCTACTGCATCTGTTTTAGCTGCTGGAAGTAAATTCAGCAATGCCATTTAAAACAGCAAAAACAGCACAGACACATACACAATGAAATGCCTGCATGCAATGATCAGGATATGCACCGCCCCATCCATGTCTCAGAAGGCTTACTTCTGGAACCACTGGAAGTAAGTGCTGGGAAGTAAGAGGATTCAGATGTCTTCTGCTCCCTGGACAACCCCTTTAAAATTAAATGTGGAACATTTATGTATGCAATATAAAACAAAAAATGGAACAAAAAATAATGAATGTAAGCCTACATAAAAATAATGGCATTGTTGATAGGATTTTTCTGTTGCCATTGGTAGGCAGGGGTTAGTTTCTATTCTGACCGATTCCATTATTAATTTCAGTTTAATTCCTGTTCCAGTAGCATAGCCCAAAGTGATACTTTATCCCAGATAAAATGGAATTGTGCATTTTTGTCTTTTTTTATCATTGCAGTCAATAGATTTTGATGTACAAAAACAGAAATAAACGACTGGTATGCACCTGCTTTCTGCTTAGTGGAATTTCTTCTTACTAAGTTAGAACTAACATAAAAATATTGCATCATAGTATAAAATAAGGAAATAAAGAAATCAATGCTCATGAGTATGCAACTGGTTGTGTGTCAGAATTGTGAGTTTATGAACTGTATGTACATAGCAAATTCCCCATCAGGATATGTGCCATTTTGTTAGCTGTTGTTATGATACCACGTCTATCCTTATCTGTAAATATATCTGCAGAAAAAAAGACTGATTTAATAGTATTGAATACAATAATACATGCAATATAAATCTAAGAATATATAGCTATGATACATGAATACCCGCACAGTCCAGAAAGGAATACTTATCTGGCAGTGTTCCCAGAAATAAATATGCCACACACATATATAATCAATATGAAAAAAAAACAAAAAAAACAGGACACAGCTATCTAAATAAAAAGTATGCACAGTGAAACTGCTAACACAACCCTGAGTTATTACAAATATTTAACTTGCAAGAGCTATATAGTGAGTGAATATAAAATTGTATCGAAAAAGTAGGTGAGGTGAACAAAAGTAGTAAAATGTGCAAAGGATACATACAGCAGACAATTTGGTCACTAACATGATACTCCTTATTCTGCACCATATTTATGAAGATGTTAAAAGGGGTTGTCCAGTGAAAATCTTTTTCTTTAAAATTAACTGATATCAGAAAGTTATATAGATTTTTAATTTACTTCTATTAACAAATCTCAAGTCTTCCCATACTTATTACCTACTGTATGCCCTGCAGGAAATGTTTTATTTTCAATCTGACAGAGTGCTCTCTGCTGACATCTCTGGAAGAGACAGGAACTGTCCAAAGCAGGAGAGGTTTTTTATGGGGATTTATAGAAAACCGAGACAGAGTTGCTGTCTCGGCCACACTAGCTTTAGTCTTTTTCCTCCATAATACAGCCTGTAAAGGACCTGGGGTGACATCATTGTCACAAGATAAGGTCCTTAAGTAAATTCTCTAATGTTACTGCATTGTCTCCGGGCTGCAGTTTTGCCCTGATTTATGCAAAATTGCGGTAAAAAGCAGCGATTTTTATGCAAATTATGGCAGAACTATCAAATGGAGATAAGACACCACTGAAAGTAAAAGTCTGTTTGGGGCCATGGGCCCCCCAGGAGCTCAGGGCCCCGAGCTACTGCCAGAAACGGACCTATTATAATCTGCTAATGCAGCTGACCCCTATCACTACCAACATTACCTATCGGTGGTTGTTCAGAACGTTTCCATACACTATAGATTGATGGCGACCGCTAGCAGCAGGTTCGGCTGTCTAAAGTCTGAGGTGTATGGGGACCTTTAAACACTACAGAATATCAGAGGAATTATAGTTTTAACTACCACTGAGAAGGGGTGCCCCTGCATCTTCTTTTCATCCCACTGGCCTTGAGTAACATGTCTGTCCTTATAAACACATAGGAAGAGGCATATCACCAAAGGTTAGGGGGCAAAGAACAGAATTTAATTTTTTAGAGTACAAACACACACACCGTATACGCAGCAGATACGCAGCAGATCTGCAGCAGATTTGATGGTGCAGATTTGATGCTGTGTTTAGTTATTTAGATCTAATCTGCTGCGTATTTGTTGCGTATTTGCTGCGTATTGCAGCAGTAAATACGCTGCGTATACAGTGTGTGTGTTTATACCCTTACACTGCTTTGTCGGTGCTGGCACAGAGACCTCGATGGTGCAGTCCATTTTTCAAAACACAGCCCGGTTCCTGCGATTGGCGCCAGTTTCTTTATTTGCTTGCTCTATGCACTGGAGGCCCTACCTTTGATGACGCAGCCAGACTTGATTCTAATGGAGGGGCAACACAAAGGGGAATGGATATTTTTACACTGGGATCGCTGGGCCTGCCCCCAGTGCATAGAGCAGGCCAAAGCACTCTAAAAGAAACCAGTGCCAAGAACTGGGTACCGTTATGTAAAAACGACCGCGTTACTGGGATCTCTGTGCCAACTAGATAGTCTAAAAAAAAATATCTCATGCGAATAGGTACATTCACTTTAAATAAAATGGAAGCAGGGAGAATGCATCAATCACTATGCCTGTGGGTAAATGCTCTGGGCCCGCCACAATGTGCCATGCCTGCTTTGTTTAAAAGCCCATCCTGCCTATGCTGCATGGCTGCCGCTGCTGTGTCTCGGTCTCACACTCGCGTAGATGGGATGTTAATTGAGTATTTGGTACATGATGCTTCATCATCAATAATACTTGCTGGAACTCCTGCATGGTCCTGCACCATGCTCCAGGCCTGAGACCATAGAAGGACAGTGGTTTGGAATATAATCTGCTGTCCTTAGAATGGGGGTTGATAACTGGCTGCTATTAAGGGGGTATGATTACTGCTATAAGGGGGTCTCTACAGAGAGGTTAAGAGTAGTGCTATCAGTGCTATTTTTTTTTGTTATTGGGGGGTAGGTTACCCTATTAAGCTCAAGGAAGGTGTACTGTAACTTTAAAGCATGGTGAGGGATAAATAAGGTGATGATGCTTTATAGTCCATCATCATCTTACCTTCTCATCCTTTCAAAGTCATCACCTTACCCAAATGAGGTGATCAACTATTAGGGATGGGGAAAAGGGGCAATGTTAGTCACTTGGTATATATTTATGTGTACAGTATTTTGTGCAGTACATTTGTTACTGGTATATATGTATGTGTGCAATATATACACTGCTAGTATATATCTATATGTGCAGTATATTCACTGCTGGTATGTATGTATATGTACAGTCATTTTACATATGTATGAGTGCTTGTATTCATTGCTAGTATATTTTTATGTCTATTTGGTTACAATTCTTTACTTACAATTTTAATGGTGTGTGTGTGTGTGTGTGTGTGTGTAAGGGGCACCTTTTTAATGTTTACCTCAGGCAGCAAAGAAACCAGACTCTGGGTTAACCATATGGTTTAGTAGGAGTTAGCCTATAAGAATTTTTTTTACATTAAGGAGCCAAAAAAATTAGATGTTGCCATCATTAAATAGCGATTGGTACCCATATTGCACCAGCTATTTAAATAAATAAATAAATGTGTGTGTATGTGTGTATATATATATATATATATATATATATATATATATATATATATATATATATATAATGATATCTACACATACAATTAACCAGTCCAGCTTCTCTCCTGGATAAAAACCATGTACTTACACTTCATGTGCATTTCCTGCCGAGGAAACGACATACAAGAGCATTTCTGTTAGGCAAGGTTCTGCCAATGTGTAAATTCAATCCCCTGTGACTGACTGGCATAATTTGTAGATTAGAAGAAGAAAAAACACAGGTCAACACTGAGCACTGAATGGGCCTCATGTAGGAAAACTGTTCTATATTTTAAGCAACCAATCAGATTTTATTTGTTTTCCAAATGTCTCTAGGGAAATAGTAGCAGTGATTGGTTGCTAGTGGCAACTCTGACACCTTTTCCTACATTTTCATTTAATTTTTGAGCTAAATAATAGGCTAATGATAATAAAAAAATGCAGGATAGAGGACAAGTATGAGATTGTGGGGACCCCTGGTCTATGGAGCTGCCGGAAAGAGCTGAGTGCTGTAATCAGCTCTCTTCTGTGACTCCATAGAGATGAATGGAGCTGTGGGTCACGTGCTCCATTCGCAACAAAGCCAGGTGCCAAGCTAGAGATCCCTGCTGGGCACAGAGGTCAGACTCCCCTCTCGCAGCCTTGTGCGGCAGAATAAAACATCTTTTTCACCTTTGTAAAGCTACTGCTGCAACCGCGGCTGGTATGCTCCGCGAACTGCACAGTAGATCTATACTCTGCTGGTGGGAACCATATAAGCACAATCATGCTGATAGGGTTCTTTTTAAATCAGAAAACCCCTTTGAGGGTCTTTTAAAACCCCACCCCCATTCAACAGAAGAGTGCCCGAAAAAAGGGCCCTTTTTCCAGACACAGTAGCATAAATCTTGCCACTTTCATGGTCTGATGTATGGACACATACGAATCTAGACTTATGGTAACTATGCAAACATTATGTCTAAGGCTATGTTCACACAACGTATATTTTCGTATAACAACAGCCCTGATTATCACAAAAATATACGTGTCGTTGCCGGCTATGGAATCTCAGTCGGAGTGTATACACATGGTATACACTCCGTCCGGGATCCCTAGCGGTGCCGCAAACAACTGACATGTGAGTTTTTCACTGAATAGCGACCGCAGAAAACCCTGTCAGTGCACACTATGGAGTGAGCGGCTCCAGACGCTAGCTCCATAGCGTGCAGTTGGGAGTTCTGGTGCGGGTCGGCATCAGAAATCTGCGGCCCTAAAGCTCATCCGGCCAGTACTACAATACCGTCCGGGACCCCCGGGTCTCATACATAGTGTGAACATAGCCTAATAATGTATTCACAGAACTTGTACATGGTGCAGTAGGTTCTGGGGAGCAAAATTCATGAATATGCACAAATAATACTCAGCCAGTGACCTATAGGTAGAGACCACATGAGAATGAGCATATATCTATTAATAAGAGCACTACAGTGCATAGTATGGCAAAACATATGACATTTACAATTCATTATAATAATAAAGTCTTTTTCGGTCTATTTAGTGGAGAACAATCTAAATTCTCGCTGTGTTCTGATCCTATTCTTTAGAAACTAGTAAACTTGGAAGTGTATTAACATATTTATGACTTGTTTTAGCTTTTGTCTCATACTCTTAACAATTGGATTTGAATCCATTGCAATGCCAACGCTGTTACTGATCCTTTATACAGGAAACTGGATTCCCTCCAGTCCTAAAGCAAGGTGATGATTATTAAAAAAAATGTAGGCAAAGGTAACCGTTCAAATGGAAACATATGTTATTTCAATGTTTTACTTCAAATTTGAGAGCACTCTGACATGAGCCTTAAGTAGCTCTATACGTCTATATCCTACGACTGTAATAAGATCTGAAGGCAAAAATGTACTGACTTAGCAATCATCCCAGTGGAGGGACGGGGCACAGCATTTATACTGTGTGGATGAATGGATTCTGGTTTTACAAAACATGCAGATATGTCTGACTTTCCACTAGCATCGTGTGCAATTTCCACTGATATTAGCCAGCATAAAGAAGCACAATGTATAATTTGTCACATATGCCTTTCTCCTCCTATTCATTACACCCACACACATACACCGCATATACATCCTATAGTCAAAGGAAAGATAATGCCCTTTGCTTGTTCTTTTTTTGCCTCCAGCTCTGTGGCTTCTTTCTCCCTGTACATTTCATGCTCCTAGTCTCTTCCTTCTCTAAGCTGATACCATCGTCCATCTGACTATAAGCAATGATAAGATATATTATTGTGCATGTGCATGTATTGAAACAAACATTATTGATTCATCTTTTATTTTGATATTAATACGCCACAGATGTTCATCTTTTCTAAGAAGCCATCTGCCTAGGCTACCTTAGCCTACACATTGAACAGCATATTCAAGTGTTATTTTTCTATATTATATTTGTCGTTATTTTAAAAATGAGGACAATGTTGAATCTGGTATAATGGGATTATTTGTACTATTTTATATTCTGTAAAAATCTAGATACAGAAGATGCATATTCTGTTTTCTCTTATCAGTATCACTCATATGAGCTGTAAAACCAACCCCAAAAAAACTTTACATTAAGGCTGGGTCCACTCATTTAATTTTTTTTTAAATTCTAATAATGTATTTTATTTAGGGATGGTCCGAAACTGCCAAGGTTCGGGTTCGTATGAACCCAAACGCTCGGCATCAGATTCCCGCTGTCTGCCTGCTCCGTGCAGCGGGTGGATACAGCGGGAGGACCGCCTGGAAAACTGGGATACAGCCTATGGCTATGGCTGTATCCACCCTCTCCACGGAGCGGGCAGACAGCGGGAATCATTTCCGAGAGTTCGGGTTCGTACGAACCCGAACCGAACTCGGTTAGGACCATCCCTAATTTTATTATGTCTATGGAAAAGCGTCTTTCTTTATGCAAGTGTTGTCATGTAACTACATGCTTCTGCAACTTCTGAAGGTGCAGCTGACTGCCATAATCCTATACCATCCATTTAAATAGAAAATGTGTTATGCTTTGGCTGTACAATACTTTACCTTTAAAGGGGTACTCCGAAATCAGGTAAAAAATAAATATACATGCTGCAAAAGCAAATCACATTGCTTACCTGTATGCCCCAGTGATCTAATTCCTTGTTGAACAGATGCTCGCTATAACAATTCCCAGAATACATTGTTTCTCCTCAGCTCTACATAACAGTTCTCTTACTTGCCTACTCCTCTCCCACAGCACTCCTACCAGTTCCCTGCCCAAAGCTATTGCAGAACACCTAAATTCACTGCAGACTATTGCAGCACCTGTTGCATTCACTTTCTGTACCATCAATTTTCACAAGGCATTGTGCTGTGTATATGACAGAGAGATGATTATTTTGGCTGTAGAAGCTGGTCAGAGGTGGTAATATCACTCAGGGGGTGGGGCTAGAGAAAAGATTCAGCCAAGCCTACCGTGACATCAGAGGATGATGCGTTGTCTATGGAGAGGAGGAGGAGCCAGGAAGCTGGAGACAATACATTTGCAGTTCTTATATTTTTAACTTCCTGTCAGCTATGGATCATGAAAAAGTATATTGAAGCCAATGCTATTAGGTAAAAACAAAACAAAAAAACTTGTTGCATAAAGTAGTAAGTAGTAGTAAGCAGACAATTGATGGAGCGGAGGTAGGGCATTGGTGGAAGGGGGCAGGGTTATGGTGGTGGGAGAAAATGGATGTTCTGAGCATGCACCGCAAAGACTATTGGGAAATGTAGTTTGACATCAGTGCACAGGAAAAGGAATAGCAAGAGAGATGGAGCTGTCAGAAAACTACATCAAAGGAGCTGGACTGCTGTAACACTGCATAAAAGAGTGTCGGGGGGGCATAGGTAAGAACCTTGCATTGTTTGGAACCTTTTTTAACAAGGATACTCAGACCCCAAAACCCCAGCACTGTAAGACAACCACTAGGCCAAATGTAAAATTGTCTATAAATCTGGATAGCATTGGGAAAATACTGCGGCATGTAAAGGAGATTATTTATAATAGTAACATTAAATGAGGATATCTATATTTCAGTAGTTATATATTTCAGTACATTATATAATATAAAAGTTTTGAAAGCCAAATTTTAGATCCCAAGACCCTGTAGATTTTGATGTTGAGCTACCAGGCTGCATGCCTGCTGTTCTTTCCACTTGTTTGTAGTGAAATATTTATTAGTGAATCATATAGGAACTTGTGGGTCTCAGCTCGTGCTGTTAGGTGCTGTCAGCTTTCAGCATAGTTTTCAAATTCACTGCTGCTCGAAGCAGTTTGATTGTTAATGGCAGGATGGTACTGCAGCAATATAGCAGTTTTAGGGCCCTATTCCACCGGACGATTATCGTTCAGATTATCGATTAAATCGTTTGAATCTAAATGATAATCGTTCAGTTGAAATGCAGTTAACGATTAACGACTGAACGAGAAATCGTTGATCGCTTTATAAGACCTGGACCTATTTTTATTGTTGCTCGTTCGCAAATCGTTCGCATTGAATAAGACATCGTTCGGTCATTCGCAATAGATACGAACGCAGCAAATATAGCACATAGCGAATAAATAGCAAAGAAAAAACGATCGCAATTACGATCATAAGTAACTATTATCGTTCCATGGAAATGAGTGAACGTTTTCAGGTCTTTCGCAATAGCGGTCGTTTGAGATTGTTAATCGTTAACGATTATGCAAACGATAATCGTCCGGTGGAATAGGGCCCTTAGGCTACGTTCACATCTTATAAATAGCTGGGTAGAATAGTATGCCAATGTGTACTGCGGTTCAATAGGTGGAAAGTAGTCTACGCTACAAGCCTATGCTGTAGGCGGCATATTGTCAGAATCATTATACCCCATGTACAGGCTACTTTTCAGATGTGAATGTAGTCTTACCCATAATATTGCATTGCACTTAGGGTCCTATTACACTGAGCGATTTTTAACGATTAACGACTAACGATCGCAAACGAGATTGTTAACCTGAAATCGTTCACCATATTACACAGAACGATAATCGTTGGTTATGATCATTACTATGATTGTTATTGCGATCGCTATTATGATCGTTTATACCTTCTGATCCCAGAAAAACAATGTGCAATTACACTGAACAATTAGTGAAAAAATGCGGAACTTGAGCGAACGAACGTGGAATTACAGCGAACGATTAGCAAACGATTAACGATAATTTTAGGTTCAGATCAACGATCAACGACATATGAACGATTTTTGATCGTTGCCTGCAATTACACAGAACGATTATCGTTTGAATTCAAACGATTTAACAATTTTTCGCACGATAATCGTCCCATGTAATAGGGCTTTTAGTAATCCAACTGCTTTGAGCAACATTAAACCTGGCTTCATCTGCACTCCGGCCAGATTATGGCTGCTTTATGTGAACCCAGCCTTATCTTCCAAATGAAAATTTTTTAGATACACCTGTTGTTTTTGAAACACAGATATTCTCATGCACATTAGGATATCATTGATCCTGTTTCCGTAAGCTCATGTTCAGCTTGTGTTTTCATACACAACATGCTATTAGGGAGGAAGGACCTCTGCCAACCTTGATTCATTAGTTGTCACATGACATTTTGTTTTCGGATAGGACTGCATGACAATTCATGGTCATATGACCAGTAACCACCGCGTTGTGCCGCCTGTCACACTGGACATGGGACACTACCAGTCATTCAACCATAGCTACGACCATGACTCTGTAGTTGCAGAAAATCCATTCTTCGCTTAAATGACTGACGGAGTCACTCGACCAGGCAGCATGAATCAGCCCCAGCCATATATATTTATATATACTAGGGATGTGGAACCTTCGGCCCTCCAGCTGTTACAAAACTACAATTCCCATCATGCCTGGGCAGCCGAAGCTTTAGCTTCGGCTGCCCAGGCATGATAGGAATTGTAGTTTTGCAACAGCTGGAGGGCCGAAGGTTCCACATCCTTGATATATATTTTTACTAGCTGTATCCACCCTAATGTTCGGTGCATGGTGAAAGGTTGCTACAGTGGTTCCCATCCATTCATTGTTTTCTATCCATACGTGATTGCATAATTTACATTAATATGCTAATCTTCCTATTTCTGCAGCTTGTCACTTAAAGGGACTTGTCATCTAGTCCAAGGTTTTAATTTCTGCTTTATTACTTAGCGAATTAAACAGAGATTCAGCAGAACCTGATTTAGAACTTGAATTAGTCAAATGTCTGTCAAAAATATGTCTGATCCTGGGCGGCTTCTCATTCCTGTTGCTGCAGAGAATCTTGCCTGGAGGTGGGGAAGAGAAGAAACTGTTATTTACTGACCTACTATGTAGGAAAGCCAAACAAGATGGGCACATTTGGATAGGCTACACATTTTTAAACTACAATAATAGGGCATCATATCAGAATAGGTCTTATGATGACAGGGCATGCTGGGAGTTGCTGTGCAAGAACGGAATAGCAACATTTTGCCTAGCTCTATTGTAAGAGGAAATATAGTGAAGTACTGCAGCAAGCTAGACCTTGAAAGAGTTTCAAGAATCCTTTTTTCTTGGCAGTGAAATGTTTACAGACATAGGATACAGCACAGAGCGGTTGTGTGTGTAGTGTTTCTGTGTATATGGAAGAGAGCACAATATGCTCTTTTACATATGCAAGGCTTCTGTATTTGTAAAGGATGAATGTTATATTTCTCATTTTAAATGTAGAATATTAAGTCAGGAGTTTTCACATTAATATCATCATCATCATCATCATCATCATCATCATCATCAAGATGAATGCAACAAGTAATATATTCAAAATAAATTTGTGATTTGTGATTTTACGCTCATTTATACATTTATTTAACCCCTTAATGACCGCGGGCGTAAGTGTACGCCCCCAAAACCCGTGCCTTAACGCAAACGGGCGTACATTTACGCCCGCGGTTTCCCCGATCGCTGCATGTACACACGCAGCGATCGGGGAAGATGGTCTGCTATAATGTATAGCAGGCCATCCCTGCTTGTCGGCACGGGGGGTGATTAACCCCTCCCGTGCTGACGATCGCCGCTATTGGCTGATCAATTCAGATCAGCCAATGGCGGCGATCTGCAGCTTTCCGAGTCATCGGTGACCCGATGGCCGGGAAAGCAATGGCGGTCGAGGCTGTCCGAGGACGGCACCGACCGCCATTACTGTTAAAAGTAATGGTGGCCACGGTGCCACGTCCCGATCGCCGTGACCGGTGTCCAGAGCAGGTATTGACCCATACTCACCGGATGCAGCGTCCCGATCGCGTCTTCCGGGTTCCGATCGCGTCCTCATCTTCGTCGGCGTCTTCGTCTTTTTCCGGCTCCAGCGTCGGCAAACTTTGGCTTTTTCTGGAATTTTTTTTTTTTTCCCGCACCCTATCGCCGCTGAGTGCTGATCAGCATCGCACGTAAGTGCGCCGCTGATCAGCAACTCCTCCTTTTTGGCGTAGAGTGTTTTTTTCCTATATCCTACAGCCACGGTCTGCTTATAAGTGCTGCACATAAGTGCGGCATTTATCAGCAACTCCTTTCTTGGCGTAGTTTTTTTTTTTATACTTAATGTTAAAAAAACATGTAAAAAACACCATTACACTACATGGAATAAAGTTTTACACTACACCACTACACATTTACATACCCCATATACCAATCCCCGTATAAAGATGGCCCCCAGGGTATTTTCGGTGTGGGACGCATACGCTATTATTGCCTCCGACACCGAAACAGCCAGTGAGGATGAATGGGGGGATCCTTCTTTTCTCCATTCATCCTCATCATCCTCATCATCCAGTGACGTGTCTGGGGTAGCGTAGCGTACGCTGCCCCCCAGACACGTCTTTTCCGCCAGTACCGTCCCAATAAGAGATGACGGTATGGCGTGAAATTCTACTAACTCTTTGAGAGTACCTCAGGGCACACTTACAGATTTAGGGTACGTGCACACTGCGGAATGGCGAAGGATAACCCTTTGTGCATTCCGCAGCTGGCACCCACCGGCGGACTGATGCAGGCGCGTGTCTCCACCCATGTCATAGACTCCATGTTATGCATGGGCGGATTCCATCGTCCGTCCGAAGAATGAACACATTTGACAGAGAGCGGAATCCGCTCGTGCATAGAATGGAGTCTATGACAAGGACGGAGACGCGCGCCCGCATCAGTCTGCCGGCGGGTGCCAGCTGCGGAATGCACAAAGGGTTATCCTTCGCCATTCCGCAGTGTGCACGTACCCTTAGAGTGTATGAAGGAAGGGACACCCAAATCCAGCCCCCAGATGCCCCCCCCCCCATCCTCGGAGTTAGTGGGGAGATCGTTCGGGAACTGATCTTCCCACTGCTGGATAAAGGTTACCACCAGGGATAACTTTTATACCAGCACCCCCCTCTCCCGGTCCCTCGCTGCCCGAGCTACTGTAGCTTGCGGCACGATCCGAACATATCAGAAGCAGTAATAGAGCCCTAATATTTAGCAGCCATGGAGCGGACCCATCGCTTCTGGATATGAAGGACCCCGGATCGCACCAGGACAACATTTTCCAGGTGACGTCCCCCACACTGGAAAACAGGAGACCCCAGAAGAAGTGCAGAGTGTGGGGTAACAGGGGGATCAGGAAGGACGCCATTTTCCAGTGTGACACCTGTCCTGATCACCCCGGCCTCTGCATACAGGATCGCTTCAAGGCGCACAACACGTCATTGGGGTTCTACATTTTCTAAATTCTGTCCCTTATTCCTATTTCAGGGGTCACGTTGATCCAGGGATTATTCTGATTGCCATCATGGAGTCAGGAAGGAATTTTTCCCAGTGATGAGGCTACTGTCGTCTACCTCAGAAGGATTTTTTGCCTTCCTCTGGATCAACACAGGTTGAATTTGATGGACTCCTGTCATTTTCAACCTTATAAACTAATAATTGGCCTAATACCCCCAAATAAATTAATAATTGTCCCTTTTCCTCAGCTAAATAGGTATGGCCGCTATTACCATTAGAGGATGCCATGATGCAATTACAAAGCCTCTGTGCGGCCAGGACAGTAGAAACCCCCCACAAGTGACCCCATTCTGGAAACTACACCCCATAAGGAATCTAACAAGGGGGGCAGCGGGATATGGCCCCCTGGTGACGGCCACATTTTGGACGTGAAAATGAAAAAAATTGTATTTTTTATTTTCACGGCACATGTTCTACATATGTGCCTGTTACCAGTGGGGTCCATATGCTCACTGAACCCCTTGTTAGATTCCTTATGGGGTGTAGTTTCCAGAATGGGGTCACTTGTGGGGGGTTTCTACTGTCTTGGCAGAACAGGAGCTTTGTAATTGCGACATGGCCTCCATCCTCCATTCCAGCCTCTAAATGGCGCTCTGTCCCTTAGGTGGCTTGCCCTGTGCCCATATGGCACATTATTTCCACATGTGGGGTATTTTCGTACTCAGGGGAAATTACCCTACAAGCCTTGCGTTTATTTTCTTTTTTAACCCCTTGTGGAAATGGAAAAAAATCAAGGCTAGACCAACATTTAGTGTAATTTGTTTTAAATTTTTACTCTAAATCATTAATCTTGTCTTGATTTTTTCATTTTCACAAGGGGCTAAAAAATAAAAAAAACCACAAAATTTGTAGAGCTATTTCCCCTGAGTACGGAAATACCCCACATGTGGACATAAAGCGCCATGCGGGTGCAGGGTAAGCCTCCAAAGGGAAGGAGCGCCATTTGGTTTTTTGAGGCTGGATTTGGCTGGAATGGATTTCGAGGGGCCATGTTGCATTTAAAAGGCCCCTGTGTTGCCAAGACAGTTGAAACCCCCCACAAGTGACCCCATTATGGAAACTACACCCCTCAAGGAATGTAACAAGGGGTGTAGTGAGCATATGGACCCCACTGGTGACGGGCACAAATGTGGAACAATGTGGTGTGAAAATGAAATATAAAATTTTTTACACTATAATGTTGGTCTAGCCTTGAATTTATCATTTTCACAAGGGGTTATAAGAGAAAAAAACACACAAAATGTTTAGTGCAATTTCCCCCGAGTCCGTAAATACCCCACATGTGGACATAAAGCGCCATGTGGGTGCAGGGCAAGCCTCTCAAGGGAACAAGCGCCATTTGGATTTTGGAGGTTGGATTTGACTAGAATGGATGATGAACGCCATGTCGCATTTACAGAGCCCTCGTGCTGCCAAGACAGTGGAAACCCACCACAAGTGACCCCATTCTGGAAACTACACCCCTTAAGGAATCTAACAAGGGGTGCAATGAGGATATGGACCCCTTGATGACGGGCACATTTGTGCCGTGAAAGTGAAAAAATGAAATTTTTCACTTTCACATCACATTGTTCCACATTTGTGCCCGTCACCAGTGGGGTCCATATGCTCACTGCACCCCTTGTTAGATTCCTTGAGGGGTGTAGTTTCCAGAATTGGGTCACTTGTGGGGGGTTTCCAGTGTTTTGGCAGCACGAGGGCTCTGTAAATGCGACGTGGCCCTTGAAATCCATTCCAGTGAAATCCAGCTTCCAAAAGCCAATTGGCGCTCCTTCCCTTTGGAGGCTCGTCCTGCGCCTGCTTGGCACTTTATGTCCACATGTGGGGTATTTCCGTACTCGGGAGAAACTGCGCTACATGTTTTGTGTTTTTTTTTCCTTTTATCCCTTTGTGAAAATGAAAAATTGAAGTCTAGAACAACGTTTTAGTGTAAAAAATACTTTTGTCTTTTTTCACGCCATATTGTTGGGAAAATCTGTGAAGCACCTGTGGGGTCCAGATGCTCACTGCATCCCTAGTTACATTCCTTGAGGGGTGTAGTTTTCTGAATGGTGTCCCTTTAGTGGTGTTTTTTAGGTTTTGGCACCCCAGAGCCTCTGCCAACCTGAAGTGGTAAAGTGAGAAATGACCAAATATAACGGAGCCATTGAAATGCACTAGGCGTTCCCTTATATCTGAGGCTTGTGGTTGCGTAAAATAGCGCAATAGGGCCACATATGGGGTATTTCTATAAACTGCAGAAACAGGGCCATAAATATTGGGGTGCATTTCTCTGGTAATAAGTTTATAATTTTTAAAAATATTGGATTACAATAAAATCTCTGCACAGAAAATTTAAATTTGCAAATTTCTTACACACTTAGCTTTTATTTCTGTGACTCCCCTAAAGGGTTAAAAAACTTTCTGGATGTGCTTTTGCAGAGTTTGGGGGGTGCAGTTTCTGAAATGGGGTGCTTTGTGGGGCTTTCTAACATACAGTCCCCTCAAATACACTTTAAGGCTGGGTTCACACTACGTATATTTGAGGCTGTATTTTTGAGGCTGTATAGCAACCAAAACAAGGAGTGGATTGAAAACACAGAAAGGCTATGTTCACACAATGTTGAAATTGAGTGGATGGCCGTCATTTAATGGCAAATATTTGCTGTTATTTTAAAACAACGGCTATTGTATTGAAATAATGGAAGTTATTTACCGTTATATGGCGGCCATCCACTCAATTTCAACATTGTGTGGACAGAGCCTTTCTGTGTTTTCAATCCACTCCTGGTTTTGGTTGCTATGAGGACCTGACATGAGGACCAAATACAGCCTCAAATATACATAGTGTGAACCCAGCCCGCACCTGAACAGGTCCCTAAAAATATCTGATTTTGAAATTTTACAGAAAATTTGGAAATTTGCTGCTAATGTTTTACGCTTTCTATTGTCTAAAAAAAATTAAATATAGTTTAATAAATGCCACCAGCATAAAGTAGACATGTTGCTAATGCTATTTAATATATAATTTATGTGGCATAACCATTTTCTGTATAAGCAGAAAAGGTTTAAAGTTGGAAAAATGCATTTTTTTTTACAATTTTTCACGTTATTTTGGTTTTTTTCATAAAAATTCGTTATAAGTATCGACTCCCATTTACCAGAAATGTGAAGTACAATATGTCACGAGAAAACAATCTCAGAATCAGCCGGATAGGTAAAAGCATCCCGAAGTTATTAATGAATAAAGTGACACAGGTCATATTCATAAAATTTGCTCCGGTCCTTAAAGCCATTTTAGGCCCGGTCCTTAAGGGGTTAAGACATAAACTCTGATATACCCATAGCAACCAATTACAGTTCAACTTTCATCTCTCAAATTACTCTCTCTAAAAACTGAGCTCTAATTGATTGCTATGGGGAGCAAATAAGACTATTCACAAGTTGTGAGTTAGGGTCCTATTACACGGGCTGACTACGGCCCGATCATTTTATTAAGCGAGTGCCGATCTACTAGATCGTCGCTCGTTTACTGGATCAATTAGACGGCCTGATAATCGGGCAATAAGGGCTGCATGGACATCGTTAGCTGAGAGTAAGGAGAGATAAGGTGTCAGGTGTTTAGGCAACTGTCAGCCGTTGGCCACACATTGCTGTTACTCGTAGCAATGCGCAGTTGGTGCCCGACGACTTTAGGTCCAAAACCAATGATCAGCCGATGATCGTTTCATCAGTTTATCATTATCTCTATTACATGGAACAATAATCGGCCAAATCAGCCCGATTCAGCCGATTATCGCTCAGTTTAATGGGGCCCTTAGGGGCTGCATGCAGTTCAGAGTATCGTCCTGTTCTGTCATCAGTGGGATGGACATTGATAATGCATCTCTGGACGACACGTCTGATGGTGACAGATCCATCATACAACAGACAGCAGTGGCATCCGATGAACTCCAATGAACACACAAGCAGGTTGTGTTGCAGTTGCATTGTGCTTTGGAAATGCATCACATATGTAATGGAAAAATTTTTTATTGCAATACTGGAAACTGCAAGGCATCACCACCAAAAGCGGCCCTGGACAGAGTCTCTGGCAGTAGTGGTGGCTTATCAATTGTGGGATTAATTGGTATTAGCAATAACACTTTTTATACATTTATTGTTTTAATAAAGAATAAAAGAAGACAAAATTGGCACATAGTTTTTTAATGATGTACTAGGTTTTTTTCTTTTTTTTAAGTTACGTTAAAAAATAAAAATATGCCTAAAATTGACTCCGATAACTTTTTATTTTTCTACCTATGGCTATGTTCACATGATGTTCTTTCTTTCTATTTATTTATTTTTTTCTCAAACGGACGGCCGTCATTACAATGATGTCTGGATGTATTCTAGTTCAGGCCCTTTTGGGTGTAGTTCTTTTTTTGCAGGTCCATTGTATTTAGTAGTAAAGATGGTAAAAGCACAGTGAAAAAAAAGGTGCGTGAAAAGTAACGTCCAAGAATTGTCATGAACATGAATTTGACGTCCGTGCAAACAACTTCTGTTATTCAATGCACTATATGGAAAATTTATGAAGGGCTTTGCTCCTATTCTTAGGTGAATAATCAGATTTTTCACCCATTTTTGGTCTAAGTTCTATTTATGAACCAGTTTTCAATGAGTGTTTTTTAGATGTAACTGTTTTTTAATCTGCCTGTTTTGAGTATTAACTCAAATATTCATGTAATCCATAATTACCTCTTATTTATCATTTGAGGCTTTTAAAAAAGTCCCCAAAACTGGTGCAGGCAAACTGGTGCACGTCACCAGTCAGTACCAGTACTTGGTCAGTACCAGGTGAATTTCTTTGCACAATTTTTTGTGAAAATTCTGAGAATATTCTATTTACAAATCTTTGAATAGTTTGTTGAATTAGTCCTATTTGGCTGGGTAAAAAACACAGATGAATTCTTGCAGAATAATCACACATTTTAGATTCAATAGTGAAAGTCTCCCTATGCGTACTGGGCAGCTGTCATTCCATTGACTTCAGTTATAATTTGGTAATAATGGACGCCTTTTTCTTTAGCCTATTAAATGTATTGGGGTTATTTTTTGGTGCTGTCTTTTTATTGGTACCATTTTAATGCAGATTGAACCTTTTGATCGCTTCCCCCCACCAAGGATGTGATGTGACTAAAATAATGTAAATCTGGCATTTGATTTTTCCCCCATACACACCTATTCTCCATACAGAATCAATAACATTATATTTTACCAATGTGGACAATTCCACTCGCAGATAGCTGCTTTTAATGCAAGTTCTGTCCTGGGTACAGAGTTGTTTTATATTAAGGTGTTTTCTTTTTATATATTTTGGTGGTTTTAGTAGTTGATCATTGGTGGGTCATTCGTGATTGATGCCTCTAATTAAAAAGTTGTTTTTTTGTTTTGTTTTTAAATTACATATCAATCGTTCAATGTTCCTGAGGGAGACAATTTATACAATCCTACTTTGTGTATTTGAAAGTCTCTTTCCTGAGGGGGCATAAAACTTTTATCTTCATGTTACCAACTCCACTTCATTACCCATCCTAATCATTCCCAATTGAACTCAAATATATGGCTAGATGGAAATCTGACCTACACCAACCTATTCCTCAGTGGTGTGGAACATAGTCTGGGACAGGAAATTGAAGACCTCAATACAATGAAATACTACAACCCAAAATTAAACAGTTTCCCTATGTACAGTAAGTCCACATTTTTTACCTTTTGGATATCAACTGCTACACAGGAACTGTTTAACTGGTAGCGACAGGGAACAGAGGGCAGACAGGACCAGTAGAGCAGAGTGGAATGTAAAAACGTATACTTAGCATAATAGTAATTTATTTCCTTTTACTTACATAGCACATAGTCTGTAGAGGAGTATAAAGTCCCCAGTCGGGTACACTTTTTGTTTCCCTGTATTTCAGGTAGACACACTGGCCAACTTAATAGCAGATCAATTTATAGCGGTATTCCAGCTTTTCCACACTGGCCCACTACTTCATGCAACAGGGAGAGTTGGAGTCCCGTTCTGGAGACTGCTGAAGGTCAGGCTCGCATAAGCTTTTAGGGGCTGGAATACTCAAATATATAATGCCAAGCCATTCACTCACCAGAGAGAACAGAAGATGATGAAGTAAACTCACTGTCCCAGGCTGGAGAGTTGTCCAGTCACAGATCCATAGAAAGACATTGAGTACATTGCAGCTTTATGGTCTGGTCTGTAGAATCCCATTTTCATCATGTGGATGGCTGGGTGCATGTGTATGCACTCTGGGAAGAAGCCAAATCATCTAAACCAATGAGATGCCCTGAGCAGTGTTCTGCTGGGAAATATTGGGTCCTTGCATTTATATAGATGTCACTTTGACAGGCAGCACTAACCTAAATATTGTTGGAGACTAAAGTACACCCATTAACCCCTTTACAACCAAACCAGTGTTTCTCCTTGCCTCCTTAGAACCATAACACTTTTATTTTTCCACCTACAGGGCTGGTTGGGGTGTCATGATCTATAGTTTTTATTGGTATCATATTGATGTAAAAGAAAAATTATGACTGCTTTTTATAATTTTTTTTTATATATGATTTGAAAAAAAAAATAATGATAAATTCAGCAATCCGGGTGTTCCCCCCCCCCTTTTGTTTATGCTGTTAACCGTGCAGGAACAAAATGTTTAATTTTTTTTATTCTTCTGCATATTTTTATTTGTGTAACGGGACACAGGCTGACTGAAACATTTTTTGTGGGGGTTTAAATATTTTTAAACCCTTTTTTATCTATTTTTTTTTTTACACTTTATAAGCCCCCCCTAGGGGACTTATATATGCAATCATTAGATTACATATACTTATCAATGCTATGTCATTGTATAGCATTGATCAGCAATATTGCCGCTCTGCACATAGAGACTTTATTAGAAGATCCCCAATCTGACAGGATAGAGGTAAGTATTTTTTCTCAGAGAAAGTAATCAACATGGCTGCGGGGGTCTTGATCAGCCAGTGACAGGTACTTATCCAGTCACTGACACCACAAATGCCTTGATCGCTAAAGATTGCTGCATTTAAGGGGTTAATGATCGTATTATCGCTGCTGCCTGTCATTATGTGAGGTCCAGGAACAATAATGTGAGAGAGCTGTTCACATTGAAGCAGCCCTGCCCACATTAAGGCTATGTTCACACAACGTATAAGACTGGCCGTTCCTTGACCCCGGCCGGGTGATCTTTCCGGCCGCAGAGCTCTTATGCGGGCGCATCAGCGTGCGCCCGCATCAGAGCTTATCATAGCCCACAGTGAAGCGAGCAGCCGAAGCCGCAGAAAACTGACATGTCAGTTTTTTGCGGCCCCGTACGGGATCCCGGCCGGAGCGTATACGATGTGTGTACGCTCCGGCTGGGATCCCATAGCTTAATAGGCTGTGTTCCGCTGCGCAAAACCTATGGCCATTGTTGCCATCGGCAACAACAGCCGTAGTTTTACGTAGTGTGAAAATAGCCTAAAACCCCTTAACAGCAGGAACGTTTATATATATATATTTCTACTGCACAAGGTATTGGCAACGTATATACTGTAAACGTATTGCTGACATGGAGGGGTTAAAGGCTACAGTATTTCTTAATTTTCAACAGGGCAATACAACACTGTAAATGTTGAGAAATGGTTTGAGAAGCATGATAAAGAGTTGAAAGGGGGGAATTCATCAAGACTGCAAATCAGTCCTAAATAAAGCTCCACCACCATGCACCCTGCCGGATTCACAAAGAGGTGTGCGCCTATTAGTGAATCCAGCAGACCTGGGCCTACCACACCTGTAGATTTTTGTCATTCATGATTTCTAGCAGATGTAAATCATGAGAGATCAGGCACAGGAGAAGGTACACCTCCCACCAGCCTTGTTGTGCCCCCTGGCACTCATCAGGCGAGCAGGGCATACGCCAGGGAAAAGGCACCAATTTTTATGCAAACCAGGTAGTTTGCACAAAAATCTGTGCCTTTTTCATGAAGTATGCCTGGGAGTGCATTGATAAATTCCCCCAAGGTGTTGACTTGGCTTCCATCCTCCCCAGCTCTCAATATGATTAAGCATCTGTGGGATGAGGTAGAAAAACAAGTCTGAATCAATGAGACCCCATCTTACAGGATTGAAATGTTCTGCTGCTAATGTCTTGATGCCAGATACCACCAGGTCCGTATTAACAGACGCTGCTGCCCTAGGCACTAAACCTGCAGACGCCCCATCTTCACTCACCAATTAGCATCATGATTTTCTAGTTTCTGATCATCATATTGATATCTGATCACGTTTCCACATTTACTGTACCTCACCACATGCAGCCATAACCAGACCCTCATGCGGTAGCCAATAGGCGTATGGCCAATAATCCTGGTAACAGCACATGACTACTAGGGAAGAAATGGGAGCGTTGTTTCAGCCACATGCATTACTCTACATGCAGAAACATTGTCAGAATTGCGTTTTTCATGGTTGATAGATAAGTAGGTATTAGCTCCAGGCGTCACATTTAACACTGCCATACCAGACCTGAACAATACCACCATACCCCTCCCCCCTCTGGAAAAGACACCAGATATACTGGCAAGTCTGAATGGGAGGTGAGAGACTAATAAACAAAAAAGTTGTTTCTTTCCCCTTGCAAGGTGCTGCCCTAGGCACCGGACCACTGATGCCTAGTGGTAAATACACCCTGGATACCACAGGTTACCTTCATAGGTCTTGTGTGGTCTATGCTTCAGTGGCTCAGAAATATTTTGGCAGCATGAGGAGGACCTACAAAATATTATGGTTTTAACACTATGGCTAATGGATGTATATACACATAACAGATATGTAGATGTGGTAACCATTGTATTACTATGATTTTCTTTCTACAGCATTCTATTTTTTTTAACCTAATATACATACCAGCTTAATCTGGGTTTACATCACGTTTTTGGACCCACGTTGGGCTACACATCAGGAATCTATGGAAAAAAGGATGCTGAAGCCTGAGGTGCAGCTTGGTGTCCGGCCAATGGCCCTGTTGATTTGTATGGGCAGGACACAGTCATTTTGCTACTATGTTTTGTCTATTTCGCCGACAATGCTTTTGTGCAGGACTTAAAAGTGTAGTCTTCCATGCTTTTGAGTCCTGCATGAAAGAAGTATAAGTCCCTGAAATGGTCAGAATGTAGTCACAAAACGACTACAACTTGTTTGGGCCATTGGCCCCACGCCGAGCTGCATGTCAGGCTTACTTCAGTATCCTTTTTTCATAGATTCCCGACGTGTAGCCCTACAAGGGGCTGAGAACGTGATGTAAATCTAGCCTTACTGCAATAACACATAAATGTGTAGGTCTGTAGGTCTGCCACAGCTGTACATTTATAGCCTGGGGATCATTGATAGAAATTGTAGCACTCTACTGACTGAATTTAATTTTGAAATCTTTGCAGAATTTTTAACAATCTTGCTTTACTTACTTTTAGGGCTCGTTCCCACTGAGGAAAGGTAGCGGAATTCCGCGACGGAATTGTCCGCCGCGGAATGCCGTTAGTCTCCCGCTCATAATGGGAGTCTATGGGAGGCGCGCGCTCCTGCCCTGTCCGCGCTGAAGAATGAACATGTTCATTCTTCAGCGCGGACAGGGCAGGAGCGCGCGCCTCCCATAGACTCCCATTATGAGCGGGAGGCTAACGGCATTCCGCGGCGGACAATTCCGTTGCGGAATTCCGCTACCTTTCCTCAGTGGGAACGAGCCCTTAGGTGTCACTGTCAACAGTAAGATGTGATGTGATGTAAAGCAAGTTTGCTATTTACACTCTTTTTTTTTTTCTTTTAGTTATCTTTAGTTATTTTACTTGTATCCAGGTCCAGTCTCCTGAAGGCAGCTTTTTAGTCTTGTGCTGACTGCCAAAAAAAGAGACTAAACACATGAAGCTCCAGCCAGTACAGAGAGTCACGGCTCAATGTGCCTTCTCTGTGAGGGAGGTTGACCTGGAAAACATGGGACTTCCTGTGTTTAGACTTTTTGGGAAAAAAAAGAGTCTAAACACAGGAAGTGCTGTGTTTCCCATAATAACTAAAAAAAAAATAATGATTGTAAATTGCAAACATGTTTTACTTCACATCTACTGTTGATTTTGATTTTGAAAGTTATAACGACAGGCTATAATAATTGTTAAGCACATAAAACAAGCATTGTTAAATGTATTATTTTATTTGTTGCCCTGTGCAACCTCCAATGCACTGTATAGTAGAATGTAATTCTAAATTTAGCTTAAGATGTTAACAAGTTACACAGTATTTATTGTCTATAGATTGAAAGTGTGAAATTCTGTAAAAGTTTGTTGTTGAAGAGCATATAAAACACAGCACCTTTGTTTTTCTTTTAAAATCCACTTGTGAAGCCAAGACTTAATAACGGTGTTCCACTTTCTGGTTTCCAAATGCCGCTTTTCCTTCAGTTGTTCAACAGCTTAAAAAAAACAAGCAATGTTTTTTATATCCAAGGATGGAGCCGTGAAGAACTTAAGTGATTACTTAAAAAAATAGAAATAAAATTCACATATAATGAATACCATTAAATAAAGGTGAATCGGTGAATTTGCCTGATTTCAGTTTGCTTGCAAATGATTTGCGCACCTCTTACCAAATGGGTGCAATTTGTAAAAACCTGAACTACATCTGTTAGGAAGCCTCTTTACTTCATAATTACAGAATACGCTCCACTTTTTGATGCAATTGAGTCAAATTGTTAATGCACGTTCCTTCAATCTGGGTAAATGTATTTCATAAAAACAACTCCAAATGTTCGAATTGCATCAATTTAGTGTTTGAGGGTCTTCCAGCTTCTTGTAATTGTCCCCACATAATCGGTCATCTTGTTATCTTGTTTTTTATTTTTCTTAAGTGGAGTGAATTTTTTTCATCCATCTTCTTTGTAGGTATTGATGTAAAGCAACCTAATATGAAATTCTTTAAAATTTTACATGATACATACATATTGTGCACACATACAGTTAAACCTCCACACAAGACCACCTCTTTAAGATGATCACCCTGATCTAAACCATGTTTTTTTTGTTAAAGACTTTGGTTCCTTTAAATTTATGCCATATACATTGAAGGAATACTTTTCTTTAATAGCTCTGCTTCTAGCTTCTAGCACAGTGAGCGATGAGAGCAATCCTGTCGGACAACCTTTCCTTGTGTACTGTATATAACACTATAAGAATATAGGAGGAGATTTATCAAAGGGTTGTTAAGTAGAACTGGCTCAGTTGCCCCTAGCAACCAATCAGATTCCACTTTTCATTCTTCACAGATTCTTTGTGGGACCCTGATTTGTATGGCACAGTTTGGCAGAGCTTGAGTAGAGCAGGGATTGGGAACATACAGTAGATAGCCCTGCAGTTTCAGACACAAATTTTGGTGGCAGCAGAGGGGGCAGTGTCACCCATTACTGCTGCCAATCAATGGAAATGCAAATGTACATAAAGACAATACATTTTTATTTTGAATAAAATTTAATTACAAAGTAACCTTATTAAAGCAAAGTATTTTATTTTACTTCAGAGTACCCCTTTTATCTAGTTTGTGAGGGATGCCCTCTAAAAGATGGTTTGCACAATATTTGTGGCTGGTTGTCTTAAACATGTTACAATGCATTAGAAGGGTAAAACAGCGGCTCTGGTTTAGCTATATTTACACTAAGAATTTATATTTATATTTTTTCAAAGAAATTTTTTTCTTGTTTTAAAATGAAGCTTTACTAGCCCAACAAGTCATTTAGCTTATAAGAATGAAAAACTCTATAATGTATAATGATTATGCTTAAGAAGGCAGTTCTTTTTCTTTCTTTTTGGGGTGTATCACTAACATTTATTTTTGTACTTTTTGGAAAACACGATTAGAAACTGCCTATGAATGATGCTCCATTGGTCATATTTTTTAATAATTCCACTTCCTTCAGGTCAAAATCTGTAAAATAAGGAGGTTAAAATAGGCCAATGAAAAATGCAATACACACTTTGCCAGTTTCATTTCACTTGTGGGTTTTTACAATAAATGTGGTTGTGCTGTTTCTATTCCTGTTTGATGACTATGCCTAGCTGCTTAAATTGTGGAAGGTTTTTCTGATGTAGCATTAATGATGTAGCTTAGGTTTTGGGAAATTATCATCCATATTTTTGTAGCGAAACTATAGGGGCAACATTTTACATGTTTCTGACATGAAAGTATAAATTGGCATTCTGATGCTATGTTCTTCTCACAATTTTTGAGCCTAAAAAATAAAGTCCTCCGCTGCCCACCCCATAAAAAAGGCAGACAAAATTGACCACTTGCTTAAGCTTTTTTTTTTTAGCTTTTAATATTTTTTGCTTTTAGTCCATGATGGCCTCTTTTTGGGCCATCATTTAGCTTTAAGGCAGCTGTTACTATCAATGACCATCATCACTGATGGTGGTCATTTAATCTCATAAATGGCACAATTAATAGCAATAGTTTCAATGAAAAGAGAGGTGGCAATTACCCCCCAAGCAACCTGATTCCATGACAGCCAGGGTCTTTCTGTTGGTCTCTGTGTTATGGAAGATCTACTAATACAAGCTGCCTTTCGCAGGCTTTAAAAGCAGAACTGATCAACACAAAACAATAAAAATTACTTATAAAAGTCCCCTAGAGCTGCTAAAATGTGTAAAAGAAGTTTAAAAATATTTTAAAAGTATAAAAAAGTACAAATGTCCGCCATATAAAAATTCACATCACCCCCCCCCTTTCTCCTAAAATAAATAAATATAAAAAATAAATAATTATCTGAATTATAAAATTGTTAGATATTCTACACAGTGAATGACATAAACATTATAAGGTGAGCTTAGGTATTAAAAAAAATAATAATAAAAATTTACATTTACAGAGTAGTAACTATAACAAAAGCCATACAAATTGGGTATTAAGGCAGTATATATTTTAACAAATACTGACCCAAATAATTACATAAATACTGATCTGGATGCAGACTAGACATTTTAAATGTATACATTGCATTTTGGTCTTTAGTTCACAACAGCTGTAGACTTGAGGTTTTGTGTATGATGGCGTGGCACGACATGGGTGTGATAGACAGTGACGTGGGGTTAAGGGTTTCTCAGATTTACTCTTGAACTATCACATCAGGTCATGTTATGGGGATTGTCTTAATCATGCACAGGTGAGATAATCTGTTTGGTTTAGTCAATAATTACTCCCCATGATCCCACTATAGGAAATCCTGTTGAAGTTGACCTGTTGGGCATGTTTAATGACTGAAGTTGAGAAACTTTAGTTTAAAGTTCTCACCAGTAATCTGACCTCTAACCTTTCTTTCCCTACTCCATTGCCCTATGCTTCCTGCATGTTCAGTTCTAACATGGGAAAGAAAATCACATACAATTTAAGGAGAGACCCTGATCATAGCCTATGAAATAGAATATACTTTTATTTCATTTAGTATCTTAGTAGCCTAATGACTAGCTCATGCATCTTTTATGTGTACTACCTTCATTTCTGAAAGATGGCTGGACTGTGGCACTAATAAAGCACTTCTTTACCTCACATGCCACCCCTATTTCTTGATATATTGTAAGCTCCTGTGTGAGCGGAAAACTCATTCCTATTAGTTGAATTGTTAAAGTGAACCTGTCACCCTTGGACAGCCCCTCAAACCCATCCTACCCCTGGATACGGCCCCCCCCATACTTACCCCATCCTGCCGGTCCCACCGCTCATCTGGCGCTGAATATGCAAATAAGTGGAGATGAGTCCGATGTCCATCGAAAATCGGTGCTCCAGTGATTTTCTATGGACTTCAGACTCCTCTCCACCCATCTCCATATTGAGCGCGCAAGATAAGCAGGCATCCGTATCTCCACGGCAGGACTAGCATCAGGAGCGGGACCAGCAGGATGGGGTAAGTATGGGGGGGGCGTATCCAGGGGTAGGGTGCATTCGGGGACCGTTCTGGGGTGACAGGTTCCCTTTAATTACTTTGCTGAAGTGACGTCACTGACGAGCAGTGCCTCAATATTCATGATAAGGGGTGGGCCAGGGGGGTGTATCACCCCCAGTGCACCAAACTGCCTAATTTACATATTGCATATCATTGTGGAGATTTAGTGAAAGGATGAAGGTAAGAACATGACCTTCATTCTCAGCGTTCTGTGCGTCATGGAAACTCAACAGCAGGTTGTAGTTTTCTAACCTGCTTTTAGCTTCCCCTTTAAACGCTGCTGCCCATATTCATGTAAATAAACACAGTAATTCAACATTCAACATCCAGATCGCTGCAATATTACCTTTCATTACCTGAATAATGTATGCTAGGTTGGGGCAGTAGTTTCTAAACGTTGGCTTTCCAGCTGTAGTAAAACTGTAACTCTTAACATGCTGGGCGTTTATAGTTTTGCAATAAGTAAAGAGCTATAGATTGAAGACCTATTTTGGGTGTTGGTGTGTTTGATTTTATGTGTCCACTAAATAGTACAGACAGTTTATTTAATCTTAAAGGAATATAGTGGAAATGCCTCCCGCCAGCTTTCTTTGTGCTTTTTGCCTGAGGAAGCTGTCACTCAGGACGGCTCAGGGTGGCAGCAAAAGGTGTGAAAGGCAGGGATACCACTATTCCTATATTCTCCTATTTAAGAAAAAGAAAACAACCTGCATTTTGCTTGGCCCATTTGCCACACAACACGGGTCAACCATTATTATTTTAATTAGACTTATATTATATTGTATTATTGTACATACAATGTTTGGTTTTAATTGGTTTAGTGTTGCTGCATTAATGTCAGACATTAATCTGTGTATGCAGAGTCATATAGAGACGGCTGTCAATCACTGATTAGGACCACCCACTGGACTCCTAAGAAAAAAAAAAGGGTGTAAATGATAAAAATTTATAAAAAGTTATATTAGATATGTTTACACAAATCTATATATCTGGTCAGTTCCTGCTCTATAACATACTGACTGCAGATAGGACTGCATTTTCAGTTTGACAAGTTTTCTTTAAAGGGAAGGGCATTGTTTGACTAAAATGTCTAGGGCCCAAGCCACGAAAGAATAAAACATAGCCGCAAAAGTTTTTGTCCCCCACCACTGTCTCAGCTGAGGGTGGGGAGGCTTTAATAATGGTATAAGCTGATGCCAGTTTTTTTGTGTTTTTTTCTGGCATTTTTGGGGTGCCTGAAAAAGGCCAGACAAAAAGTGTGTCTGAGGGCACCCTGATTAAGTCACAACCTGCTTCGAGGTGGGGGGGGATTTGGAGGGAGGGGTAGGGGTATTATTGTTCACCACGCCTAGGTCGGAACTTAAGGACACACCTCATGGAGGAAATTCCTTTTGGGCACGACCCATGTTCGAGTATGCTGAATAATAGACATGGGGTATTTGAATGTGTTTCAGCATAGCATAGAGGTTTGATGTATAGTATAGGCGAAGGTTGTAGCCTATCAGGCTGGAGCCCGATTTCTGTACATGTATGTTGTGCCATTGGCGTGGTGATATTCTGGCTGATGTGTATATCTTTTTTGTATTTGGAATATATGGTATTTTGTAATAAAAACTATTTTAAAATAAAAAAGTTACAGCCTGCTTCAGGAAGAAAGAGACCCAAGAGACACCAAAACCTATGGAGACCCTGCTCCAGCCACCAGCCTGTCTGTTTAGTTGTTCTTTGTGGTTATTGTTATTGTGTTGTTCAAGAACAGTTCCTCCTTTCCAGATAAAGGTGCTGCCCTACAGTAATGTGCAGAACAATATGCAACAGCACTTCCACACAGGGTGTGCCCTAGCTAAACTTAAAACAACTCCATATCTAGTGCACCCTCCCTTTTTATTGTACTAGCCAGGGAAACATTAGGAGTCCCTGTGACTGCCCCTAATCTATAGTGACCAATGTAATAGAGATCATGTCCAATGAGAGACTACAAGCCTCAGCCACCCCACAAGATCCCTCCATATTGTCCTGGACTGCCACTCTCATGCACACTCACTGTATGTACTGTATGTTGTAAATACTCTTACTAATGCTGACAGATGTTCTGCCATGACTGCTATGTCAGTGTTTTTCTTTCCTTTTACACTTGTACAAATTAAAAAAAAAATTAACTTAAGAAAAAAAAATCAAATACGTCGTAGTTTAGAGAAATGTAGCATAATTGAAAAACGAATACATACTGTACACGTTTGGACAAATAAATTGTCTATGTGTATAGGTGCATATGTCCATGCACCAAACATATGTTTGTAATTCATTTTTTTCACCTAACAACAAGCTTCTCTTCCATTTCACTGTGATTATCCTGAAGTTGTTAGGGCATGAACTGTACATACTGTGAGATGTGAGGTGCAGGGGTCCTATTCCATGTCAGTTCCAATGCATCAAACAGCCTCTGCATATTAGCTACATGTGGTATAGAAACTCCAAGTAACACTTGCAAGCTGGATATTGTTGACTGGAAGGTTACTGGGTTCTAGACTGTTAAAATGGGTTATGACTTCATTTATTTAAAAAACAATTTATTCACATTACATTTATTCAAAGTAATGAAACCATCACTTGACTCCATTACAGTGGCGTAGTTCCATGAAGGCAGACCACGCAACTGCTACAGGGCCCTTGCACTTACATGACTGCTAGTGCATCTTCATGCATGTGCTAATTACATGCAGCCCCCATACAAAACAGATTAACCAGCAAGCATTGTTACTATCGGATAACATTATTATAGGACCAAATAGCTTTGCCAATAGAAAAGTGGTCCTTCCTAGATTTTCTTACCTAATTCTGGTTTTGCCAGTTAGCATGCCTATTTTCTATTTCCGGGAACTTTCCTCGCTCCTCAAAAAATTTATCTGGGCTCACAAGCAGCCCTGTTTGGCTAAATCCATATTATACCGTTCCAAAGCTTGTGGTGGTGTGGGCCTCCCTAACCCATACCTTTACTAAGCTGCAGCTTATTTATCCAGGGCACTGGACTGGCATAGACATATACCAGTCCAGTACCCTACTATGGTACTATATTGATCTCCACCTGGGATTGTATTCTAGTGAAATACATGGACTTAAATACATGGCGTTGTATGTAAGTAAAAACCTGAAGGTATGAAAATACTCTTTTGCTCAATAGAAAACAGGATCATCATTTAATAGGAAACTATTACATGGCACGATATTCTGGATAAGCGTGTGGCAATCTGCTAGATCGGCACTCGAATACTGAACCTATTACACGGCTCGATTATCGTGCAGCAGGGACATTGTTAGCAATGTTTGTGCATCCCTTGTCTAAGTGTAAAATCATAAACTTTATAGATACCTATCCATGCTCCCAGTGTTCTTCTCGCTTCTGCCCACTCCACGCAGCTGCTGCAGGAACTTCAGAGCTGACAGGGCCAATAGGTGCACTATTAGGTGTCAGGATAGGGAGATTTGCTTAATAAATGTATTTGCAAAAAACTGTTTAATCTCCTAGCCATAACTCACCCCCTTCTTAGACACAAAGCAGTAGAATTGTTTCCCAGTAAGGGGTGATCAAATTCTTGGGACATTATGTATTGATTTCAAATGTGCCACATACATAGAGATAATTGCTTGATTCACAGGATGCGGTCATGTTACAAGCCAAAATTGTTACATATGTAGGCAAAATTACTTTAATCAAATGACTGTACTTTTCAAGTGAAATAACCTGTCATTATTCCTGATAATTCCTACACTCCTGTTTATAATTTCCTGAAGAAATAAGCATTAGACTGTTTTAACAGAATGTGCTAACTGAATAAAAATGGGGGTCTGCTATATCTAGAAATGATCTATTATTTTTGACTTTTTGATATGATAAAAGTAAAGCAAATGTCATAATAACTTCCCCCACCAGTTCTTTGTTAGGTTAGACTCCCACAAGCGTAATGCAGTGTTTTTCAGCGCACAGCCAATGCATGACCACCCACTGGTCATCTGTGAGGGCCAAGAAGAGTCTTTACTGTTTAAAACTCCTGGGTAATTTTTGATCATATAATAAGGTTTCAAGATGTTTTTTTGAACATAATGACAACGCTTTTTAGATAGAAGCCTGGTGAACAAGGCATCCTAAAAGCAATAATAAGACTGCAGTTTTAACTCACAATTCTAGACAAAATTAAAGTAAAATTTAGTGTAAAAAATGTATAAAAGTCGTAGGTCTTGGAATGTGGTAACATAAAAAATATACTCTAATACTAATATTTCTTGCCTAAGTACTAAAAAAATAAAAATAAAATGTAAGTAAAATATCACTATACTGATCAATAGAATAAAAAGAACATATCATGTATACTACATGGTGTGATTATTATTTTTTTTTTTTAAGTCCCCCCTGTAAACGGATGGTAAATGAAGCGAACTGATGTACAAAAGTAAGTTTTTTAAAGCCAAAATACAAATGGACCAGCAAATAAGAAAAACACTAGTGTGAACACAGCCTGAGCTGATAAAAAGAGATTAAGTGTTACATCAAACAATATGAGTCACTCACTTCTCAATCTTGTTATATTGTATTACCAGTGCTTGTATATATGTATCTGGGACTCACAACATTAAAAAAAGAACTTCTGCACATTTGAATATTTTGAATGATTATTCTTGTAATTATTGCCAGGCAAGATGTCTGTTATTTAAAATCTATATATCTCAGTGGGAGCAGTGAACTTTAATGATGATTTCTGTCAACAATAGGATGTTTATTAAAAAGTAACTCGCCACAAGATTGAGAACAGAACCAATCAAGACCGGGGATATTATATAATGGTACCTGGGATTTTACACGTGGCCAACTTCTGAAATATTATTTTCCTTTCAGTAATTTGACATTCTAATCAGACCTTTGTAGAAATTGAGTAGCAGATTTTTACACGTATGTAGTAACATATCCTCTGCCCTGGAATTCATAATTATGCAAATTTGCCATTTGAAACTCTAGGAAAGCTGGTTGACAACCGCTCTATGAGGTGGAATGGTAGCTATTAGGGTTGTCACACAGATTTCTCACAAACACATATAACTAAGCAATGGCTCAATAGCATAATAAAAAAAAAACTATGGAACGCCTGAAGTAGGGAGGTACACTTACTGAAGTAGGGAGGTACCATCTCGATTTAATATCCATAGCGGCAAATAATAGTGGATTTTTTCATCCGGTTTTTGTGTGCATCCGTTTTGATCTGTTTTTCCATTGACTTCCACTCTAAAAAAAAAATGTCAAAATGAATCAGTTTTTTTAATGTACACAAAAACGTAGTCAACCTCATTTTTGTGTCCTCAGGCTGGGTTCACACTACATTTTTGCAAACCGTTTTTTTTTTCATTTGTTTTTTGCAAAAAGACTACCAGGATCAAATGAATCATTTTTTTAATGTACAGAAAAACGCAGTCAATCTGATTTTTATGTCCATTAAAAAAAAAAAAAATCCGCTTTGATCTTGTTAAAAAATTTTTTATTATGGAAGTCAATGGAAAAACACAAATGCAAAAAACGGATGAAAAAAGCGGATTAATAAAACAAAGTGTGAACCCAGCCTTATAGAAAAAAAAAACAGATCAGTTTTGATCCATGTTTCTTTTTTATAATGGAAGTCAATTAAAAACAGATCAAAACGGATGCACACATATGCATCCGTTTTTTTTTTTTGTTGCAAAAAACGGATGGAAAAAACAGATTGCAAAAATGTAGTGTGAACCCAGCCTAAGCTGGTACTCACAATGAAGGATGTAGCTCTATAAAGTCTCTTCAATGTGTTACAAATTAAGCTGCACCACAAAAGGAAAGGGTGGAACCCAGAACAGGAGAGTCTCAATACATTGACTGTTTATATTTGTATGACTGGTTTAAATTCGAAGTTTACAATTCACAATGTAAGCAGCGGGACTGCAGACTGAATTTTTTTTTTATTTTAAATAAACTGTTTCTAGAAAACATAGATTTGTTTTAAACAAGTTATAGTCTTGCTCCTCTTTATGTTGGCCAGACAGTAAAAGTCAGAAAACGTAGCAGGACATTCTGTGAGTCATCCGGCTTTCCACATATTCTTACTGCTTCATCTATGGAGAGGCATCCAATTGTGTACATCACTAACTGGAACTCACTGTCTTGCACAGTCCTTTGGTAAATAAACTTTAGAAGTGTAGGTGCATATCATGTATACAGTGTATGTGTAGCATGAAGCACATGACGATAACACATTTTAGGTGTGCACATATACAGCTAAATGCAAAACACATTTTAACCACCAAAGCTTCTGGAATTCAATTACCCAGCTATATGTATTCAGAAAGTTAGTGTATACATAGAGATGCCTGCCAAGAAGCAAAATGGCTGGCCGATAATACATGACCTGAATGACTTGTGTTGTGGCCTAAGTTACCAAGTATCCTTATGCTGGCAGGCAAGTAGTGCTTTGTATATCATTAATATAATGTATATAATTTAAAATGAAATATTAAGCCTCAGATTTCGCTTAGACTCCCGAAAGGCAGATGTCAAGGAAAGGAAGGAGATGGCATGTTGGACCTCGAATTGCCTGATCCTTTGATCCTGTGAGGGATAAGCCGTCCCAGAGGTGTCTGGCAGCTGCTTGCGCCCCTTTCCCAATTGAGAAAGTATATGGGGTGACGGGAGGAATAGCTCTTGGCCAAACAGGCATCCAGCTGACAGCTAAGTGTTTACTGGATACTAGTGTTGATTATATACTCTGATTATATACTGGAAATCTGCCCAATCTTCAAAGACCTTAAGGTGATGTAATTATTTACAGGAGTTGACTAGAACAGAAGTAAAGGGGAGGGGGCACATTTCTTACTGAACAGTGATATGGTATCCACAACCTTTACAGGCTAAGCATCTGAATTTGAGTTTACAGGCAGTGTGACTGACCATTCTGGTAGGACCCACATTGCTTTGACCCCTCCTTAAAGGGGTTTTATGGGCAAAGTAGACAGTTTTCCTGGTAGCCTTAGGGTGGCATCCAACTTCTTCTGAGAATAGCTCATCAATATATTTTGGCCGGAAATTCCAGTAGTTAATAACAGTAGTTGTAAAAACTTTAGTAATCTTTTTGTGTTTTGTAAAAGAGCTTAAAAGATTCAATTGACTTACCGAATAAAGAGTTCCACAAACTTTATACTAAAGTTGGTTGAACCCACCGTCGACAAAGGGGTATGATGGCCCTATGAGTTTCCACAGACAGATGATGTCGGTGACAATGGGGGTTGAGCGTGATGGATTTTCACTCCATTTGCTCTTAGAGGGGCTGGTGCCAATAGTTATTGAAAGTCATGGGCACAATAGAACGTTAAACCGTTAGATTTAAGCAACAGTCTTCTGGTGTAAACCTGGCTACAATCACACAATGAAGGAAAATTTGTTTGTATGTCATTGCATCTTTTGAGCTGACCTCAACGTTATACATTTTCAAGTCTTTCCATTTTATATAACATAACTGTGCAGCAGATTGCCCATCCGGGGCAGTGGAAACTTTTGAGAATGGATTTGACATGCCAGAGTGAAAGTACTGTAGCCTTAAGGCCCTATTCCACCAACAGATCTGACGACAGATTATCTTTCAAAGATTTGAAGCCAAACCCAGGAGTGGATTTGAAAAGAGGAGAAATCCAGTCTTTCCTTTATGACCTGTTCTCTGATTATAGTCTGTTCCTGGGTTTGGCTTCAAATCTTTGAAAGATAATCTGTCGTCAGATCTGTTGGTGGAATAGGGCCTTTACTTAAACTACATAAAAACTTACATGTGCACACCAACCTCCATCAATGCATTACAGGCCAGTAACAAATGTTGCGGTATAAAATGCGGATTGCTCAACTGTATTACAGGTCATGAAAATATACAGTAAGGCCATGCTCACATGTGCGCCCGCATCTGAATTCCCTGCTGCACACAATAAAGCGTGCAGCCGGAGCCAGAAACTCCATTGTGTGAACTGACAGGTTCTCTGCAGCTGCTATTCGTTTTTTGTGGTGCCGCTAATGATCCCGGCCGTAGTCTATACAATGGGAGAAAGTTATCAAAGTAAAAAGTTGTAATTTTTGGCATAAAATGACCAGATGCAAATAAATTTATTTGCAAATGGCCGTTTTGCGAATAAATAATCGCCAGCTTTGCCAGGGGGCGGGGAGGGGTTGTGGAGGGGGCAGAAAGGGGGACACAGACTCTGGGTCTGCTTCATTTATTATTTTTTACGCTGATAAGGTTTCCTGGCGCCTACACTGGTGCAGACGGGATTCCCGACCAGAGCGGCGCACATCTTCCGCCTCCTGCGGGCCACGCACAATGACGTCATTTTTTAATTGCGCGCCGCCTGCAGGAGAAAAAAGGCACAGACTAGGAGAGAGAGGAGGACCTGGGCAGCGTGGGAGCGGTGTGTGAGTGGGATGGAAAGGTGAGTGGGATGTTTATTTTTTTATTTGAGACAGACACTGGGGGCTAAGTACACTACCAGGGACATGACTGGGGGGGTATCTAGACTACCAGAGCATCACTGGGGGATTAACTATAACTACCAGGGCATCACAGGGGTTAACAATGAGTAGCAGGGGCATCACTGGGGGTTAACTATGACTAGCAGGGGCATCACTGGGGGGGTTAACTATGACCAGCAGGGTCATCACTGGGGGGGTTAACTATGACCAGCAGGGTCATCACTGGGGGTTAACTATGACTAGCAGGGGCATCACTGGGGGGTTAACAATGACTACCAGGGCATCACTGGGGATTACATATAACTACCAGGGGCATCACAGGGGGTTAACTATGACTAACAGGACATCAATGGGGGGGTGGTAACTAGACTACCAGGGACATCAATAAGGGGTTAACTACAGCTACCAGGGGCATCTCTGTGGGTTAACTCTGGCTCCCGGGCATAACTAAGGATTCACATTAGGTACAAGTGCATCACAGAGGGTTAACTACAATAGCAGGGGCACTAGGGGAACAATACTTTGCCTTGCCCCGGGTGCTGCGCACCCGCGCTAACCCGCTGCTGCGCACAGTGTAACATTGAGTGCGGCCCTCTAATAAGTTTTATTAATGCCTGAATGGCCCTCGACACGGAAAAGGTTCCCAACCCCTGCTTTAAATAGAGAAGAGGTCATAAAGGAAAGACTGAGATTTCTCTTCTTTCAAAATCTATTCCTGGCTTTGGCTTCAAAATTCTGTCTCTGTAAACACAAAAACAGCACAAAAAGCACACTTAGCACACGCTTAAGGGACTGTAGAAACCTTAGGGCATGCTTACACAGCTAAAATCTGCACAGATTTGGACACAGAATCTGTACCGATTTTTACATCCAAATCTAAATGTTTTTGAAAGAAAATCAATCATCTATTGCCTTTAATTCAAATGTCTACACAACACTGAAAAATCCCTCGAGTTCTTAAAAAATGCTGCTGATTTTCTTGCAATTTGGAGAATTTCCACCCCCTGTAATTTACTGAACAATCCTTAGGATGAAGTAATGCAAAGCCAGTTCTCTGCCTGTGGACACACATGGTCATCATTGCCTGTAGTATACCCAGAGTGAAGAAATGCTGCCAATTTTTCAAGGCTTATATATGTGATATTTTGTTGGTTTTATACCACTCAGGTCCCTTTTTAGGAAAGTGTGTGTGTGTGTGTTGGGGGGGGGGGGGGGGCATGCCAGCAAGGACTTCCTATTGCCTCACCTGTGACAGTAGAATATTGTGTCTATGTTGAAAGAAAGACAGTGGGGGAGATTTATCAAACTGGTGTAAAGTAGAATTGTCTTAGTTGCCCCTAGCAGCCAATCAGATTCCTCCTTTCAATTTTCAAAGTATCTGTGAGGAATAAAAAGTGGAATCTGATTGATTAGTAGGGGCAACTAGGACAATTCTACATCACACTTTGATACATTACAGTTTGATAAATCTCCCCCAATGTGTTGTCTTCTCCAGCATAGTACAACTCTTGCAGCATTCTAGAAGTGTGTAAGACACAATATAGGCTCAATTCACACCTATTATTATCAAATATAGTAACTGCTTCTAGAGAAAGAGGGGGATATTCCCAATCCTTTTCCTATGGAAGTATTTCTCATTCCTATTGTTGTGAGAAAAGATTAAAAGAGAACTCTGGGCTTGGGTGATCTTTGGCAGAGTGCTGGGGAGGATTAAGGGGGTATTCCAGGTAAAGTTCACTTTTCCTCTATCAACAGGATAGTGGAAAAGGAGATCGCGGAGGGTACAGAGATTGAACCGATGACGAGTCTGCTGCAAGAGCACTGCACTTGGCTCTTTCTGTTGGCTCCATAGGAATGAATAGAGCCGTGGGTCACACGCCGTACCCTCAGCTCTATTCATAACAGATCGCAAGGGCCTGATACAGGGTATAGAGGTAGGGGTATAGAGGTCAGACCCCTCGCAATCTCATACTTTTCCCCTATCCTGTGGGTAGTGGAAAAGGGAATTTTCCACTACCCAACTAAAAGTGGAATACCTCTTTAAAGAAGAATACTGTGCCCTCCCCTGCTCCAGCACTGCAGCTCCGGTCGCCCGGACCCCCTTCTGGGTCTGAGTGGGAACGTCGGACGTGACGTGTTAGTCTAACTCAGCCAGCCAGCGGCCAAGGAAGGACCCAGCTATGACTGGCGTGCCCGGCACATCTCATTCCAGGTCCCCTCTCTTACCAGGAAGCGGTTGGGGAGCAGTGCTACAGGATAGCGGCACCGATGCTGGAGCAGGGGAGGAAAAATCACCCCAGCCCGGAGTTCTCCTTTAAGGCTGGGGCTACACAGCTATTCTTAGTTGCATGACTTCATCACTCTTAGAAGGAAATGGGGTCACTTTTGCGACTTACAAGCAGCCACAACTGCGACCCCACAGTCACAGGAGTGATGGATAGTGCAACTGTAAATTGCTGTGTAGCCTTGTTCTTAAAAAGAATGACTGGGCATAGACTGGGCCTCACACAATCTGTGTGAACTGACATTAGTATCTAGCTATTTTATAAAGTGCTGTATTAAAGGAGAAGTCCGGCTAAAAATTTTATTAAAGTATTGTATTTCCCCCAAATAGTTATTCAAATCCCCAATATACACTTATTACGGGAAATGCTTATAGAGTGCTTTTTTCCCTGCACTTACTACTGCATCAAGGCTTCACTTCCTGGATAACATGGTGATGTCACGACCCAACTCCCAGAGCTGTGCGGGCTGTGGCTGCTGGAGAGGATGATGGCAGAGGGATGCTCAGTGTCCCTCCAGTGCCCTGTGTCCCTCAGTGTTCCCCTGCCATCATCCTCTCCAGCAGCCACAGCCCGCACAGCTCTGGGAGTCGGGTCGTGACATCACCATGTTATCCAGGAAGTGAAGCCTTGATGCAGTAGTAAGTGCAAGGAAAAAAGCACTTTATAAGCATTTCCCGTAATAAGTGTATATTGGGGATTTGTATAACTTTGGGGGGGCAATATAACACTTTAATAAAAAATTTCACCGGACTTCTCCTTTAATATTAAAGCATGGACAATGAAAGCGGTTGCATTAATAGTAAATGTGCCAATGGTCTGTATATAGGAACATGAAAATACCGAGTAAATTGCTGAAAATTCTTTCTTACACCTTTCTGGAAAATCATGTTTGAATTCATATGTTTTGACATATAGGTATATTGTGCTTGCAGAAGAGGAAAATGGAATTGAGGACCATGATGCATTTCAACTATAGATAGATAGATAGATGCACACAATGTATTGAATAACGGACGTTTTTACAGCGGACGTCAAAATAATGAACATGATCATTATTTTCGGACGTCTTTTGCAAACAGTGGGAGCGTTTTTTATTAGTTGTTCACAAACAGTTTTTCTTTTGTCACCGTTCTTTCTCTGTTTTTACTATTAAATTCAATAGACTTTTCAATTAAGCCGCATCCAAAGGGCAATTAGTAACCAAACTAGAATAATGTGCAATCACCAGTCATTGCACAAAAGGCGAGGCCAGACAGCTAAATGACGTCCGTTATTTTAGACTCAAAATGACAGACGTCATTTTAAACGGAGCTGAAAAAAACGTTGTGTGAACATAGCCTATAAAATCTTAATGTGTATGGCTGCCTTAACACTAGACCTAAAATAAATACAATCAACAATATTGTTAAATTTCTTGAACATCTGACGTCAAAATATGATGAGAAATGATGATATGCATTATGATAGTTATGATGTATGTGTGAGTAATGCTATATATCATAATATTAATATATATATATATATATATATATATATAATTTTTATGCATAAAATTTCAGGATTAAAAATTGCAACCCTCAGGCAGAAGTATGTCCAGGATTAACAGGACATGGCATAAATTAATGTCAGATACATAAAAAAGAAGGAGAAAGGCAGTTATAGAAGATGAGAGAAATCTCTAATGTGGCGATGGTTACACTAAATTTACAGCAATGTGGGAAGCATATAGACATAGAAAGCGTCTAAAAAATAAAACCTAAAAGCTAATCGATGTGTGAACCAGTGCTCGTAACTGCAACATATTGGAAACCACATTAGATTTATTTGGACGTCTTGAGCCTATTAGCATGCAGTAAACACTTATTCCTTAAAATCTCCACACTGTCTCCTACTCAGTAACCTCTCCTTGGATCTTTGCATCATCTACTGAACATAGGCCAGATTATACATATTGAGGGCATTGTCTGAGGCTCCTTAGACAACAGTGTGATTCTATTCTACATAATGTGGCCACTGTACCAGATTCACTACCAAGTATAATTGGATACCTCTCATATCATGCAGGCGTTCTGCACAAATATCCACAGCCTCTAAAGGTGGAATACATAATCCAGCAGAAACTGAAGGGACTGCAAGTTTCCTGCACACAAAAAAATGGATTTGTGTCATTTCCAGTTAGCTGCTTGATTCACATGCAGATATTCTGTGGGCCTCTTTGCACAGGTGTGACTTGAAGTTCTTGGACCCAATGCAAAATCGGTAACAGAGCCTCCCACCTACCATGTGCCTCTTATAATACTCCTAACATCTTATATGGAAGAACAAACATGGGCCCCCTCGGGCACCAAGGCCTGTATGTGACTATAGCTATGGCTCTTTGTACTTGGCTTCAGTGGGATATATGATTCTTATACAATAAGTTTATGGATTATATGGTTTTTTTCCATTTTTTTTTATTAACTATTAACTACAAGTGTGTTTAATATCGGTTTATATAATAATACTAAATATTTTACCATAATTTGTTTTTTTTTTGTGTGAATAAAATACAATGCTGTTTGATGTCATTTAGGTTGTTTGTAATTATTCTATTGGTAGATTTGTCTTGCAGCAGCTTTGTCTGTATTTTAAATTACCTAGGTCTTGCAAATTTGCTTACATAAATAATTTCACAGATACAGTTATGCTTTTAGATTATATATGAGTAGACAATACACTGGTGTTTGGTTTACAGTGCTATATGAACACCTGTAGGTTACCAAATACCAACCAATCAGATGGCAGCGGACAGTTTACAGTAGTAAACCAGCATCTTATTGGTTCCTATAGGTTCCGACTTCCACATAGTCCCACTCAAGAGACAAAAAGAAATGTACTGTCTGTGGTTATACTAATAAATATGAGAAAAGAATAGTCCTCAAGGAAAATATGAGTTTTTTTTTGTTAAAAAAAGAACAATATACTAAAATATATAAAATGAAAAGTTAATAAATAGGAATGAATTTATCTATCTAGCTAAAACTCCAGATGCTATGTACTTGCTTTAGTTCAGTCTCCAATTCTCTAGCAAGCCTCCTCACGTGAACAGGTTAATTGGATATAGGTACGTGTGTTGGTTCTCTAATCCTAATAGCATTATTGATCATGCAAGAAGCCCATCTGATAAGAATCACAGTCTCAAAAGGAATCCATAGTTATCTGTCAAGCCCAAGTCACGAATACAGACTAAATGACTGCAGAACACCATTTACACAAACATAATTAAGGCGTAAAATGACTTAAGCAACTCATTGTCTACCAAACATTTGTATCAGTCTTGAAGTAAGCAGGACAGCAATGTAAAAAATATGCTTAACTGCAATGGTAATAAAAAGGGATGTTACAGAACTTACAGAAAAACAGAAACTGGTAATTATTGGAAAAAACTATAGGGATGAGAATCACAGTATTAGAGAAATGGATTTTACACCATTGTAAATTATATTTAGAAGAAAATGGAAGAAATCATTACAAATGCTTCCTCTCTCAGTGTTGGTGAATGTGTAGGAGGAAAGGCGGCTCCATTAATAGAAAATATGTAGTTTGTTTAGTAACGAAGCCCCACCAGGGGATTTCACATCCCTAATATATGTGTGTGTATATATATATATATATATATATATATATATATATATATATATACATTCATCCCCCTAGATATGAATGCTTTTGGCACGTGGCAAGTTTGTCTATTTCACAAAGTTAATAGTATATTACTGTGAGTGTCTACTAGAACTGCTACAGCCATTGGAAATGAATAGGGGGGTTTCTAACAATAACAATACTCATGTTAATAATAATGACCATACACATATAGTAACATCATTGCAAATAATTTATTAAGATAGTACGATATATAAATCAATATAATCAATGACCTTACAATCCAGTTTATAAAAACCCACCTGTTCTTCAAATAATACAATATATTTATTAAAATAAAGGCGGCAAACACCCTTGTACCAGGGTCACATGTAAGGAAACTTTTTTTCGATATAAAACTTGCAGGCCTACAAGCCAGGGACAAAAGCTATTCTAATTTTACACACGCTTCTAAGCATGGAAACTGATATGTGTCAAGTTCTCACTGTGGAGGAGATGATACATTGCTATCTCACATAGGAAAGGTGTCCAATTAGTACGCACATGACAATTTCAGCTTAATGTTCTCTATGTCAGAGTAGAAACAGTTAAATATGGACCCACAAGAGCATAAGGGATAATGCATGCATTAAATGATAAGAATAGGAATATCAATCCCTGCAACTAAACATGCATACAACCTACGCAGGCAGAATTCGAGGCATTTACAAATCCATCAGTACATTAACAAAAAGACTAAAGCTTAGACAATTAAAACACCTTTTGGTATAGAACCCTTGACACTTGGACTTACCCCAGAGGTGCAGTTGTTCTGGACACACAAACATAGGGAGGCAGCCTGAATTTCTAAAAGAACAAATCTCTAAGCACATTTTACCTACACAATCAGAGACAAATGCACACACTTAAGGCTCGGAGCTGGTAGGGCTGATTGCTGAAGAGAAGTGCACCAGGCAAAGAAATGTAGCTTCCAACTGTGTTCCCAGCATTGTCATGGAAATGAACAAACTACCCCACTCATTCCCCTGTACCACGATCTTGCCTTATTTGTCATCTCGTATTGTCAGCGCAAATGTTTGCAGCTCTGCTCAGGGATTGCAATCACAAGGTAGTTTAAAATGTTGCTGCTTCTCTCCAGCACCTTTCAGATCTTCCAGTCTAAGTGAAGCTCCAACCCACGTCATGTGGATAATGCAGGCAAAGTACATTAAATATTCATAGGGAATAGTTCATTTCTTAAAGGAGAATTACCAAGTCAGATAAGTAACTCAGCAATGGAAAGTTATGTAAAACAAATGGAATACAGTCATTTATACTCAGGATTGTAATGTACAGTAAGTAGCCTATTGTACAGCGCAGCACATCTGAGATAGTTATTGTAGTCTTAAGGGAAAAACTTACAGTAACATTTCAGTCTTATTGTAGCATATGATATCACAATATTCAACACCAAATATATCTACCATAGATATATATAGGCTTTATTTTTTACGATGGCTTGGGTTTCGCAAACAATTCATAATACAAATTAAAACTATGATGGCGAGGATCAATATATTTTATTACATTAAAAACATATGCATCAATTTAGTTTACGATTTAATTCTCCAATTGTTAACCTTTGTTTTCACACAATTTTCAATATTTTGGTCTGACATCAAGATCTTCTCATGAATTCACCAATCAGATAATCATGACGGCTATACATAACCGTTTGTCCTAGGATGTTAATGCTGATGTTGAAATATTTCTTACTTTCATTGTATTTGCTATACCTAAGGCCTCATTAAAGCGGGAATATTACATTCATGTCTAACCATCAAGATGTAACTCCAGATCCCCCCATAGTTCTTCTGGACAATACTTCCAGCCACTATAGTGATTTGGCGGAACCTTGGTGGGCAGGTAATATATCTAAAATGAAGAAACTTAGGATACATTGACACAGGAAAACCCGCATGTGTGTAAAGTTCTGCTCCGTAGCTGTCTCTGAGCCATGGTCAACATTGGGTGTAGTGCAAACCCTATGAAGAAAAGAACAAGTCACATGACATGTCACTTCTTTTTCTCATCGTTCCCAATTATTATTGCGGTCTATGGGAGCAGGGTGTTCTAAAGTGATACAATGTCTTTTTCATGTAGAAATTGGTGTGTTTTCCATATCAGCACATGTCCAATATGGCTGTCTCTTTAGGCTATGTTTTGGATGGCCATCATTTAGAGAGGAAAATACAAACGTATCTTTGCCTCAAAATGACGGCCATCCCAAAAGTAAAACGGCCATAGAAAGATTCTCTAGGAACATAGAATTAGGCTTTTAGGGAAAAACATTTTTTAGTGATGCTATTGGGATAAAATAATATTATAAGATATGTAATATATTTAGCTCAGGCAAACCAGTAAACCTCTGTAATATAATATTACATCCAATGAATATATTGATATGGTTGGGTGTACAACCATTTTCATATGTGTGTAAAGACCATATTGTCTGGAATCTTAAAGTTAGAGATGTCAGGCAAGAGAATAATTTTTTTGTTGTTGTTGTACTTGATCACATTATCCAAACATATGCATGTGGAATGATGGTGTATTGTCTCACACTCCTAAAGAGCAATCCATAGGTAGTATACATGGCTCACAAAAGCTAGAAATCTCACAGCAAGCTCTGCCGTGCTCAGTATAGAACAGGAAAGGCTTTGAGGTTGTGAAGTTTAAAAATTAGCTGCTCACTAAAATCTGTCTCGTCACCTTTCACCTCAATTTGCAGTTAGTCTGGTTAACAATAAACAATCCGCACAACTTAGTAAAGTGAAATCTTGCACTGTTTTAACAAGCAGCACAGCACCTTGTGCCTGGATACCATGTTATATACAGTGGTAGATGTGCATCCTTTACGGTGCGCAATACATTTAACAATAGTTGGGTTATAAATAAACCTAAGCTCTGTTTATTTGTGTTGTGAATTATCCCTCTTTCCCACTGGTGGAGTTGGTGTCAAATAGTTCTAAGGGCATTAGCGCCATCTACCGGCAGCAGGGGGGTGAATTGTTGAAAGCTAAATATTCTGGATTGTTTTAACCCTTACAGCAGATGTGTGACACAATTCTCTTTCATAATCGCTTTGTGATTTCACTCAAGTAATAAAGTTATCTTTTCAAATTTAAAAATAAGTGAAAATAAACTGTGTTTGTTTTTGAAGTAAATGGAGTAAAAGTGACTATAGTAAAAGGATATACCTGATTTGTTTTAGGATTTCCTTAGGGAAAGTAGATTTTATACTGTGCATGATCTATAAGTGTGAGGGTTAGTGGGAGGGTATGTAGCCTCCTGTCCATCGGATGTAACATAAAATAGGCCAGAAACCAGTGGAAATATTGCCACAAATCAACTCCAGGTTAATGCAGGAGTATATTTCAAACTCTGGAAGATAGACAATGCAATACATTTTTTTCTATAGTAAGACAGTCACTCTAGTGTTATTTCATTACTGAGACCATCCTCTTATATGGTAGAAAGACCTTTAGACACGAAGGTTAAACCTAACAGAGTAGTCAATATTTTTCAAGTGTTATATAGATCAGAGCCTAAGTAACTATATACATTTACACTATATATGAGATAAGCAGCAGCTGGTTCTTCTACAATGAGGGGGACATTTATGAAGACTGTGGTGCTCGTACACTGGTCTTAAATTAGGCCCTACTCCAACTGCTGCGCTGGATTCACACACTGTAAGTGGAACTGGCCTGACCTCCTAAGCAGGTGTAGATTTCTTCCTGTAGATTTCTTACCAAGCGTAAATCATGGTAAATCTAGCGAGGAAGGAGGTTATGCCTCCTCCCTGCCTTGCCATGCCCCCCCTTCCCCTGCCCAACCAACAGCCAAGCAGGGGATACGGTTGGTGTACGTTAAGGAGAAGGGGCAAATCTGCGCCATCTCCCTGGCCTACACCAGTGGTGCAGCATTTCAATGCCCCCCTGAATGTTTCAACAGAGTGGACAACAAGTCAGTTGTGGAGAAAATATTCAAGACTGCAAACTGCTGGTAACAAATTTTTTACCTCTGTCTGCAATTCTTAGCCCTAATAGGTTAACTTCTCACATGCAATCACAATGAGCACCAATGAGTCCACTCTTTCTATGTTCTGTATAGGTTGGGGATATATGCCAGACTTACAGAAAGTAAAGGTCCGCTGTAGTAAGACACCCCTAATGTATTAAGAGACACTAGACTTATAATGAATATGGTTAAACTTTCTCATTGTCTATCTTCCAGACTTTGTAATATAAAATGTGGTCTGGTGCTTTATAAATTAAGATTATTATTAGTCAGTAATTGGAAACAACAAGAAGCCTTGATTCCACAGAGGAGAAACCCTTAAACTGAGCAGAACAATCCAGTCTATTGGCAGTGATTACCATATACACAACTGTGACATACCATCATAATACTATAGCGCTAATAAAGCTTGCGTCTTCACCTTCATAATAGCATAAATAGTAACATGAGGTTGAAAAAAGTGTATTTTCATCATCTTAGGGAAAAAAATTCCTCACTGACTTCAAAGATGACATTTAGAATAAATCCCTGGATCAACAACCCATCTCCTGTGATCTAGTAACTATAACATGTAATATTATTTCATTAATACAGAATTACTGGGCATTCTATACTAATACGGGCAACTAACCACCGCTTAGGCATTTAGGGGGAGATTTACTAAGATTGCACCTCTGGTGTATGCCAGGGAGAAGGTGCAGATTCTTACTGGCCGTAACCCCTGAGCATCTGAATGGCAGGAAGGGGAGGGGGGCGCAGCAAGGTGGGGAGGAGGCATGTTCTCCTCCCATGCCTAATTTATCAAGATTTATCCCTCTTAGTAAATCCGGCCGGGGTAAAGGGGGTGAGGCTTTATTTAAGACTGATGTACTCATACGCTAGTCTTGATAAACCTCCCCCTTAGTCTAATGATGACAGGCTATACCGAATCTGTGAACATCACAACATTAACTTATATAAAATGTATCCCATAGGTTCTATTATATGTAAAAGACTAGGTTATCATGTGCATATGCTGTATAAACAGTAATGTGATGTGTCATGCTGTTCCCCAGCAGTTGCAGCATGCTGAGTGAGATGAGAAGGTGGTAGGTAATGAAGCAGGCAGAGAACAACTATATGAACAGTGGGTTGAAGTGTGATCGACTGTCTGGTGTGCATGCTGTATTGTGTTTTGCTTGTGTATTTTGTTTTGCCATTGCTCAGTCACTTTGTGTACTGGTTGGTGGTGAAATGGTATGCTGCAATAATGTGTAGCACTGCCATTGCAAGGTGACCACGGCCATGGGCTCAGTTGCTGGTGAAAGTACCATGTCACATGGTACACCACTAACATTAAGGCTATGAAGAAGTGGTTTTAGAAAGAACTCATAGGTACCTGGCCACAGGACTAAATACTTTTTCAGAGATTTTTTATATAGACAAATACAAGAAAGTATTGTATCAGAAAATGTAGATTTTTTCATGTTATAGGTAATGCTATATTATATAAAATATCTCTATATAAAATTATTAAGAACAACAACAACAACACCATTTTTGGCAGTAACACTATATGACTATCATCCAGAACAGTAAGCTTGGGCAAAGAAATATACCATACATCATACACATACAGTATATAGATGGAAAATATAAAAAGAATTCATAGAGTTGCCAGTGCTCTTACTCAATTAAAGGGGTTGTCAGGGAGGTAGAAGACGGCCATAGGCCTCTGCTCTCCGGCAGTCACTTCCTGAGATTCCACAATAAGCTTTCCGAGATGCGGATAGGTGGGGCTAAGCCTCATTCATCGTGTGCAGGCAAAACTATGCGCAATGTCAAATAGCTGCACAGTGTGGCAAAATACTCCGAAATTTGGAATGTACCCTTAAAGTGGAAGTCTGTAATTTTATAGTCATAGGGGGAGATTTATTAAGCTGTCTTGTCATAAGATTCTCTTTGTTGCTGATAACAACCACGTCAGCTTTAATTTTACCAGAGCAATATAAAAAATTCATATTTAAGTGTGATTGCTATGGGCAATAAATAGAATAGAATTAATTGTCAGAATTTTGTCTGCTTTCAACCTCCAAAATGGTTAGATGGTTTTAGAGTTAATTGCGTACTATATATGTATAGAACTCAGCTCCTGAGCTCCATCTAGTGATGGCAGATTTCACTAGAGTCCATGTCTATGCACAGGTTTTAGGGTTCTATATTCCAAAAACTAAGATGACTGCTATGAAGATACATAAAGAAATTCATAAACACATAAATACAGAGTTGCAGAAAGCGTTTTATATATTACGTGTCATCACATTCATCCCACTCCATCCATATAAATACTCAGTGTTAATATATAATTCTAGCCCGAGTGAGAGGCAAAAGACACTTGTAACTAGAGAAGTGCAGTTTACTATACGTTATAGTAGAGTATCTATGGATTCCTGCAGTGACACAACACCCCAAAATCAAGAATTCTTGAAAGTTTTTCATATCTCCTCAAAGATATGATAATCTATAATTACACAGTCACATATGCCACATGTATTTTCAGCCACTGATACAGAGTTAATAAAGCCATATTTTTCTAAGAAATGCTCTCTGAATACACAGTTACTTTGGCTTCATGTGATGTTGTTAAATTATGCACAGTAGGTAGTATCTGATCTCTGTCAGCAACATCCGCAGAGCAATGTTGAAAAGAGGGATTCTGAGCTGCAGGCAGCCAGCTCTGTGATTTCACTGAATGATTTGTGGTTTTCTCTTGTAGTCATTTCTAAACATACAATGTATAGAAAATATGCGTGCATGTATGTTGCCTATTATATAGTCTTGAAGTTTATTAGATAAGACTTTGGGCTCATGCACATGGCTGTATCATAGCATCACATAAACTCTGGGTATTTATAGTTCTATTTGTAGAAGCAATGAGCGTCAATGCATAATTATTGCATTAGGAATGATACGCAAGAACTGGAATCATGCTGCTTTTTGGCGGGAGACCACATTCAAATTTTTTTTTTTGTGGAAAACAGATTTCCACTTTGTGCACACATTTTCTACACCCACATAATAATAACAAGGAAATCATCCGGCAGAATTGGATTTATTTGGGTAGAGAATCACTCTATAGCATTGACCCGTGAGGGCCACAAAGCTTAAAACTGTTTAATATTCCACATGTAGTGGTATTTCAGTGCCCAATGGCCGAGCAACAAGTAGCTACCCAGCAGCCCACTGAGAGGAAGGTATTACATTTGCCTCTGATAGTTTAGTTCCTGTTCCTTGCAAATATGGCGCCCCACACAATACTTCCCACCTTGGATGTAGAACTGGTGTAGGAGTGTGACTGGTGCAATAACGCTTTAAAAAATGTTTTTATTATGTTTTGTTATCTTTGTACCGCATATTCAAAATGCCAATGGCTCCCTAATATAAAGTACAGTATGACTGTGCACTCCATCACAACTGGTACAGGTTGTATCACAGTCAATAGAGGATATATAACAACCATGCTTGACGCTTATCACACCATATTTAATGAACTTTGTAAATAAAAAGATGGCGTGATAAGCATACGAACCTCTGGAGTTGAGGGCAGTTGTTGTATATCCTCTATTGGCTCCCTAATATAGTGCTTTTGGAGAGTTCATGTAGAGAAATACCCTTAAGGACCTTTTACAGGCGCCAATTATCAGCCATGAGCGTTGCTATGTTCCTTTGGCTATGAAAAATGTAAAAGTGACAGCGATCGACTGATCGCATCTTTTGACCATGTCTTAAAATGTATTGCTATCCGCTGCACATCTTCCTGTGTTAACAGGCTTATGTGTGGCCAATAACAATAAAGGGAAACTGACAGCAGAGAAAAGTATATATCTGTCCTGTCAGTTTCCAGATGACAAACAGTCTATACTATGCTTGGACAGTTAAACACTGCTTATTTTTTAAGCCACAGGCAGTTCTCTGCCTGCAGCCACTATGGGCCTGGAGTGTCTCTTTCTCCTGTACATATGGGCAGCACACTTAGGGTGGCATCACTCATTCTGTGCATTGTAAACATAGTGATGCAGTCAATGTGTGTAGCCAGCTCAGCACCTAGAGTCTTGCTGCTCCGCGCGAGCCCCCACTCCAACAGCGTGTATCAATCAGTAGAAGAAAATCAACTGGGCTCAGCGTTGCAGTGCTCAATGATAGCTTTATTCTGTGATCCTTTGAAAGCAACGGAGACAATACATCGGCTCTCACAGTCTCACGCCAACATGTTTCTGGTACGTCACATACCCTTAATCATGGCTAAGGTTACAGCCATACAGGTGAGTATAAATAGGTGGTCCGACTCCGCCCAGAAGCGTGATGGCGTCAGAACTTTACATATGCACACACCCATAATAAACAAAGTGCAGACTAAAACCAATTTTTGCGTTCTTGTTGTCAATTATAAACTATGTCAAAACAATCCAAGTACATCAAGTATAAGAGATATAGATAATTAATAAATGGCACTACATGAGACAGCTAGTTCTAAGCTTCTAATAATACAGTTGAAGTTCTCTGCGAAGATTTAAACCATATGGTGCAATAGTGTTTAAATGGAAAATCCAATAGGCTTCTTTTCTAGCTAAGGCATGTCTAATATCGCCCCCTCTGGGTGGCAATTGTACACGATCAATAGCAAAAGCTCTGAAAGAATCCAATTTGCCCTGATGGGTGTGCACAAAATGATGGGAGGCTCCAGATAGGCTGCGTGTAGTGGGATGTCCTATGTCATAAATGTGCTCCACGATACGAGTTTTGAATTTACGTGTAGTGCAACCAACATAAGTAAGATTGCAAAGAGTGCACAAAATAATGTACACAACATGTGTACTATTACAGTTCAAAAAACAGCCTATCTGGAACTCCCTGCCAGAACTACTGGCGAACGACTTTTTAGGCAGTGTTACTGTGCAAGTGCGGCAAGGAACTTGTCCACACCTGTAGAAACCCTTGCAGCTAAGCCACGTGAGGGACCTCTGCTGTTTGGTGGTGGAAGGGGAGAGAATGTCCCCCAAGGTAGAGGCTCTACTGGACACTACCCGGCATCCTGACTGTAAGATGTGATTGAGCATTGGGTCACTTCGCAATATGTGAATGTGTTTAAAGATGATGTCTCTGATCTGTTTGAACTGAGGGCTGAATCTAGTAACCAATGTAGGGATGTGTTGAGAAGTTGGTTTGGGCTTTCTTACTAGTAAGTCGTGTCTATCTCAGTTGTCCACCTTGTTGGCAGCTCGTCCCAGCATCCAACGTGGGTATCCCCTGGCTAATAATCTGTCCCGTGTACATTTGCTATTTTCTCTGTAAGCATGCTCCGTGTTACAATTACGGCGCATGCGGGTTAGCTCCCCTACCGGTATAGATTTGATGGTATGCCTGGGGTGGGAGCTCGAGGCATGCAATGTGGTGTTGCCTGACACTGGCTTTCTGTGTGTTTTAGTCTCAACTACATATGATGATGTGCCCGTGAGTTCAAGATCGAGAAAAATCATCCTATGTTTGTCAACATTGTAAGTGAAGCGGAGGCCCATACTGTTACTGTTCACATATTCAACAAACAGTGGCACGTCAGATTCCGGACCATCCCAGATGAGAAGTAAATTGTCTATGAATCTGGCGTACCACTGTATGGAATCCAAGAACGGATTGTCGCTCGTGTAAATGTAAATTTCTTCCCAATGGGACATGGTGAGGTTTGCAAGCGACGGGGAGTATTTAGCCCCCATAGAAACGCTGCTTGTTTGCAAATAGAATTTGTCACCAAATTTAAAATAATTGTGCGACATGAGAAACCAAGTAGTGCTTTTGATGAACTCAATGAGTTCCCTACTGTATCCACTGTACTTTTCTAGATGGAATTGGAGAGCTTGCATTGCCACCGGGTGTGGGATACTGGTATACAGTGACGTGACATCCAATCCCAACCAACAGTATTCCGGTTGCCAAATGAAATTTTCCAACCCCGACAATACCATACCAGTATCTTTGAGATAACCAGGGACTCTCTTCACGAGAGGCTGCAGCAAGCAGTCAAGCCACTCGCACAGCCTCTCGCACAGAGAGCCCCTGCCAGACACAATAGGACGCATGGGGGGAGGGACAATGCCCTTATGTGTTTTTGGAAGCCCATACATGATAGGCGTTATGGGATGTAAAGGGCATAAATATTCAGCCTCTCTCTCATTGATAACTCCCAAACTAGTACCCTCACAGAGAAGTGCCTGTAGTTCATGTGAAAAGACATGGGTGGGATTGCTAGATAATACTTTATAAGTTGTAGTGTCACTGAGATGATCTAACATTTGTAGGTTATACATGTCTGTATTCATGACAACTACCAGTCCACCTTTATCTGAATTTTTTATTGTTATACCATTCAGTGCCCTTAAATCATTCAAAGCTTGTTTTTGGGCAGATGACAAGTTGTGGCGGGATGCATGTGAGGGGGAGTCAGATAGAGCCCTCAGTTCCCTGAAAACAGAGTCCTGAAAGAGGTCCATCTGGCTGACCCGCGCATTTACAGGGTAGAATTCAGCATTCCGAATACGAAAAGAGGCATTTTTGCATATCTTATCATAAACTGGCTGTGTATCCTCACTAAGCTCGGTTAAACATATATACGCCACCTGTTCACGGAAAGAAAGGTTAATGAAATCATTATGAAAACCATGTGTAACATTGCTACATGATTCCCCTTCTTGATTAAAGAAATGCCTCCTAATAGTTAACTCCCGTACAAACTTGTTAACGTCCAAAACAGTAGTGAAGACATCAAAGTCTCTTACCGGAGCAAAGCTCATCCCCAAAGAAAGGACTTCAATCTGTGTCTGGGTAAGTGGGTGTGTCGAGAGGTTGAGAACACTGTTGCCTAGGGCTTGGGTAAGTTTTTTGAAGTAGGAAGGCTGCACCGTGGAGCTAGACGGACTTTGGTCCTCATCTATCGGGTCATCCATGGATTCCATTTCGGTAGAGGAGAAGCTGACATGGCTTTTATCCGCTCTGTTCGATCTCTTTTTTCCACGCTTGTACTTGCGTAAGATCGGCTTGGGGATGGAGACATCTTTCTCCCACCTCCCCCATTCATATACTTGGTCTTTACGGTAGTCGAACAGGTCTCTGCGGTATTTGTGTTTTTTTAGTTCAGCAACCTGATCGTCAATTACCTCTACTCTTTGGCTCATAGAGGCCATGGCTGATTCATAGTCCGGCAAATGACTGTATTGCTGCAAAGAGGCTTTCATAGTGAGTGTAGTATTGAGCATAGTCTCATATTTATCTTTCTCTTGTTTGACAATAAGTCTCATGAGATCAAGTGAACAGTCCGTCAGTACTTTATTCCACTCCTGGACAAAGGTATCCGAGAAGACAGTCGTTGGAATCTTTTTCAGTCTGAGACCTCTAGGGATCATTTCTTTTTCGAGGTAAGTCTCTATAGTTGTTAGATCCCACCATAAACGGGTCTCACTGACAAGATGCTTTTCCAAGGCTCTCAGATCTGCTTTAAAGTCCAGATTAAGCAAATCACTAGTGGCATCCGAAGCAAATGCTTCTGCTGCTTTGTCTTGTCTCGTCTTAGAATGTTGAGACATATTGGACACAGTTCACACAGCAACAGAACGCAAAAAACTTGGAGAGTGTGAAGATGAGCTCTGAAGTCAATCCGTTGTCTGCTCACCATACGGCATTCAGGATCTTGAAGCTGGTAGCCGTGCACGGCACAATTGGAAGTAAATGCAGTCAATGTGTGTAGCCGGCTCAGCACCTAGAGTCTTGCTGCTCCTCGCGAGCCCCCACTCCAACAGCGTGTATCAATCAGTAGAAGAAAATCAACTGGGCTCAGCGTTGCAGTGCTCAATGATAGCTTTATTCTGTGATCCTTTGAAAGCAACGGAGACAATACATCGGCTCTCACAGTCTCACGCCAACATGTTTCTGGTACGTCACATACCCTTAATCATGGCTAAGGTTAGAGCCATACAGGTGAGTATAAATAGGTGGTCCGACTCCGCCCAGAAGCGTGATGGCGTCAGAACTTTACATATGCACACACCCATAATAAACAAAGTGCAGACTAAAACCAATTTTTGCATTCTTGTTGTCAATTCTAAACTATGTCAAAACAATCCAAGTACATCAAGTATAAGAGATACTACTAAGAGAACTACTGGCGAACGACTTTTTAGGCAGTGCTACTGTGCAAGTGCGGCAAGGAACTTGTCCACACCTGTAGAAACCCTTGCAGATAAGCCACATGAGGGAGCTCTGCTGTTTGGTGGTGGAAGGGGAGAGAATGTCCCCCAAGGTAGAGGCTCTACTGGACACTACCCGGCATCCTGACTGTAAGATGTGATTGAGCATTGGGTCACTTCGCAATATGTGAATGTGTTTAAAGATGATGTCTCTGATCTGTTTGAAAGGATCACAGAATAAAGCTATCATTGAGCACTGCAACGCTGAGCCCAGTTGATTTTCTTCTACAAACATAGAGATGCTCTAGGCCTTTAGTGGCTTGGGCCTATTTTCAGGGGCAATCTGCCTGCTGTGGACCTAACTGGGGGCCTATTTACTGGGGATACTACCTACTGGGGACTATCTAGAGGAAGAAACTGCCAAATAATGGCAAACTACAGATAAAACCTCTTAATGGGCACCGATATACAAGAAAAAAATCCCTACTGGGGCACCTACTGTACTGGGGAAACTACACACTGGGAAAATTACCAACTTTGATCAGAGAAGATGTCACCTGTGATCCACTAGATGTAAGTACACTGTAATCACATATATGGTCTTTAGAGACCATACAGCGGGTATCTACCATTGCAGGGATAATTGCCTGTGTATAGTATTTTTTATTTAGTAACATTATGATGATAAGATGTAATATGAATATAAAAAAAAAGAAAAATGAACATTTAATCTAAACTCCATGATAGTTTCTTGGATAAAAAGCATAATATATTAAGAGAACATTCATATTTATTTTACACAGTCTAAGCCAAGTGTTTTGTTCACTAGGCAAAAATGAGCAAAAAACAAGCTGAAGAGAGTTTACATGTTACCACGAAATGACTGGGTATTGCTGCCAGGCAAATCTCTTTAAGCTTATGTGGATCAACGAAGATATATCTGCAAAATTCTGAATTGATGCCAAGCAAAATAATCACTAGTTCTGCTATACAGATCAAAAGACAACTGAATACTGCAAGGATTCCAAGACAATTGTAGAAAAAACTCACTTGAGATATTCCAAAGGAAATATTGTAATATAAAGCATAATACTTCTAAAACTCACAGTTAAGTTTGAAAGACAAGACCCAGTTGAAATATTCATATATGGAACAGACTTTAACTTTACTATGATTCTTCTCCAAATGTTCATATATAAGGTGATAGTAATGGAGTATTTTTGTGAGCAGCCGCCATACTGCTCACCTCCGTTATTCCTAGTGTGAACATGGGTGGATTCTGCCCAGGCCTAAGTGATTACATTCTGGTTAACGCCTGTGCATTTTCTGAAGTGAATTCTACCAGCACCTTAATGGTTAACTTCTTGCCTTGCCAGTGATTGACACACCTTCATAACACCTGCAAGCAGACCATGCATGCTTTTGCCCAATAGCTTTTTGCATCTTTTACAAATCCTTTCGCCTGTTTTTTCTATTTAACCACTTCCCAACTGAGGCAGAGAAAGTTGGAGGGATAGTCTCCCTATTTAAGGGTTCCCCACAGGATTGGGCACTATTACTACTGCCAGAGTCTTCAGAGAGGGTGATTAATACCCCTAAAGGGCACTTTGAGTACTTGGTTATGCCCTTGGGCCGCAGTAATGCCCCTGCTGTCTTCTAACAGCGTTCGCGATCTTCTGGGTAGATTTGTGGTCGTTTACCTAGATGACATCCTTGCCTATTCCCCAGATTAGAAATCTCATCAGGAAAATGAAAGGGAAGTCTGTTCCAGGTTACAACACAACCATGTGCTAAGTGCTAAGTTGTCTAAATGCCTGTTTGGTGTTAGGGAGGTTGTATTTCTTGGTTACATCTTAACCCCTGATTCTATTGCTATGGATCCCCAAAATGTCACTGCCATATGAGAATGGGTCTGTCCTACCATGCTGAAGGAAATTCAACGCTTTCTAAGTTTTGCAAATTATTACTGGAAGTTTATCAAAAAAATGTCTCTAATTGCCAAACCCCTTACTGATCTTGCAAAAAAAAAAAAAGGGGCAGATCCCACTTCTTGGACACCAGAGGCAGAGCAGGCACCCTATATCTTCCTGCTGTAGCCTTTTTCTTCAGGAAGTTCTCCAGCGCTATAAAGTGGGCTTTTGAGGAATGCAGACACTTCCTGGAGGGGGCTAAACACAAAGTGAGAGTCTTTGCTTGTTTTATCTAGATAACGACGAGAGACTTAAAGCGTAACTGTCATTTTTTTTTTTTTTTTTTGCAGAAATCAGTATAAGCGATTTTAAGAAACTCTATAATAGGTTTTTATTAGGCAAAAAAGAAAGCCTCTTTCTGTACTCAATAAGCAATTTCCAAGCCTCCCCCCCTCACTTCTTATCTGTTTATTATCAGGCAAAGCAGTCTTCATGACAAAGAAGCAAGTGAAGACATGTCCATTATATCCTATGGAGGGGGGGGGGGGGCACAGGGAGATGAGTGAACAGGGAAAAGAGACACTTAAAACGCTGGATTTAGGGGTCAGGAAGGTCAGTGCTTATCTAGGAACTTGATGAGAGAAGATTGCAGGGTGTTGTGCTGTGCAGGACTGCTCCGTGCTCACTCACTCCTCTCAGCCCCTTCCCTCTCCATAGACACATAATGGACACAGAAGTCCTTCTTCTTTTGAAGTCTGGGGGTTGGAAAAACAGCTTTTTCAGTACAGAAGGAAACTCTTTTGGTATATAAAACCTATTACAGAGTTTCTTAAAATCGCTTGTACTATAGATATTTATTGTTTTCAGAAAAATTACCCTGAAATGACAGTTACGCTTTAATCCCAGGCAGGCGAGGTGGGCCTTGTTTGTTTTTAGAGTTGATTTTGATGTCACGTATCGCCCTGGTGTTAAAATTGTCAAGGCAGATGCCTTATTCTGTAGTTTCGGTGCCTAAGATGCCACTGATGGGGAACCAGAAAATATTCTTAGCCGCAAAATAGTACTTGCTTCTCTTAAACCAGACCTGGTACCTTCCATTGCTAACTCCCAGGAGTAAGCACCCCCAGAACTTCCTCAGGGAAAGTTCTTTGTACCTGTTCATCTTAGATTGAAAACCTTGAAAGAAGTACATTCCTCAGTTTTATCTGGTCATGCGGGGATTGCTGGCACTCAACACTTACTATCCCATACCTATTGGTGGCCATCTTGGGCTTGGGACGCAAAGGTATTTGTAACTGCATGTGAAGACTGTGCTAGGGCAAAGGTTCCACAGAGACTCCAGACCCGCTTACACCTGTGAATGGATTTTATCACTGATCTAAGCCCCAATTCTTTTCAATATTTTGAACATTGGAAGGGGTGAGGAGAGAGTTTGGGTAGCAGCCAAAAACTTTGTGCATGGTTCTACTGTCTTCTTCTTTACATTAGAGGCCTTTTATTTTTGGAGAAACAATGAAGATTGAAGAATTGGTTACAATTGGGGACTTTTTCTGTCTTGTCCTCACCAAGAATGGAAGGTAATGCTTGAACAGGGTGATGTATGGTGGACTGGATTGTGTATGCACTTATTACTATAAGCTGCCGATTTTCTGAACACACGCTTTACTTATGATTTTCAGCAAGCTTGGGGGGATGATGGGGCAGTGTGGGCATTGGGGAAAATTAAGAAATTAAGCAAGAGATCCCCTTCTGCTAGAGAACATTGGTTTCTTGCATTTATATGAATGACACATACCACCTACCTAAACATTGTTGCAAACCAAGTTCCCCCCTTTATTGCAATAGTTTCTTCAAAAGTGTTCAGGGATAGTTTGGGGAACATGACAAATTCCCTCCCAACTTCCCAGATCCCAATCCAATTGAGCATCTGTGGAATGTGCTGGAAAAACCTATGGAGGCCACACCTAACAATTTAAAGAAATGAAAGACTCAACTATTTTTAATTTAACGTCAATAAATATGCACTGTATCTGTGCATGTGGGATGTAAAACATTTATCTGCAATGTAAAACTTCCAGTAACTGTATAGCCACAGGGGCTATAAAGGTTATACAGCTCAATAGAATGATGCATATTGGCATCTAATCGTAAATGAGTGGTCCTATCCATCAATCATAGTCCTGGACAGACATGTGTAAAGTCATAACCTTCTGTCTGTATTCTACACATTGTTCACAGAGATTTGGAGGCTTGTTATCTACTGTCACAACAACTGATAGATCTGTTTCCTGCTGCCACAATTGATTTCTTGTCGACATTGTATTTCTTCTATACTTATATGCTGTATAACAAAAAAAATTTTTGGTAGTCTGCAATCATTTACTGTACAGCACTCATAACTTGCATTGTATAACAAAATGAATGGGTATACAAAAAGATCTTGGCAGACCCCTGTATACTTCTTTTATCCACCCTATATACCAGCGCTTCTCAAACTTTTTTACTGGAGCCTCACCCAACAGCCCAAGGCAATGCTTGCGCCTCACCAGACTGACCAAGAGAGTGACTAGGCCTCACTATCTGTGGTGAAAGTCCATTTAAAAGCTGGTAATAATGCAAATAATAATAATAATAATAATAAAACAAGTACAAAATAGGTTAATAATGTTGCTAAAATTGAGATTTTTCCAAACAGAAAAAGGACTGTGCAGATCATAGTCACTTTTGTGAAAACTGGCTTCCCAGCTAGACCTCGCCAACAACTAGGGGGCGCCTCACTGGTGAGGCCGCCTCACAGTTTGAGAAGCACTGACTTATATCACCACATATATAACCACATATATCACCATTCATATCACCATGTATATATTTCCATATATCACCACATATATCACCATTCATATCACCTTATATATGACCATACATATCACCACATATATCACCATGCATATCACTATATATCACCATACATATCCCCACATATATAACCACATATCACCACATATATCACCATACATATCACATACATATCACCACATATATCACCATACACATCACCACATATATCACCATTTATATACCACCACATATATCACCATACATATCACCACATATATCTTCACATATATCACCATACATATCACCATATATACCACCACATATATCACCACACATATCACCATAAATATCACCACATATATGACCATACATATCACCATATCACCACATATATGACCATACATATCACCATATCACCATATATATCAGCATATATATCACTATACACATCACCACATATAGCACCATACATATCACCAAATATCACCGCATATATCACCACATATATCACCGCATATATCACCATACATATCACCACAAATATCTCCACATATATCCCCACATATATCACCATACATATCACCACATATATCACCATATATATAGCACCACATATATCACCATACATATCACCACATATATCTCCACATATATACCCACATATATCCCCATAGATATCACCACCTATATCACCATACAAATCACCATACATATCACCACATATATGACCATACATATCACCATACATATCACAACATATATCACCATACATATCACCACTTATATCACCATATATATCACCACTTATATCACCACATACATCACCATATATATCACCATACATATCACCACTTATGTCGCCACATATATCACCATACATTTCACCATCCATATCACCACATATATCAACATATATATCACCACATATCACATTATATATCACCATACATATCACTACATATATCACCATAAATATCACCACATATATCACCACATAAATCACCATACATATCACCACATATATCACCATACATATCACCACTTATGTCGCCACATATATCACCATACATTTCACCATCCATATCACCACATCTATCACCATCCATATCACCACATATATCAACATATATATCACCACATATATCACATTATATATCACCATACATATAACCACATATCTCACCATACATATCACCACATATATCACCATACATATCACCTTATAAATCACCACATATATCACCATTCATAACACCACATGTATCAGTATACATATCACCACATATATCACCTTATATATCACTATACATGTCACCATAAATATCACCATATATATCACACATATCACCATATATATCACCATACAAAACACCATACATATCACCACATATATCACCATAAATATCATCACATAAATGGCCATACATATCAACACATATATCATCATAGATATTACCACATATATCACCATACAAATCACCATACATATCACAACATATATCACCATACATATCACAACACATATCACCATACATATCAGCATATATATCACCACATATATCACCATACATATCACCAAATATCAGCCGCATATATCACCATACATATCACCACAAATATCACCATATATATCACCAAACATAGCACCATACATATAACTATTTAAAACCACATATATCGCCATACATATCACCACATATATAACCATATATCACCACATATATGACCATACATATCACAACTTATATCAGCACGTCTCAACCTTTTTCTACTGGAGCCTCACCCAACAGATCAAGGCAATGCTTGCGCTTCACCAGACTGACCAAGAAGATGCCTGGGCCTCACTATCTGTGGTGAAAGTCCATTTAAAAGCTGGAAATAATGCTAGGGCTACCTTTCACCCATCTCCCAAGCTCTATACACTAATAAAGCAAGTACAAAATAAGTTAATAATGTTGCTAAAATGGTGATTTTTGCAAACAGCAAAAGGACTGTGCAGATCACAGTCACTTCGTTTAAAACTGGCTCCCCAGCTGGGCCTCACTAACAACTACGGGGCGCCTCACAGTTTGAGGAGCACTGACTTATATCACCACATATATAACCAATTCAATTTTTAGACACTCTTGTCACCATCAACGACGACAAACTCAGCACTGACTTGTTTACTAAGAAAAATGACTGCAATACTCTCCTACACTACAGTAGTTGCCACCCTAGACCCATGGTCAAATACCTTCCGTACAGTTAGATGCTGCCGCGCCCGGAGAATCGTCAGTGACTCCGAGAGGGTAGCACCTGCCTTAGAAAAAATCACTGATAAATTCTTGGAAAGAGGATACCCCATGCCATTGATTGCTAAACACAAGAGTCATGTAGCCAATACGGACAGACAACAACTACTATACACTCAGCATCACCCTCAAGTTGAACGTTTACCTTTTATTACGACGTACCATCACATTTCAGGTCACCTTTCCCAGATTGTACGCAAACATTGGAACATCATCAAGGACAGCTATACACAGATTCCGGCCTTACAAAATGCCCCACTTATGAGTTACAGGAGAGGGACTAATATTAAGGACAGGTTGGTAAAGAACGATGTGGCTCTGGGTAATAGGTTAAAACAGTCTTTTCTAAAAACACAGAGAAAGGGATCATTCCCCTGTTGCACATGTGTGAATTGTCCACTTATGCACAAGGGTACCACCTTCACTCATTCGACCACTAACAAAAATTACCCTCTTAAGCATTTTTTGACGTGTAATTCTGATCATGTGATATATGTGCTGTGGTGTCCCTGTCGCCTCTTGTACGTGGGTGAAACAAAAAATCACTTCAAAACATGCGTTAATCATCACAGGTACACCATTCGCAAGAGGCGACAGGACTTACCAGTTTCCAATCACTTTCTAGAAATGGGACATACAGAGAGATTTGCGTTTTATGCTCATTGATCACGTTCCTCCACTCAGAAGAGGTGGAGATCGAGTAAGCACCCTCCTGAAAAAAGAATTGAAGTGGATGTATGAGCTACAATCCCTGAAACCCCTGGGTCTAAATGTAGACTTTAAGATTAGCTCCAGTCTTTTTAAGTGAGCAGTGTAATCACAGGCTAGCTTGTGATGTGTGGATCATATACTTAACATATTATTTTGTGTATTTTAGAGAACATATTTACTTCTGGAGGACCGTGGCACACCCCACCTGAGCCTGTATGCAGCCCATCCTGATGGACGAATGTGGACTTCCCCCCTTTTTTTCTCTTCCTCCTTCCCTTTTCAATACACCGTGGGCTAAATGATAGAGACAAGGCATATCCATCTACTGTTGCAGCCCGCACCAGCAAGAGGATCAGAGGGACGAGCGGCGGTATTGTATCTTTGATGCACTCTGCAGCCTTCCCCAGCAGCCTGTCTCATGTCCCAGGCCGAATCAGGTGTTCTCTTCCGTACACTTGCCGAGTTACCATGGCTACGACATATCTTCTTTCCTATTGGACAGCGTCGCGGTCACGGGGCAGGGCCGACTGACGCATGCGCACTGGCCGACACCCCACGCCGGCTTTACACGCTGGACTCCATCTTCATCTCCACACAGGGCTGCGGCATTCAGGACTCTGTAAACACGCCTTCGTAGGTGGTGAGTGGCCTCTGGATCCTCCTCCTGACTCAAGTTACATTATGAATTTATATTTATATGTTTTGAAACCGGTGTGATCACGCATTGCACTAACCACAGCACTTTTTTATGTTTGTTGATGTACCATGTATGCACTTACAGTGCTCTTATTATGTATATACTTCACAGTTTACACAATGTTATTGTCATTATGTAAATCACCCTGGTAGGTGGTACACTTTATCTGGAACAGTATTTAATGATGTCATTATGACCCACCCACTATGCTTGAGAAAGACAACGAGAGGTTGTTGAAACGTTGCATCTGTTTTGTTCATCATCTTTGGAATAAAACTCACTTTTTTACCACTTGAGCTGGTGTGCTGTGGACTCTCCATCCTCCACTTATATAACCACATATATCATCATACATACCACCTTATATATCACCATACATATTTCCACATAAATCACCAAACATATCACCATATATATCACCACATATATCACTATATATATCACCACATATATCACCATATATATCACCACTTATATCACTATATATATATCACCACTTATAGCACTGTACACTATACATATCAATACATATATCACCTCATATATAAGCATACATATCACCACATATATAACCATACATATCCCTATATATATATATATATATATATATATATATATATGCACATATATCACCATACATATAAACACATACATCACCATACATATATTCACTTATATCACTATACATATCACCACTTATATCATTATACATATTACCTTATATATCACCATACATATCACCACATATATTACCATACATATAGCCATTTATATCACCATACATATCACCATATATATCACCACATATATCAGCATATATATCACCACATATATCACCATAAATATCACCACATATATGACCATACATTTCACCACATATATCACCATAAATATCAACATCTATGACCATACATATCACAACATATATCACCATACATATCACCAAATATCACCGCATATATCACCATACATATCACCACAAATATCACCAAACATATCACCATAGATATAACACCACATATCCCACCATGTATATCACCACATATATTACCATACATATCACCAAATATCACCGCATATATCACCATACATATCACCATATATATCACCAAACATATCACCATACATATAACACCACATATCTCACCATACATATCACCACATATATAACCATATATCACAACATATATCACCATACATATCACCAGTTAAATCAGCGCTTCTCAAACTTTTTCTATTGGAGCCTCACCCAACAGATCAAGGCAATGCTTGCGCCTCACTAGACTGACCAAGAGGATGCCTGGGCCTCACTATCTGTGGTGAAAGTCCATTTAAAAGCTGGAAATAATGCTAGGGCTACCTTTCACTCATCTCCCAAGCTCTCTAAACTAATAAAGCAAGTACAAAATAAGTTAATAATGTTGCTAAAATTGAGATTTCTCCAAACAGAAAAAGGACTGTGCAGATCATAGTCACTTTTGTGAAAACTGGCTCCCTCACCAACAACTCACCAACCTGGGCCTTAACCAACAACTAGGGCCCGCCTCAGTTTGAGAAGCACTGACTTATATCACCACATATATAACCACATATATCACCATTCATATCACCATGTATATATTTCCATATATCACCACATATATCACCATACATATCACCTTATATATGACCATACATATCACTACATATATCACCATGCATATCACTATATATCACCATACATATCCCCACATATATAACCACATATCACCACATATATCACCATATATATGACATACATATCACCACATATATCACCTTACATATCACCACATATATCACCATATATACCACCACATATATCACCATATATATACCACCATATATATACCACTACATATATCACCACATATATCACCATACATAACACCACATATATCACCATAAATATCACCATATATATGACCATACATATCACCATACATATCACAACATATATCACCATACATATCACAACATATATCACCATACATATCAGCATATATATCACTACATATATCACTATACATATCACCACATATATCACCATACATATTACCAAATATCACCGCATATATCCCTACATATATCACCATACATATCACCATATATACCACCACATATATCACCATACATATCACCACATATATCTCCACATATATACCCACATATATATTACCATAGATATCACTATACAAATCACCATACATATAACCACATATATCACCATAAATATCACCACATACATGACCATACATATCACCATACATATCACAACATATATCACCATTTATATCACCACTTATATCACCATATATATCACCACTTATATCCCCACATACATCACCATATATATCACCATACATATCACCACTTATGTCACCACATATATCACCATACATTTCACCATCCATATCACCACATATATCACCATCCATATCACCACATATATCAACATATATATCACCACATATCACATTATATATCACCATATATATCACTACATATATCACCATAAATATCACCACATATATCACCACATAAATCACCATACATATCACCACATATATCACCATACATATCACCTTATACAACACCACATATATCACCATTCATAACACCACATGTATCAGTATACATATCACAACATATATCACCTTATATATCGCTATACATATCACCATAAATATCACCATATATATCACCATACAAATCACCACATATATCACCATAAATATCACCACATATATGACCATACATTTCACCACATATATCACCATAAATATCAACATATATGACCATACATATCACAACATATATCACCATACATATCACCAAATATCACCGCATATATCACCATACATATCACCACAAATATCACCAAACATATCACCATAGATATAACACCACATATCCCACCATACATATCACCACATATATCATCATACATATCACCAAATATCACCGCATATATCACCACAAATATCACCATATATATCACCAAACATATCACCATACATATAACACCACATATCTCACCATACATATCACCACATATATAACCATATATCACAACATATATCACCATACATATCACCAGTTAAATCAGCGCTTCTCAAACTTTTTCTATTGGAGCCTCACCCAACAGATCAAGGCAATGCTTGCGCCTCACTAGACTGACCAAGAGGATGCCTGGGCCTCACTATCTGTGGTGAAAGTCCATTTAAAAGCTGGAAATAATGCTAGGGCTACCTTTCACTCATCTCCCAAGCTCTCTAAACTAATAAAGCAAGTACAAAATAAGTTAATAATGTTGCTAAAATTGAGATTTCTCCAAACAGAAAAAGGACTGTGCAGATCATAGTCACTTTTGTGAAAACTGGCTCCCTCACCAACAACTCACCAACCTGGGCCTCACCAACAACTAGGGCCCGCCTCAGTTTGAGAAGCACTGACTTATATCACCACATATATAACCACATATATCACCATTCATATCACCATGTATATATTTCCATATATCACCACATATATCACCATACATATCACCTTATATATGACCATACATATCACTACATATATCACCATGCATATCACTATATATCACCATACATATCCACACATATATAACCACATATCACCACATATATCACCATATATATGACATACATATCACCACATATATCACCTTACATATCACCACATATATCACCATATATACCACCACATATATCACCATACATATCACAACATATATCTCCACATATATCACCATATATATACCACCACATATATCACCACATATATCACCATACAAATCACCATACATAACACCACATATATCACCATACATATCACAACATATATCACCATACATATCAGCATATATATCACTACACATATCACTATACATATCACCACATATATCACCATACATATTACCAAATATCACCTCATATATCCCTACATATATCACCATACATATCACCACATATATCACCATATATACCACCACATATATCACCATACAAATCACCACATATATCTCCACATATATACCCACATATATATTACCATAGATATCGCCATACAAATCACCATACATATAACCACATATATCACCATAAATATCACCACATACATGACCATACATATCACCATACATATCACAACATATATCGCCATTTATATCACCACTTAGATCACCATATATATCACCACTTATATCCCCACATACATCACCATACATATCACCACTTATGTCACCACATATATCACCATACATTTCAACATCCATATCACCACATATATCACCATCCATATCACCACATATATCAACATATATATCACCACATATCACATTATATATCACCATATATATCACTACATATATCACCATAAATATCACCACATATATCACCACATAAATCACCATACATATCACCACATATATCACCATACATATCACCTTATACATCACCACATATATCACCACATATATCACCATAAATATCAACATATATGACCATACATATCACAACATATATCACCATACATATTACCAAATATCACCGCATATATCACCATACATATCACCACAAATATCACCAAACATATCACCATAGATATAACACCACATATCCCACCATACATATCACCACATATATAACCATATATCACAACATATATCACCATACCTATCACCAGTTAAATCAGCGCTTCTCAAACTTTTTCTATTGGAGCCTCACCCAACAGACCAAGGCAATGCTTGCGCCTCACTAGACTGACCAAGAGGATGCCTGGGCCTCACTATCTGTGGTGAAAGTCCATTTAAAAGCTGGAAATAATGCTAGGGCTACCTTTCACTCATCTCCCAAGCTCTCTATACTAATAAAGCAAGTACAAAATAAGTTAATAATGTTGCTAAAATTGAGATTTTTCCAAACAGAAAAAGGACTGTGCAGATCATAGTCACTTTTGTGAAAACTGGCTCCCTCACCGACAACTCACCAATCTGGGCCTCACCAACAACTAGGGCCCGCCTCAGTTTGAGAAGCACTGACTTATATCTTCACATATATAACCACATATATCACCATTCATATCACCATGTATATATTTCCATATATCACCACATATATCACCCTCCATATCACTATATATCACCATACATATCCCCACATATATAACCACATATCACCACATATATCACCATATATATCACATACATATCACAACAAATATCACCTTACATATCACCACATATATCACCATATATACCACCACATATATCACCATACATATCACCACATATATCTCCACATATATCACCATATATAAACCACCACATATATCACCACATATATCACCATACAAATCACCATACATAACACCACATATATCACCAAAAATATCACCATATATATGACCATACATATCACCATACATATCACAACATATATCACCATACATATCACAACATATATCACCATACATATCAGCATATATATCACTACATATATCACTATACATATCACCACATATATCACCATACATATTACCAAATATCAACGCATATATCCCGACATATATTACCATACATATCACCACATATATCACCATATATACCACCACATACATCACCATACATATCACCACATATATCTCCAAATATATACCCCCACATATATCACCATAGATATCACCATACATATAACCACATATATCACCATAAATATCACCACATACATGACCATACATATCACCATACATATCACAACATATATCACTATTTATATCACCACTTAGATCACCATATATATCACCACTTATTTCCATACATACATCACCATATATATCACCATACATATCACCACTTATGTCACCACATATATCACCATACATTTAACCATCCATATCACCACATATATCACCATCCATATCACCACATATATCAACATATATATCACCACATATCACATTATATATCACCATACATATCACTACATATATCACCATACATATCACCTTATACATCACCACATATATCACCATTCATAACACCACATGTATCAGTATACATATCACCACATAAATCACCTTATATATCGCTATACATATCACCATAAATATCACCATATATATCACCATATATATCACCATACAAATCACCACAAATATCACCATAAATATCACCACATATTTGACCGTACATATCACCATACATATCACAACATATATCACCATACATATCACCAAATATCACCGCATATATCACCATACATATCACCACAAATATCACCATATATATCACCATACATATAACTATATAACACCACATATATCGCCATACATATCACCACATATATAACCATATATCACCACATATATCACCATACATATCACCACATATATCACTATATATATACCACCACATATATCACCACATATATCACCACATGTATCACCATACAAATCACCATACATATCACCACATATATCACCATAAATAATCACTATATATATGACCATACAAATCGCCATACATATCACAACATATATCACCATACATATCACAACATATATCACCATATATATCAGCATATATATCACTACATATATCACTATACATATCACCACATATATCACCATACATATTACCAAATATCACCGCATATATCCCGACATATATCACCATACATATCACCACATATATCTCCACATATATACCCACATATATCACCATAGATATCACCATACAAATTCCCATACATATAACCACATATATCACCATAAATATCACCACAAACATGACCATACATATCACCATACATATCACAACATATATCACCATTTATATCACCACTTATATCACCATATATATCACCATATATATACCCACATACATCACCATATATATCACCATACATATCACCACTTATGTCGCCACATATATCACCATACATTTCACCATCCATATCACCACATATATCAACATATATATATATCACCACATAAATCACTATACATATCACCATACATATCACCACATATATCACCATACATACCACCTTATACATCACCACATATATCACCATTCATAACACCACATGTATCAGTATACATATCACCACATATATCAGCATCCATATCACTATATATCACCATACATATCCCCACATATATAAACACATATCACCACATATATCACCATATATATCACATACATATCACAACAAATATCACCTTACATATCACCACATATATCACCATATATACCACCACATATATCACCATACATATCACCACATATATCTCCACATATATCACCATATATAAACCACCACATATATCACCACATATATCACCACATATATCACCATACAAATCACCATACATAACACCACATATATCACCATAAATATCACCATATATATGACCATACATATCACCATACATATCACAACATATATCACCATACATATCACAACATATATCACCATACATATCAGCATATATATCACTACATATATCACCATACATATTACCAAATATCACCGCATATATCCCGACATATATTACCATACATATCACCACATATATCACCATATATACCACCACATACATCACAATACATATCACCACATATATCTCCAAATATATACCCCCACATATATCACCATAGATATCACCATACAAATCACCATACATATAACCACATATATCACCATAAATATCACCACATACATGACCATACATATCACCATACATATCACAACATATATCACCATTTATATCACCACTTAGATCACCATATATATCACCACTTATTTCCATACATACATCACCATATATATCACCATACATATCACCACTTATGTCGCCACATATATCACCATACATTTCACCATCCATATCACCACATATATCACCATCCATATCACCACATATATTAACATATATATCACCACATATCACATTATATATCACCATACATATCACTACATATATCACCATAAATATCACCACATATATCACCACATAAATCACCATACATATCACCACATATATCACCATTCATAACACCACATGTATCAGTATACATATCACCACATAAATCACCTTATATATCGCTATACATATCACCATAAATATCACCATATATATCACCATACAAATCACCACAAATATCACCATAAATATCACCACATATATGACCGTACATATCACCATACATATCACAACATATATCACCATACATATCACCAAATATCACCGCATATATCACCATACATATCACCACAAATATCACCATATATATCACCATACATATAACTATATAACACCACATATATCGCCATACATATCACCACATATATAACCATATATCACCACATATATCACCATACATATCACCACATATATAACCATATATCACCACATATATCACCATACATATCACCACATATATCACCATATATATACCACCACATATATCACCACATATATCACCACATGTATCACCATACAAATCACCATACATATCACCACATATATCAACATAAATAATCACCATATATATGACCATACAAATCGCCATACATATCACAACATATATCACCATACATATCACAACATATATCACCATATATATCAGCATATATATCACAACATATATCACTATACATATCACCACATATATCACCATACATATCACCATACATATCACCACATATATCACCATATATACCACCACATATATTACCATACATATCACCACATATATCTCCACATATATACCCACATATATCACCATAGATATCACCATACAAATTCCCATACATATAACCACATATATCACCATAAATATCACCACAAACATGACCATACATATCACCATACATATCACAACATATATCACCATTTATATCACCACTTATATCACCATATATATCACCACTTATATCCCCACATACATCACCATATATATCACCATACATATCACCACTTATGTCGCCACATATATCACCATACATTTCACCATCCATATCACCACATATATCAACATATATATATCACCACATATCACATTATATATCACCATACATATTACTACATATATCACCATAAATATCACCACATATATCACCACATAAATCACCATACATATCACCACATATATCACCATTCATAACACCACATGTATCAGTATACATATCACCACATAAATCACCTTATATATCGCTATACATATCACCATACATATCACCATACATATCACCACATATATCACCATACATACCACCTTATACATCACCACATATATTACCATTCATAACACCACATGTATCAGTATACATATCACCACATATATCAGCATCCATATCACTATATATCACCATACATATCCCCACATATATAAACACATATCACCACATATATCACCATATATATCACATACATATCACAACAAATATCACCTTACATACCACCACATATATCACCATATATACCACCACATATATCACCATACATATCACCACATATATCTCCACATATATCACCATATATAAACCACCACATATATCACCACATATATCACCATACAAATCGCCATACATAACACCACATATATCACCATAAATATCACCATATATATGACCATACATATCACCATACATATCACAACATATATCACTATACATATCACAACATATATCACCATACATATCAGCATATATATCACTACATATATCACCATACATATTACCAAATATCACCGCATATATCCCGACATATATTACCATACATATCACCACATATATCACCATATATACCACCACATACATCACCATACATATCACCACATATATCTCCAAATATATACCCCCACATATATCACCATAGATATCACCATACAAATCACCATACATATAACCACATATATCACCATAAAAATCACCACATACATGACCATACATATCACCATACATATCACAACATATATCACCATTTATATCACCACTTAGATCACCATATATATCACCACTTATTTCCATACATACATCACCATATATATCACCATACATTTCACCATCCATATCACCACATATATCACCATCCATATCACCACATATATCAACATATATATCACCACATATCACATTATATATCACCATACATATCACTACATATATCACCACATAAATCACCATACATATCACCACATATATCACCATACATATCACCTTATACATCACCACATATATCACCATTCATAACACCACATGTATCAGTATACATATCACCACATATATCACCTTATATATCGCTATACATATCACCATAAATATCACCATATATATCACCATATATATCACCATACAAATCACCACAAATATCACCATAAATATCACCACATATATGACCATACATATCACCATACATATCACAACATATATAACCATACATATCACCAAATATCACCGCATATATCACCATACATATCACCACAAATATCACCATATATATCACCATACATATAACTATATAACACAACTATAATACATATCACCTTATACATCACCACATATATCACCATTCATAACACCACATATATCACCATACATATCACCACATATATCTCCACATATATCACCATATATATACACCACCACATATATCACCACATACAGTATATCACCATACAAATCACCATACATATCACCACATATATCACCATAAATATCACCATATATATGACCATACATATCACCATACATATATCCCGACATATATCACCATACATATCACCACATATATCACCATTTATACCACCACATATATCACCATACATATCACCACATATATCTCCACATATATACCCACATATATCACCATAGATATCACCATACAAATCACTATACATATAACCACATATATCACCATAAATATCACCACATACATGACCATATATATCACCATACATATCACAACATATATCACCATTTATATCACCACTTATATCACCATATATATCACCACTTATATCCCCACATACATCACCATATATATCACCATAGATATCACCACTTATGTCGCCACATATATCACCATACATTTCACCATCCATATCACCACATATATCACCATCCATATCACCACATATATCAACATATATATCACCACATATCACATTATATATCACCATACATATCACTACATATATCACCATAAATATCACCATATATATTACCACATAAATCACCATTAATATCACCATACATATCACCACATATATCCTTATACATATCACCTTATACATCACCACATATATTACCATTCATAACACCACATGTATCAGTATACATATCACCACATATATCACCTTATATATCGCTATACATATCACCATAAATATCACCATATATATCACCTTATATGTGGTGATATTTATGGTGATATATGTGGTGATTTGTATGGCGATATATATCACCATATATATCACCATACAAATCACCACATATATCACCATAAATATCACCACATATATGACCATACATTTCACCACATATATCACCATAAATATCACCACATATATGACCATACATATCACCATACATATCACAACATATATCACCATACATATCACCAAATATCACCGCATATATCACCATACATATCACCACAAATATCACCATATATATCACCATACATATAACTATATAACACCACATATATCGCCATACATATCACCACATATATAACCATATATCACCACATATATCACCATAAATATCACAACATATATCACCATACATATCACAACATATATCAACATACATATTACTACATATATCACCATAAATATCACCACATATATCACCACATAAATCACCATACATATCACCACATATATCACCCTACATATCACCTTATACATCACCACATATATCACCATTCATAACACCACATGTATCAGTATACATATCACCACATATATCACCTTATATATCGCTATACATATCACCATAAATATCACCTTATATATCACCATATATATCACCATATATATCCCCATACAATTTACCACATATATCACCATAAATATCACCACATATATCACCATACATTTCACCACATATACCACCATAAATATCACCACATATATCACCAAATATATCACCACATATATCACCATAAATATCACCATATATATGACCATACATATCACCATACATATCACAACATATATCACCATACATATCACAACATATATCACCATACATATCACAACAAATATCACCTTACATATCACCACATATATCACCATATATACCACCACATATATCACCATACATATCACCACATATATCTCCACATATATCACCATATATAAACCACCACATATATCACCACATATATCACCATACAAATCACCATACATAACACCACATATATCACCATAAATATCACCATATATATGACCATACATATCACCATACATATCACAACATATATCACCATACATATCACAACATATATCACCATACATATCAGCATATATATTACTACATATATCACCATACATATTACCAAATATCACCGCATATATCCCGACATATATTACCATACATATCACCACATATATCACCATATATACCACCACATACATCACCATACATATCACCACATATATCTCCAAATATATACCCCCACATATATCACCATAGATATCACCATACAAATCACCATACATATAACCACATATATCTTCATAAATATCACCACATACATGACCATACATATCACCATACATATCACAACATATATCACCATTTATATCACCACTTAGATCACCATATATATCACCACTTATTTCCATACATACATCACCATATATAACACCATACATATCACCACTTATGTCGCCACATATATCACCATACATTTCACCATCCATATCACCACATATATCACCATCCATATCACCACATATATTAACATATATATCACCACATATCACATTATATATCACCATACATATCACTACATATATCACCATAAATATCACCACATATATCACCACATAAATCACCATACATATCACCACATATATCACCATTCATAACACCACATGTATCAGTATACATATCACCACATAAATCACCTTATATATCGCTATACATATCACCATAAATATCACCATATATATCACCATATATATCACCATACAAATCACCACAAATATCACCATAAATATCACCACATATATGACCGTACATATCACCATACATATCACAACATATATCACCATACATATCACCAAATATCACCGCATATATCACCATACATATCACCAGAAATATCACCATATATATCACCATACATATAACTATATAACACCACATATATCGCCATACATATCACCACATATATAACCATATATCACCACATATATCACCATACATATCACCACATATATCACCATATATATACCACCACATATATCACCACATATATCACCACATGTATCACCATACCAATCACCATACATATCACCACATATATCAACATAAATAATCACCATATATATGACCATACAAATCGCCATACATATCACAACATATATCACCATACATATCACAACATATATCACCATACATATCACCATACATATCACCACATATATCACCATATATACCACCACATATATTACCATACATATCACCACATATATCTCCACATATATACCCACATATATCACCATAGATATCACCATACAAATTCCCATACATATAACCACATATATCACCATAAATATCACCACAAACATGACCATACATATCACCATACATATCACAACATATATCACCATTTATATCACCACGTATATCACCATATATATCACCACTTATATCCCCACATACATCACCATATATATCACCATACATATCACCACTTATGTCGCCACATATATCACCATACATTTCACCATCCATATCACCACATATATCAACATATATATATCACCACATATCACATTATATATCACCATACATATTACTACATATATCACCATAAATATCACCACATATATCACCACATGGTATAAGCACGAAAGTACTCTCCAGCTCGCTTGATTACTTTTAAACCTTTATTGTATAATGTTTAAAAGGCCGACGCGTTTCGGGCTCTCTTGCCCTTATTCATGGCTCTCTGTCAGGAGGTCCCGAGACGACCCATGAATTAAGAAGTCGTCACCCAAAATATAAGGGGGGACTATTCCCTGTCCATGCCCTACAATGATAAAGGAGAAAGGTGAGCAGAGTGGCGTCAGTAGCTTGTGGCGGGGCTACTGACGCCACTCTGCTCACCTTTCTCCTTTATCATTGTAGGGCATGGACAGGGAATAGTCCCCCCTTATATTTTGGGTGACGACTTCTTAATTCATGGGTCGTCTCGGGACCTCCTGACAGAGAGCCATGAATAAGGGCAAGAGAGCCCGAAACGCGTCGGCCTTTTAAACATTATACAATAAAGGTTTAAAAGTAATCAAGCGAGCTGGAGAGTACTTTCGTGCTTATACCTTGTTGGATGCCCTTGGGTCCGGGGGTTTTTTCTCGCGTGCTCGTGGAGAGGCATACAGCCATAATAAGAACACCACGTTCCATCTAAAGGGACTTTTATGTTGTGAGTGCTGACCACTCTTTGTTTTTTGCATATATCACCACATAAATCACCATACATATCACCACATATATCACCATTCATAACACCACATGTATCAGTATACATATCACCACATAAATCACCTTATATATCGCTATACATATCACCATACATATCACCATACATATCACCACATATATCACCATACATACCACCTTATACATCACCACATATATTACCATTCATAACACCACATGTATCAGTATACATATCACCACATATATCAGCATCCATATCACTATATATCACCATACATATCCCCACATATATAAACACATATCACCACATATATCACCATATATATCACATACATATCACAACAAATATCACCTTACATACCACCACATATATCACCATATATACCACCACATATATCACCATACATATCACCACATATATCTCCACATATATCACCATATATAAACCACCACATATATCACCACATATATCACCATACAAATCGCCATACATAACACCACATATATCACCATAAATATCACCATATATATGACCATACATATCACCATACATATCACAACATATATCACTATACATATCACAACATATATCACCATACATATCAGCATATATATCACTACATATATCACCATACATATTACCAAATATCACCGCATATATCCCGACATATATTACCATACATATCACCACATATATCACCATATATACCACCACATACATCACCATACATATCACCACATATATCTCCAAATATATACCCCCACATATATCACCATAGATATCACCATACAAATCACCATACATATAACCACATATATCACCATAAAAATCACCACATACATGACCATACATATCACCATACATATCACAACATATATCACCATTTATATCACCACTTAGATCACCATATATATCACCACTTATTTCCATACATACATCACCATATATATCACCATACATTTCACCATCCATATCACCACATATATCACCATCCATATCACCACATATATCAACATATATATCACCACATATCACTACATATATCACCATAAATATCACCACATATATCACCACATAAATCACCATACATATCACCACATATATCACCATACATATCACCTTATACATCACCACATATATCACCATTCATAACACCACATGTATCAGTATACATATCACCACATATATCACCTTATATATCGCTATACATATCACCATAAATATCACCATATATATCACCATATATATCACCATACAAATCACCACAAATATCACCATAAATATCACCACATATATGACCATACATATCACCATACATATCACAACATATATAACCATACATATCACCAAATATCACCGCATATATCAACATACATATCACCACAAATATCACCATATATATCACCATACATATAACTATATAACACAACTATAATACATATCACCTTATACATCACCACATATATCACCATTCATAACACCACATGTATCAGTATACATATCACCACATATATCACCTTATATATCGCTATACATATCACCATAAATATCACCATTCATAACACCACATGTATCAGTATACATATCACCACATATATCTCCTTATATATCGCTATACATATCACCTTATATATCGCTATACATATCACCATAAATATCACCATATATATCACCATATATGTGGTGATATTTATGGTGATATATGTGGTGAAATGTATGGTCATATATGTGGTGATAATTATGGTGATATATGTGGTGATTTGTATGGTGATATATATGGTGATATATATCACCATACAAATCACCACATATATCACCATAAATATCACCACATATATGACCATACATTTTACCACATATATCACTATTAATATCACCACATATATGACCATACATATCACCATACATATCACAACATATATCACCATACATATCACCAAATATCACTGCATATATCACCATACATATCACCACAAATATCACCATATATATCACCATACATATCACCACATATATAACAATATATCACCACATATATCACCATACATATCACAACATATATCTCCACATATATCACCACATATATCACCATACAAATAACCATACATATCACCACATATATCACCATAAATATCACCATATATAGGACCATACATATCACCATACATATCACAACATATATCACCATAAATATCACAACATATATCACCATACATATCACAACATATATCAACATACATATTACTACATATATCACCATAAATATCACCACATATATCACCACATAAATCACCATACATATCACCACATATATAAACACATATCACCACATATATCACCATATATATCACATACATATCACAACAAATATCACCTTACATACCACCACATATATCACCATATATACCACCACATATATCACCATACATATCACCACATATATCTCCACATATATCACCATATATAAACCACCACATATATCACCACATATATCACCATACAAATCGCCATACATAACACCACATATATCACCATAAATATCACCATATATATGACCATACATATCACCATACATATCACAACATATATCACTATACATATCACAACATATATCACCATACATATCAGCATATATATCACTACATATATCACCATACATATTACCAAATATCACCGCATATATCCCGACATATATTACCATACATATCACCACATATATCACCATATATACCACCACATACATCACCATACATATCACCACATATATCTCCAAATATATACCCCCACATATATCACCATAGATATCACCATACAAATCACCATACATATAACCACATATATCACCATAAAAATCACCACATACATGACCATACATATCACCATACATATCACAACATATATCACCATTTATATCACCACTTAGATCACCATATATATCACCACTTATTTCCATACATACATCACCATATATATCACCATACATTTCACCATCCATATCACCACATATATCACCATCCATATCACCACATATATCAACATATATATCACCACATATCACTACATATATCACCATAAATATCACCACATATATCACCACATAAATCACCATACATATCACCACATATATCACCATACATATCACCATATATATCACCACATATATCACCATTCATAACACCACATGTATCAGTATACATATCACCACATATATCACCTTATATATCGCTATACATATCACCATAAATATCACCATATATATCACCATATATATCACCATACAAATCACCACATATATCACCATAAATATCACCACATATATGACCATACATATCACCATACATATCACAACATATATAACCATACATATCACCGCATATATCAACATACATATCACCACAAATATCTCCACATATATCACCATACATATAACTATATAACACAACTATAATACATATCACCTTATACATCACCACATATATCACCATTCATAACACCACATGTATCAGTATACATATCACCACATATATCACCTTATATATCGCTATACATATCACCATAAATATCACCATTCATAACACCACATGTATCAGTATACATATCACCACATATATCTCCTTATATATCGCTATACATATCACCTTATATATCGCTATACATATCACCATAAATATCACCATATATATCACCGTATATGTGGTGATATTTATGGTGATATATGTGGTGAAATGTATGGTCATATATGTGGTGATAATTATGGTGATATATGTGGTGATTTGTATGGTGATATATATGGTGATATATATCACCATACAAATCACCACATATATCACCATAAATATCACCACATATATGACCATACATTTTACCACATATATCACTATTAATATCACCACATATATGACCATACATATCACCATACATATCACAACATATATCACCATACATATCACCAAATATCACTGCATATATCACCATACATATCACCACAAATATCACCATATATATCACCATACATATAACTATATAACACCACATATATCACCATACATATCACCACATATATAACCATATATCACCACATATATCACCATACATATCACAACATATATCTCCACATATATCACCACATATATCACCATACAAATAACCATACATATCACCACATATATCACCATAAATATCACCATATATAGGACCATACATATCACCATACATATCACAACATATATCACCATAAATATCACAACATATATCACCATACATATCACAACATATATCAACATACATATTACTACATATATCACCATAAATATCACCACATATATCACCACATAAATCACCATACATATCACCACATATATCACCCTACATATCACCTTATACATCACCACATATATCACCATTCATAACACCACATGTATCAGTATACATATCACCACATATATCACCTTATATATCGCTATACATATCACCATAAATATCACCATATATATCACCATATATATCACCATATATATCCCCATACAATTTACCACATATGTCACCATAAATATCACCACATATATCACCATACATTTCACCACATATACCACCATAAATATCACCACATATATCACCATATATATCACCATACATATCACCACATAAATCACCATAAATATCACCATATATATGACCATACATATCACCATACATATCACAACATATATCACCATACATATCACAACATATATCACCATACATATCTGCATATATATCACTACATATATCACTATGCATATCACCACATATATCACCATACATATTACCAAATATCACCGCATATATCCCGACATATATCACCATACATATCACCACATATATCACCATATATACCACCACATAAATCACCATACATATCACCACATATATGTCCACATATATACCCACATATATCACCATAGATATCACCATACATATAACCACATATATCACCATAAATATCAATACATACATGACCATACATATCACCATACATATCACAACATATATAACCATTTATATCACCACTTATATCACCACTTATATCCCCACATACATCACCATATATATCACCATACATATCACCACTTATGTCGCCACATATATCACCATACATTTCACCATCCATATCACCACATATATCACCATAAATATCACCACATATATCACCACAAAAATCACCATACATATCACCATACATATCACCACATATATCACCATACATATCACCTTATACATCACCACATATATCACCATTCATAACACCACATGTATCAGTATACATATCACCACATATATCACCTTATATATCGCTATACATATCACCATAAATATCACCATATATATCACCATACAAATTACCACATATATCACCATAAATATCACCACATATATGACCATACATTTCACCACATATATCACCATAAATATCACTACATATATCACCATACATATCACCATGCATATCACAACATATATCACCATACATATCATATATATATCACCACATATATCACCATACAAATCACCATACATATCACCACATATATCACCATACAAATCACCATATATATGACCATACATATCACCATACATATCAAAACATATATCACCATACATATCACAACATATATCACCATACATATCAGCATATATATCACTACACATATCACCACATATATCACTATACATATTACCAAATATCACCGCATATATCCCGACATATATCACCATACATATCACCACATATATCACCATATATACCACCACATATATCACCATACATATCACCACATATATCTCCACATATATACCCACATATATCACCATAGATATCACCATACAAATCACCATACATATAACCACATATATCACCATAAATATCACCACATACATGACCATTCATATCACCATACATATCACAACATATATCACCATACATATCACCAAATATCACCGCATATACCACCATACATATCACCACAAATATCACCATATATATCACCATACATATAACTATATAACACCACATATATCGCCATACATATCACCACATATATAACCATATATCACCACATATATCACCATACATATCACCACATATATCTCCACATATATCACCATATATATACACCACCACATATATCACTACATACAGTATATCACCATACAAATCACCATACATATCACCACATATATCACCATAAATATCACCATATATATGACCATACATATCACCATACATATATCCCGACATATATCACCATACATATCACCACATATATCACCATATATACCACCACATATATCACCATACATATCACCACATATATCTCCACATATATACCCACATATATCACCATAGATATCACCATACAAATCACTATACATATAACCACATATATCACCATAAATATCACCACATACATGACCATATATATCACCATACATATCACAACATATGTCACCATTTATATCACCACTTATATCACTATATATATCACCACTTATATTTCCACATACATCACCATATATATCACCATAGATATCACCACTTATGTCGCCACATATATCACCATACATTTCACCATCCATATCACCACATATATCACCATCCATATCACCACATATATCAACATATATATCACCACATATCACATTATATATCACCATACATATCACTACATATATCACCATAAATATCACCACATATATCACCACATAAATCACCATTAATATCACCATACATATCACCACATATATCCCCATAAATATCACCTTATACATCACCACATATATCACCATTCATAACACCACATGTATCAGTATACATATCACCACATATATCACCTTATATATCGCTATACATATCACCATAAATATCACCATATATATCACCATATATGTGGTGATATTTATGGTGATATATGTGGTGATTTGTATGGCGATATATATATATATATATATATATATATATATATATATATATATATATATCACCATACAAATCACCACATATATCACCATAAATATCACCACATATATGACCATACATTTCACCACATATATCACCATAAATATCACCACATATATGACCATACATATCACCATACATATCACAACATATATCACCATACATATCACCAAATATCACCGCATATATCACCATACATATCACCACAAATATCACCATATATATCACCATACATATAAATATATAACACCACATATATCGCCATACATATCACCACATATATAACCATATATCACCACATATATCACCATACATATCACCACATATATCTCCACATATATCACCATGTATATACCACCACATATATCACCACATACAGTATATCACCATACAAATCACCATACATATCACCACATATATCACCATAAATATCACCATATATATGACCATACATATCACCATACATATCACAACATATATCACCATACATATCACAACATATATCACTATACATATCAGTATATATATCACTACATATATCACTATACATATCACCACATATATTACCATACATATTACCAAATATCACTGCATATATCCCAACATATATCACCATACATATCACCACATATATCACCATATATACCACCACATATATCACCATACATATCACCACATATATCTCCACATATATACCCACATATATCACCATAGATATCACCATGCAAATCACCATACATATAACCACATATATCACCATAAATATCACCACATACATGACCATACATATCACCATACATATCACAACATATATCACAATTTATATCACCACTTATATCACCATATATATCACCACTTATATCCCCACATACATCACCATATATATCACCATACATATCACCACTTATGTCGCCACATATATCACCATACATTTCACCATCCATATCACCACATATATCACCATCCATATCACCACATATATCAACATATATATCACCATATATCACATTATATATCACCATACATATCACTACATATATCACCACATAAATCACCATACATATCACCATACATATCACCACATATATCACCATACATATCACCTTATACATCACCACATATATCACCATTCATAACACCACATGTATCAGTATACATATCACCACATATATCACCTTATATATCGCTATACATATCACCATAAATATCACCATATATATCACCATATATATCACCATACAAATCACCACATATATCACCATAAATATCACCACATATATGACTATACATTTCACCACATATATCACCATAAATATCACCACATATATGACCATACATATCACCATACATATCACAACATATATCACCATACATATCACCAAATATCACCGCATATATCACCATACATATCACCACAAATATCACCATATATATCACCAAACATAGCACCATACATATAACTATATAACACCACATATATCGCCATACATATAACCACATATATAACCATTTATCACCATATATATCACCATACATATCACCCCTTATATCAGCGCTTCTCAAACTTTTTTTACTGGAGCCTCACCCAACAGATCAAGGCAATGCCTGGGCCTCACCAGACTGACCAAGAGGATGCCTGGGCCTCACTATCTGTGGTGAAAGTCCATTTAAAATCTTGAAATAATGCTAGGGCTGCCTTTCACCCATCTCACAAGCTCTATATACTCATAAAGCAAGTACAAAATAAGTTAATAATGTTGCTAAAATGGAGATTTTTGCAAACAGCAAAAGGACTGTGCAGATCATAGAAACTGGCTCCCCAGCTGGGTCTCACCAACAGCTAGGGGGTGCCTCACTGGTAAGGCCCGCCTCACAGTTTGAGAAGCACTGCTATATACCAACACCAGTAATAGTGCACAGTGATGTTTTTATCATCGTTTGTGCTAGACCTTTTTTAAAATAATATAGTCAAGAGTTCATCAAGAGTGAACATACACAAGAAAATAAGGGAGAGGCCACAGAGTTTACCCTTTTATTAATGGAATTTGGAGAGCTTACATTGTGGGGCATTCACGATCATGAATTTTTATTTTTCATTTTTGCTTTTTTTTTTTTTAATATTTTTACATAGCTAGCATAGATAGCTTACATGGCATAGCTTCATAGGTTTTTTTTGTGTAGGTGAAAGTTTCCCATACACTGAAAACTTGTGGGCCCTTCTTAATTGGGAAAACCATTTGGGAAAACCAAAAATTCAAATGCTTCCTTAAAGGGAACCTGTCACCCCCCGTGCCGGGGTGACAGGCTCCCGACCCCCGCTACAGCCCCCTATACTCAACTGATCCCGCCGGGTCCCACTTCTGGATCTGGTCGGGTCACGGAGATCTCAGCGGCTGCAGCCTGGCGTGCGCGCTGAGAGTTGAGTCCAAGGCTCATAGAGAATGACGGAGCGCTGGACTCTCCTGTCATTCTCTATGAGTGTTGGACTCATCTCTTAGTGGCGGGATCAGGTGAGTATAGGGGGCTGTAGCGGGGGGTCGGGAGCCTGTCACCCCGTCACGGGGGGTGACAGGTTCCCTTTAAGGAAGCATTTGAATTTTTTGTTTTCCCAAATGGTTTTCCCATTTAAGAAGGGCCCACAAGTTTTCAGTATGGTTTAGATCCGGTGAGGAAGGGGGAACATGTCATTATTCTTCCATTTTTAAAGGGAACCTGTCAGCTGTAATTCAGGTTCCAAACAGTTGACACTGTTAGATAGCTGTTAGGCCAAGGAGACACATGGTACCTTTCAGACATCTGTCTCTGCTTCCAGAATATAGATTTTTTTTTTGTTTCATTTTATGATACAAAGAGACTTTCCAAGCTCCTGAAGTGCAGCAAGCTGTAACACCTCCTTACTCCCTCCCCCTTTCCACACTTGACCCTGCTTTGGACTCCAGGAGTGAATTAAGCAGGGAGGGGGGGGGGGGGAGAGAGGAGGCATTCCAGTTTGTAGCTATTTAGAAGTTTGGAAAAGTCTCTTTGACACTAAGGGTGGGTTCACACTACGGAATCCACGCGGATAAGTTCCATCGGCTCCATTGACACCATTCTATGGCTGATTCCGCTGTCCGCCAAAAGAACTGAACTCTCTGCTGCAGAATCCCACCTGCCTCAGTGTGACACTGCTTCTCTGTGGGAGAGCATGTGCTCCACATGTCCTCCACTGCTCTCTGCTCAAAGAAGTGACATGTCACTTCTTTGAACAGAGAGTGGCGACAGTGGAAGTGCGTGTGCTTTCTCACAGACCGGCTATGGCACACTGAGGCAGGCGGGATTCCACAGCGGAGAGTTTGCCGTGGAATTCCACCTGATTTACTCAGTGTGAACGTACCCTTAGGCTCCATTCACACGAATTTAAACTGGCCAGCCTCCGTGTCATACTGGGAGTCTATGGGAGGCTCACGCACTTCCTCCCTCACCGCTGAAGAAAGGACATGTCAATTATTCAGCACGGAGAGGCGCGGAGAGAGGAGGCGCGTGAGCCTCCCATAGACTTCAGTATGACACGGAGGCTGGGAAAGATTATAAGCATTTCTCTACATCCTGGAAGCAGAGACAGATATAGGAAAGGTACTATGTGTCTCCCTGACCTTATGATCCCACTGGGGAATAGGCGAGGAATTTGAAGCGGAATTCGTTCTGAATTTCCCATGGATTCAACGTCAAAATCCACCAGTAAAATTTGAACAGAGCAATGTCCCATTGTATTCAATGGGATTTCCACTCTGTTGTCCATACAGCGAAATTTTCACACAGCATTTTCTGCCGTGGATCTGCTTTCTGCCCAGAGAATTGACATGTCAATTCTTTGGGTGGATTCCACTCAAGAAAACCTATAGAAGTCAATGGGACTTGAATTCTGTGTGAATTCCGCTTGAATTCCACTTGCAGTCCTTAAGAGCTGAATAGGCGAGAAATTTCATGCAGAAAACTTTCCTCTTCCTTTCCTTGCCTCTTCCTTGCACATATTCCTTGCACACATACCGTAACAGCTATGTAACTGTGTCAGCAGTTTGGAATTTGAATTACAGAAAACAGATTCCCTTTAAAGAGGAACTCCAGTGAAAAACATTCTTTCAGATCAACTGGTGTTGGAAAGTTATCTCTCGGAGAGAACTTTTTTCTTATTCAAGCTTTTATTGAAGAAAAAAAAAAACAAGCAAGGGTTTAAAACGCAAAATAGGGCAAGGGAAATCAGGCCACTGAGATAAAGCATATTGGAGATTGAACAAAACAACAATGAATTCACTATAATGTGTGATAAGGGCAAGTCAAGGTGGTGACCTGTCTCGCAGAGAGCAGGTATGATGTGAGGAATCTGAGAGATGGAGTCTCCGGGGTAACGAGACATATAGAGACACATAATAGCCGCGGCTCTGTCTGACCTCTCTGTTATGCATATATCTATTAATGCAGTGCATACATACCTAGTGGCTGCTGTGTGATCCAGCATCACGCTCTCTGGCTCTCCTATCCTGCTCTCTGGCTGCCTCTTCCGGCTGCTAATCATTATGAAGGAGGTGGCAGCCTGAAGCTGGAGAGGGGGATGCCAGATCACACAGCAGTGCACTAGGTATGTACGCACTGTATGTGTGATCTGGAAACTGGCAGCACGGATATATGCATATCAATGCTGTCAGTTTCCCTTTACTATTAGACGTGCGCCCGATAGGTTTTTAAGCCAGTTCAAGAAATGTGATCAACCAGGGAATTGGGCGTTTTCCCTGTCCTCAGCTGATCGCTGTCACTTTTCATGGCATTTCTAGCTATGCTCATGGCCTATATTTAGCCTGTGTAAATGGCCCTATTAATGATCCAGGGTGTATAACAATCTGATATTTCATTGTTCTCTTTGAAATCATCTAAATGAGAAGATCCAACCTAAAGATGTGTAACACCATGGGTGGATTTACCATATGCATAAGCTATGCAGCTGCTCAGATCGGGGTACAACAAACATCAAATAGTGCCTGCTTTCCAATGTGGAAAAGTGTGCATGAACTTTTTACTGGAGTTCCCCTTTAAGAGCTAAAGTAATATATTATCTTGTATCATTCCAGAAAACATCAAATTACTGTTCATTGAATTACTCAAAAAATAAGTAGAAACCTTACTGAAATATTAATTATAATACAACATACTAACAGTGAGAGCTGTAAGCTAATTTCTAGCTAGCAAACAACAGTTACCTGTATCACTATTTCATCTCACTCCTATGGATTTCTCTAGCATAGTGCACATTGATATAAACCAAATGTCAGAGACCTATAACAGAAAGGCAATTTATGGCTCACAAGTAAGATTTCAAAACCTGTCCCAGTTTGGTCTAAAAAATAAGACACAACTCTAATGGTTTAGGGCACTACACTGTACGCTATATCTTCAAAACATTCTTGCAGTTGACAAAATTAATGTCTTATTTTGTCATTTCTGGCTGAAAATATATTGTATGCCCTTGGTCATAATTTTACTTCAAAAGTTAAGACATTTTTATTGATATAAAAAATGAGAGATCGATTTTATCTGCAGTAAGGGAACATTTCTTTGTGAAGGGTGTAGTTAAACTACATGTGATATAGTGTTTTCCACTAGATCTTCATTGTATTGTTGTGGTGGGAGAGCAGCCAAATAATGGTCAGTAATATTTTATGGCTGTGTGCTGGGATCTGTGTCAAATCATGCTGTTGCTTTTATGATCTCGCCATCAAATATATATGTCCAGGAAAGGGCTACTTCCTTATCCGAATACCTAGGTGCCTGTAATACACCTATGTTCACTATTTCTGAAAGTAAAAAGCAAAAAAAAAAAATGTTTTACCGCCTAGGAGGGTCATTATTTGCCTTATATGAGAAAACGGTTTGTACTGCAATATCCTAATAATTAGAATCAGACACCTACAAAAACCCTGATTAATAAAACTATAGAAAATGGCAAAAACTTTCTAAAACATAAACGTGAAAAGCAAAAAATGTTGTGCTGTACTTTTTAAGCTCTAAGACGACCTTGGGACTCATCGCTGGTTTAGACAATTAAAAACAGGGATAAAACATTTCACATTAATTTATCTTCCCTGGGGGTCTAAGAAAGGTCTGTTGTGTCATCATCTTCTGATGACTATAGGGCAGTGGTGCATGTAGTTAATGCTTCATAGTAAGCTATTCAAGTTGGACTGAATTTACACAAGATTAATATGAGGGCATTTCTGAGTCTGTATTACTGTCTAAAGTCTCCATTATAACTGCAGGTCTAATCAACCTGACTCACAGCATCAGTTAGAAAGCATAGTAAGTTGCAATAGGGGCCCAGGAACCCTATTCCAGTGCAGAATTTTAAAAAAAAGATTAGAGAAATTAAATAAGCAGTTCACAAAAAATTTTTATTGACCCCCTCGCTAGACGCTCGTATACTAACCGCAGGGGATCAGTGTCCCGTGCCTTGGCTTCGTTCCGTTCCTGCGACGCCTTTCAAATCCGGCGCATGCTCACGTCATCCGCTGCTGTGACCCCTCTTTTGTCTCCTGTGATTGAAGTGATTGAACGCCGGAAGTCACGCTTTACAATGCATTCTCTATGGGAGCACGTGACCTCTGGCGTTCAATCACAGGAGACAGAAGAGGGGTCACAGGAGCGGATGATGTGAGCGCGCACTTGATTTGAACGTTGCTGTGGGACAGGAACACCGATCACCTGCAGTTAGTATATGTGCCAGTACCTAGCGGGGGGGTCAAAAAATGTTTTTTGTGAACTGCTTCTTTAACATTATGCACATTTCTCAAAGAAAACATTAGAGGTAGACATTATGGGGGAGATTTATTAAACATGATGTGAAGTGAAACTGGCTCAGTTGCCCCTAGCAACCAATCAGATTCCACCTTTCATTTTCCAAAGAGTCTGTGAGGAATGAAAGATGGAATCTGATTGGTTGCTAGGGGCAACTTAGCCAGTTTCACTTTACATCATGTTTGATAAATCTCTCCCATTATTTATATATATATATATATATATATATATATATACACTCACCGGCCACTTTATTAGGTACACCATGCTAGTATAGGGTTGGACCCCCTTCTGCCTTCAGAACTGCCTCAATTCTTCGTGGCATAGATTCAACAAGGTGCTGGAGGCATTCCTCAGAGATTTTGGTCCATATTGACATGATGGTATCACACAGTTGCCGCAGATTTGTCGGCTGCACATCCATGATGTGAATCTCCCGTTCCACCACATCCCAAAGATGCTCTATTGGATTGAGATCTGGTGACTGTGGAGGCCATTTGAGTAAAGTGAACTCATTGTCATGTTCAAGCAGAAATCGAGACTCATCAGACCAGGCAACGTTTTCCCAATCTTCTACTGTCCAATTTCGATGAGCTTGTGCAAATTTTAGCCTCAGTTTCCTGTTCTTAGCTGAAAGGAGTGGCACCCGGTGTGGTCTTCTGCTGCTGTAGCCCATCTGCCTCAAAGTTCGACATACTGTGCGTTCAGAGATGCTCTTCTGCCTACCTTGGTTGTAACGGTTGGCTATTTGAGTCACTGTTGCCTTTCTATCAGCTCGAACCAGTCTGCCCATTCTCCTCTGACCTCTGGCATCAACAAGGCATTTCCGCCCACAGAACTGCCGCTCACTGGATGTTTTTTCTTTTTCTGACCATTCTCTGTAAACCCTAGAGATGGTTGTGCGTGAAAATCCCAGTAGATCAGCAGTTTCTGAAATACTCAGACCAGCCCTTCTGGCACCAACAACCATGCCACGTTCAAAGGCACTCAAATCACCTTTCTTCCCCATACTGATGCTCGGTTTGAACTGCAGGAGATTGTCTTGACCATGTCTACATGCCTAAATGCACTGAGTTGCCTCCATGTGATTGGCTGATTAGAAATTAAGTGGTAACGTGCAGTTGGACAGGTGTACCTAATAAAGTGGCCGGTGAGTGTATATATATTATATATATATATATATGTATATATATATATATGTGTGTGTGTGTGTGTGTAAAAATAAAAAAAAAGTTTTACTGTTTTAAAAATAGTACAATGAATATACAAAAGAAGACCCCGTGGAGCCTCATCAAAGAGTCTCAAAACACAGGACTAGCCAGATATCCCTCCGGGAAGGACCCTTTTTCCCTTGTCATTACATTGACTTATAGGGCCACTTAATATGGTGGTTTTGGTGGTTTCCTTACAGGAGCCACCCCTTGGCTGGGTCCTTCCCGGAGGGATATCTGGCTAGTCCTGTGTTTTGAGACTCTTCAATGAGGCTCCATGGGCTCCTCTTTTGCACATTCATGTTTACTTACCCAGGGGGCAATGCACGTAGGACTTCACTGCATTGAGCGCTTTCACTAGCAGCCAGCAGTGTTGTCGTTTGGCTGGTCTCCCTGAGATCAGCGATCTGTTTCTAAAAATAGTACAATAGCAGAATAGCTATGTAAACCTGTCAATCATTGATGGGTGGGGCAGTGACAGCAGTGACTCTTTTTAGGTTGTACACTGCCAGTTAGTGGGTAGATTCTCCAAATGTACACCATTAATCAACCATAAGAAACAGACTGCTGAAAACAGCATGTACAGTATGTGTCCCTATATTATCTCTCCCTCGGTGAGGACAGCATAACATAGCTGAATCCTTTAATTATTTGTTAAAAACTGAGAGAGAACTCACTAAAACAAAAATTTTTTTACTATAAAGGCCATGTAACCATTTAAAGGATTCAATGGGTTTCAGGCTTTACCAGTAACAGAGGCAAAAGACATAGGACAGCTCAAAGGTATGGATGATTGAGCGTAATTAAATATTATTAAATTATAACGTATTAAAATGTCACAAGAGTGGGTTTTTCTCTCTTCTTTATTGGAAGTGGAGATCTGACAAGCATACCGCACCTCTTTACACAGTTTAGCGTTACAGACATTAATTTGGATATATTACAGTTTGGTGCATGTGCACCATATTGTACCCTTTAATAACATAGGCTTAGACTAACATAGATACATTGACCCATGAGGACAGATGTTATGCCATATGATATGCTCTATCAAGCCTTTGCCGTTTGGGCCCTGTGCAAAGGCCCTACTCTTCAGACAAGATCTGTGAAATATTGACTTTGGTAAAGGTGAGGGTGCAATCTACCGCGATGCATCATCTTCCCTTGCAAATTAGTGTTTGAAGTTTATAAAAGAAAACATAATTTTTTTCTCATCTAAAAATAAACTTTGTGGGAAGAACTAGCAGATGAAAACTTGAAGGTAGAATTATTCAGCTACAATGTTATCTCGTGAAACAAAACAGCATCCGGAGCCAAATGTGGTTTGAGTGACAAGCAGAATAGAGAAGGCATCTGGTTATGCATAATAAGTAAACTAGCTACTCTATATATCCCCCTTGTATCTTTGTTATCATGATTACATTGTTTTATTGCCACTGTGAAATCTATGTTACTCCTACTGTTTTCTTGAGATCATCAATGTGCAGTGACCTTTTCAAGTTAGATCTTACTATGCAAATGTCTGGGAAAGCATATACATTTACCAATATCACTAGGTATTTGGCATTTCATATTGATGGTATCACACAGGTTGGCAAACTTACATTATATATATATATATATATATATATATATATATATATATATATATATACACACACACACACATACATATTGCATTCAGGAAGTTATCAGGCCCTTTCACTTTTCCCATTTTGTTATGTTGTGGCCTTTTGCTAAAATAAAATAAAAAATGTTCCCTCATCATTCTGCACACCATACCACATAATAAAAAAGTGAACACAGAATGTTAGAAATCTTTCCTAATTTATTGAAAAGGAAAAACTATAATATTGCCTGGACATAAGTATTAAGAACCCTTACTCAGTAAGAAGTTGAAGCACCTTTGGCAAGCAGTTGCAGCCTCCAGTCTTCTTGGGTATAATTTCACACCTATAATACACACCTGGATTTGGGGATTTCCACCCATTCTTCTCTCCTGATCGTCTCAAGATCTGTCAGGTTGGATGGGGGAGTTGATGGAGTCATTTTTGGGTCCCTTCAGAGATGTTAAATTGGGTTCAAGTGAGGGCTCTGGCTGGGCCAGTCGAGGACATTTACAGAGTTGTCTCTAAGCCACTCCTGTATTGTCTTAACTGTGTGTTTTGGTCATTGTCTGGTTGGAAGGTCAAGAGCACTCTGGATTAGGTTTTCAGTAAGAATATATGTGCACTTTGCTCTATTCAGCTTTCCCTCAGCTCTAACTAGTTCCCTGTCTTATCTGCTAGAAAACACCCCCACAGCATGATGCTGCCTCCACCATACTTCACTGTAGGGATGGTCTTGGGCATTTAATGAAGCAGTGCCTGGTTTCTCCAGACATAACACTTAGAATTGAGGTCAAAAAGTTCAATCTTGGTTTTTATGAGAACAAAAATTCTTGTTTTTCATAGTCTGAGACCCCTTTAGATGCCTTTTTTTTTTTGCAAATTCCAGGTAAATTCCTGCTGCAGTGACGCTAACCATCTGGAAGTTTCTTCTATCTGCACACAGGATTTTTAGAGCTCAGCCAGAATTTTTGGTTCTTGGTCACCTTCACCTCTCATACCTGGGACAGCTCTGGGAAGAGTACTGGTTGTTACGAACTTCCGCCCCTCATAGTTTGGTTTGGTCAGCTGTAAGGACTCTACATAGACAAGGCTGTGTCTTTCTAGATTTTCTAATTTTGGGCTACTGAGTACAGGTGATAGGTGAAAGTGTATAAAGACTTTTCAAATGCAATACTATTATATTTTTAAATCCTCCCAAGCAGAATTTATCTGTCATATAATTTGTAGTTTGTCTCTACACATAAAAGTATGAAATATCATTCTGTTTTGGCCTAGTTTGTGATTTCATAGTCATATACAATGGTCAGCTACCTTTAGCAGCTCCTATAGAAAATGAAAAAAATGATGAATGAAGTGACAGCACGCATGCACAACTTACTGCCCCATTTATAATAAAGACTCAGGCCCCAATTATTAGATCATGGAGGTTCTGAGCAGGATCTGACACTTACCCCCTATGCTGTGGATTGTGGATGTGTTCTATCCTAGAATACCTCCTTAGGCCATGTTCACACAGAATATGACACCGGCTGTTCTTTGACCCGGCCGTGTCACAGAATAGCCGGTGTCAGTGAAGATCATCTCTTCTAGTACTGCAGTATCGGCCGATGATCTTCATTTGTGCTGAATTGTGATGCGGGTGCATCCATGTGCGCCCGCATCCCAATTCACAATAGTCAAACAAAAATTTTCTGCCCTGCTGCAGTGCACTGATTGGCTGACCACTGGGAGACGCCCAGAGGCCCCGAAACAGGCAGAACTCAGAAGAGTGGAGAAGGTAATGTATGCTCCAAGGCCGCAGGGGTAAACGGCGCAATGACAATCCCGCTGCGAGTATGTCAGCCCATTGAAATGCATGGGCAAGTATCTGCTGCAGACACGTTGTGTGTGAAGGCACCCTTAAAATCTACACCAACAATAGTAAATTTGCTACAACATAAAGTCCTGCCCACTTTTTAAAGTGAATGGACCATCATGACTATGGGGAAAAAAAATTCAGTACCTTATCAGAACTGACGTGGGGATCGCAGTAATGTTTTCCTTTTTTCAAAACGCTGCCCATTTCCCACACTCTGCGCCATTTTCTTCTTGTCCACCGACCCAACTCTATGCACTGGAGGCGGGCCGGGTGCCCCCAGTGTGACGTTTTCCTTCCCTCAGGGATATAGACCATGCCACCAAAATCCCAGCACTGGTAAGGTACTAAAAAAAAATTTCCATAGTCACGATGGTACGTTCACTTTAAGTTTATTAAATGTTTGCGACTTTTTTATGCCAGAAAGAGGCATACAAGGGATGATAAATTCATCCTACTTTTAGGAAAGCACATGAATGATATGATGGGTCAACAGGACAGTAGCACTACCTTTATGGGAGCAAAAGTCTAGAAGCATTTGCAGGAATTTCATTGTTGTTCAGTATTTGCAGGAGGTTCATTAGTGATATTTTCATTAGAAGAACATGATCATGTTGAAAAATGTGTAATAGGTATGATGATGTTTTAGATTGTTTTACCAAATTAGCCAAAATCCCTTAGGACTCTTTATGTAAATGGAGCAGTGTGCAATTCTCTGCACAGCCTTTGGTAAATAGGGACGCAATGAAAAAGCCAAGGGAGCTGTGGATGTCCCATGGTTTATTTATTCTGGGGATAAAGGATGTCCTAATGGTTGGATCCCCACTATAGGTACATGATAACAGGTGAAGAATTTCATAGTAGCAAATAATGATATAAACTTGGTGTCTGAAAATCCAGATGTGACACTCTGCAGTATGAATTCCTGCCCCTTTGACCTTTCATGGCTCTGATCGTCTTTTTATAGTCAATGGCCATTGATGTGGTGTTCAGGAAAAGCTGAGCAGAACTGACTGTTGAAGTGTCAAGTCTCTAGTCAGTCTGCAATGAATTAACCATTTACAAGGGAACACCCTTAAAATACTGCCAACAATTATTATATTCAACATATTTATTATACCAAAGTCTATAAATTTGTTTAAAAAAAAAAGAAAAGACAGCAGCGGTATTCAATACAAAAACAAATATTAGTTTTGCTCAAAGATTTTGTGTGCCAGTAGTGTAACCTTCTTGTGATAAGCTTATCCTTATCTTGAAAAATTGTACCTCTAAGGGAATGTATTTGATCAAGATCCACTAATTTTCCTCACGATCTCTATTTTCAACATAGCAATAATGTAACAGATGTATGCCTCAATGAAAGAAGACTATGCGCATGAATTTAAATCACTTCAATCTTTCTTTGTTATGATGCAATTGTGAATTATGGCCTTTTTGTATTTGTAATTAGACTGTGGAACAGATGTGAAGGCCTAGTTGAAAGGGATATTAGAAATGCAATAACCTCTGCTGCTTTGTGATAGTTGACTGTAACAGTAGCTTTGTTCTCTCAATCAAAGTTGCTGCTTCATTGATGTCCTAGAGAAATAAATGGAGTCTGAACCAGTAGTTACTGACAATTATGTAACATGTATGTGTAGAGGAAATAGAGGTCATTATTATATATGACAGTGATGATTGCAAAATAGTCACAAAAACAATTTGTGCAATTAACTCCCAGTATGATGGTCTGACCAGCAAGTGGAGGCAATGCTGACTTAAATGGGGAGAAAACACGGCACGCAAAACCACGTTACAACTGCAGTGCGATTTCCCATGGAACTCATTATGATAACTTTTCCAAGACCTGCTTTTTCAGCCAGTTATTGACTGACAATATGCATTATAAAGGAACACAAATTGACAGGGAACTCCTTTGGAAAAGGTCCCCTTAAAATAGTAAAAAAAAAAGTGAAATAAAGCCCATTTAAATAATAAAGTTTGAATATAAACCAGACCAAAAATTCTAAAGGTATTAACAGTCTTAGAAAAATATAGTAAAACTGACTGTATGAAACATGCAAAAACTGTGTTTTTTTGCCAAATTACCCTTATGCAGTAGTGGGTAATGCTCACACATAGTATTTTCCTCAGTCTTTTGGTCAGTATTTTTTCAAGCAAAACCAGGAGTGGGTTTAAAACACAGAACTCTTTCCATTATTATTTGCACCAAAACATCTAATTTGCATCTTGAATAAAGTGAGGATTCACCTAAAACAGAGCTGAGGATTAAAGTAAGAAGCTCTCCCATAGAGGATTTGTGTGATCTGTGGCGGAATTCCACAGCTTTTGTTCTGTGTGAACTGGCCCTTATCCTTACAGTCCCCTGCCCTATGGGAACACTACATCAGGTTAGAGTCTTCTAACCTGCCGTTAGTTTCTCTTTAGGTGTACCTGTCGTTTAAATTTTCTTTTCTTTTTTTTTTGCAGAAATCAATAGTACAAGCAATTTTAAGAAACATTTTAATTGGGTTTATTAGCTGAAAATGCGTTTTTATCATGAAAAAGCAGTTTGAAGCTCTCCCCCTGTCTTCATTGTTTTCTATGGAGAGGGGAGGGGTGGAGGGAGATGAGGCACTAAAACAGGACAAACAAGAGTTAATTTACAGCTACATCACTGGGCTATCTCCTCTGCACTGATCTCTCTGACCTCTGAATAGAGGCTTTCACATAGCTCCCACCGTGTAATTCTTTGTTCTCTGCTCTCTGCTGCTGACTAATCTCCCTTCTCCCTCCTCCCCCCTCCCCTCTCCATAGAACAGACAGGGCACTTCTGATGCAACAAGACATGATTTCCTAATAATCAGCAGTGAATGGAAGAGAGGAGTATTCCGCCTCAGGCGGCAGATTTTGCGGTCCTGCAGGGGGCGGCATGCCCGGCTGATAATCTGGCGGACCGGGCAAATGCCCACTGGGCCGCCCAGATTATCAGTTGTAGGGCCGCCTGCCCGGCCCCTCCAGAACATACACTACCGCCCCCACCTCCCTGGAACACCCAGGGGATGCGGCCGCCGGAGCTCTTCAAGGCAGATCTGCCCCTTTAAAAGCAGGGGGCTCCGCTACCACTAGCTGTTCTATCCAGTCCATTGAGCTTCCGGGACAGGTCACCTGATGCACGCCGGCCCTGTAAGCTCACAGCTCCAGCGGTAGTGTATGTAGGTGGTGGGCTTGCCGCGGGCCCGCGCGCGCGTGGGGGGGAGGGGGGGTTGGGGGCGGGGGTGGTTCGAGTGCCAGTGAGGGGGCGCCTCAGTGAGGTTTGCCTTAGGCGGCACAGACCCCAGAATCGGCCCTGCTTAGGATTCAGAAAAGGAATGAACATATATAGTTTACATTTTTCTCTGTAATTACAAGGCATACCTTTTAATTTTCTCAATCTGTGTCAATGGCAGCAGCACATTGTATATGGGTCTATGAATGACAGCCACATAAACATGTAATATTGCAAACAATGGTCATATGCATGCTTGCACCCCTAGGTAATCTGGGGGCCGTCTGTGTGGGGGTGCCATATGACAAAATGTGCAACAACTTTTTTTCTCACAAACTTCAAATGTTTGTTTAAACATTACCAAGCACAGCACTTATAGATGCCCAATAGAGAACAAATGGAGCAGGCTGCTTTTATTCGAGGGCACATTTCACCTCGGTTCTCATCATTTATGGGGGTCCCAGTGATCTAACCCCAACCGATCAGTTAGAGGATACCTTGAATATTGTGTTGGGATTGCATCATATTTTTCCCTAATCACGTCCTCATGTCACATTTTCAGGTCCCCCGATAAAAAATCTTGGTTAATACTTGCGAGATAGAATTGTCTCGGCAGTAACAACCTGTTCAACCAAACACTGACTGAAGCGAGACAGATCTGCAGCCAGTGATTCGCTGAGTCTGAGGGAGTATGGTTAGGTGAGAATAGGATGTTTGTTATTTTCTGTGTAGCTGCAGTACTATATTAAAAAATGTAAATGGCCAGAGTGCCCCTTTAAAAAAAAGTATTTACATTTCGTTTAACAAAGTGTCAGTTTAGAAAAAAAATACTTTTCTTTTGACTTGCCAATTGAATGAAATTTTTGCTGTGATATCTACGTAACACTGTTATATTATGTTCTTTGTGTCTGTATCAGCAATGAAATGTCATTGTAGCATAATGCTTTCTGACCCCTTTAAGACTTGTGCATTGCTTCATAACAAATACACCAAACTGTATACATTCAAATGCCATTTGTTTTGGCACCTACTGCAAAGATCTGGAGAAAGCAAGCGATACAAGTTGCCAAGCCAGCCGGCTATTGTCCCTCCCCAGTTCACAAGCCTATAAGACGTGAAATACTTTACAATCCATTCCAAAGATAATTGACCATAAATTGTGCACTGGACAGGATGTACATTTGGAAACCTACTATAGGGTTTGGCAGCTGGAGATGCATTTGAAAGAGAATTCATGGCAAGTGAACAGCTCAGTTCAGTGATATGAAATGCATCTACCTGTTATGGTTGCTGAAGCCAGACAGCTCCGGATCATGTTATGTTATTGGTTGTGTTGTTGTTTTTTTTATTTTGTAAGGTGCATATGTCTTAGTTAGGCAGAAAATAAGGTAAAAATCCCATCATTTCATGAATGTCAAAAACATAATTAACAATCTGAATATTTCAAATTTAAACTAAATGCTGCCCAAATATACATTACCCTCTCCATGACTAGAAGGATGTGCCTCTTCATGACTTAGTTAAACTTTCCTAAACTAATGGTTCCATTTCCTGTATATACATTTAATCCACTTTTCTTTACTAGTCATTGTGCAAGAAGTTGACTGTATTGGAAGGTTAGTCATTCCTGTACTGGCCACAGAATAAAGCTTACATTGCAATGACCGAATTTACAATTTTTTATTACAGGGACCATGATGGGTCATCCTGTTATAGATCACCATGGATCTTTATGGATATTTTAGACTATGACATTACAATACAAATGGCTCCTGCTCACCCACAAAGCTCTCCACAATGCTGCACCTTCCTATGTCTGCTCCCTCATCTCATTCTATGTCCTAGCAGTGCTTTATGCTCTGCTAATGAGGGAGCTGGTGAGAAAGGAAGGGGGGGTGCTGGGAGCTGCAGGAGAGGCTCCCCGGAGGCCACAGGAGAAGAGAGAGCAGCGAACTACTACACAGAGCGATGGCCAGCAGACTGGCGTTATTGTTATTGTTCAACTTGCTGAATGACAAGGATCAGCCAACATCATGCATGTTGGCTGACCGTTGCATTTTAACAGGAGCTAATACACCAAGCAATTATCGTCGGTAGCGGCAGATAATCGGCCGAATATGGTCGATAATGGCATGGTGTAATAGGGCCTTTAATCTGCACTTCTCACTCCCGTCTTCAGCACTTTAACCGAGCTGCGCCAGTTCCATGGAATGGATTGTCTAAGAATGTTAGACTCACCACCAGTACCCAAAGCTTTACAGTGCCCTCAAAACTCATCTTTTCTAGCAGGCTTATCAGGTTCCCTAATTTGGTCACTCCCCTCCCCCACACACATACACTTAAGGTGCGTTTACACGTAACAATTATCGTGCGAATTTGCGCGATAATGATCGAATTCGAACGATAATCGTACGTGTAAACGCAGCGAACGATCAAACGACGAACGAGAAATCGTTCATTTTGATCTTTCAACATGTTATCAAATCGTCGTTCATCGTCCGCAAAAAATTTGCAGATCGTTCCGTGTGAACAGTCGTTCACCGATTTAACCAATGTGCGAGATAGGCTTAAGCGATCACAAAACGATCGCAAAACAATTTTCCGTACGATATATTGTACCGTCTAAACGCTGATCGTTATGAAAAAAAAATCGTTACTCCGACATCGTTAATCGTTTTTGTGTAAACACACCATTAGACGCACGCGCCAAGCTCTTAGGCACTTAGACCTGCACATGCAGGCATTGGTTGGTGACTGGTTTACCCACCCTTACCTTCACTGCCTTATTTATAAAGATGGCCAGACATAGTAACAATGAAGCACTTTCGCCACTCTGCCTTTTGTCTCCAACCCTCTGCTAATAGTCTGTAGGCTCTTCCGAGCAGGGACATCATTCCTCATGTACAGATTGATAATTACATGTGTATCTCTGTTATGTCTGATTTTTGTCTATGTATGTACCCCCAAGTGCTGCGGAATCTGTTGGCGCTATATAAATAAAAATTATTACTATTATTATGACATTGTTGATATAAGTGAGCAACAAAATGTGGGTGGAACAGAATCTTAGGCCAATGTAAGCAGGTTTGTTCCAGATACTAGCTACATCCTTATAGACATCTTATTGTCAGAATTGTATTGGTAACTTCCAGAAGATGACAATCTATCCTGGCCATTTGTTGCTCATACAGATACACGGCTCAATGTAAGGTCTAATAAACTGTACTTCAAATGTCCTATGTTCCCACATACAGCATCTAGCTGGGGTTCTTTCTGTAGCATAAGAATGATGGATAGTTGCATAAATTCTAACGCCAAATAAACCATATGTTAAAGAGGTTGTCTCATAAAAATAACCCATCTATATGATCTGTTCGGGCAAATGGATGTCATAGAGCAGTCCCCCTGCTTGCTTGCCTTCCTCCCCTCCATCAGTTGTACTGGTAGACGTGAGATGTCCTTGTATTATATCTACAGCAGTTTTCTATATGTTCCTTAATAGGGAAGTTTCTAGATAATTTGGTCAACAGGGTGAATCTCAATGATTAATGTTCATCAATTATTTACACTCAAATAATCAAATCTACCAGTTGCCAAATTAGGTTAACATACTATGCAGCTATAGATAGCACCCCTCATGTAGCCCCCCCCCCCCTTTTCTGGTAGGTAGTATGCCATGGTAGTTATCCCCACTATAGGTAGTCCCTGTGGTACTCTCTGTAGTAATAATATCCCTAGCGCGAAGAATAGCTGATGGCTATAGCTAAAAGTCTTGAGTCAGCTTGAGGTTGATGTATATTCATATAGAGTAAAGTGGAACAGTGTTTTGGGTGTTCTAGGATATAGCAACATTGTTGGTTTTCTGTAAACACTGTAAACCAAAAAAATAAACAAACAATGGTGGAATTGAATATTTTTCATTCCAGTCCAAGAATTTCAGTACATTGTATGTTACATTAAAAAGTATAATAAGAAACAATACCACTAATTCTACAAAACTATGCTGTGTACCCAATTCTCATTAATGTCTATGGAAGTTATTCAACTGCATAGAACAGCCAACCTTGCTGTTTTCAGAATCCTGACCACAGCTATGAGGCCAGACTGGTTCAGAGGGCCCTTGGTTTAGAGATGCAGGTCCCAGAGCTGGGTCCCACATCTGTCAGACATTTACAGTCCCTGACAAAGGTTCTGTCGCTTCTCCTTGTTGTGGAAACCAATGCTTATAACCTTACTTAAAATTCATGCATTGGTTTTGGAAATGACTCATATGAAAGCTGAAATCCTCCCAAATTAGTTTTTTTTTAACAACAATAAATTTGCGTCACTGTTGAAATATTGATCACTTAATGAACACAGAAAGGTCAGATTTTGGCAAGACAAAAGTTTTGTCGCCCACAGAAAGTAATGTGAAAATCAAATAATTCACTTTAAATACAAAGCTATGTTTCCTAACATTGGTGAATGAAGTTGTGCTGCTATTAGAGCTATATTTAATATTTTGTGTGACTTCTATGAGCTTGAAAGACGGCATCCATGCCTTTCCACAATGATTCATACAATTTATTGATGAAGTCAATAGGAATAGCAGAGAATGCAGTCCTCCATGCCTCCCAGAGGTCATCAAGATTATTTGGTTTTGTCTTCCAAGCTTCCTCTTTTATCCTACCCCAAACCTGCTCAGTGATGTTCATGTCTGATGACTGGGCTGGCAAGTCCTGGAGCACCTTGATCTTCTTTCCCTTGAGGAACTTTGATGTAGAGATGAATGGCTGAGATGGAACACCATCCTGCTGCAAAATTTTACACCTTTTATGGTTGGGAATGTAAGAGGTAGCTAATACTTCTTGATATTTTAGGTTATTAATATTATCTTCCACATTGCAAATGTTTCGCACACCCCATACTGAATGTAACCCCAGACCATGATCTTTCCACCACCAAAGTAACTGTTTTTTGGGTGTATCTTGGATCCACATGGGCTCCAGTAGGTCTCCTGCAGTATTTGGGCTGCTGTGGTGTAATTCAACTGAAGATTCATCTGAGAAATCCACCTTCTGCCACTTTTCCAGCGTAGATCCATTTAGCAGGCTGTGAGCCTTGGCCTGCCTTGCCACACAAATTTTTACTTGCCTTTTGTTTATTGCTGGCTTCTGGGCCCTGATTTCACCATGGAGGCCATTTCCAGACAGAATCCTACAAACTGTTCTAGCTGACACAGGGACCTGAGGTGACCAGGCTTGTTGGAGCTGGGCTGCAGTGGAAGAGGGGCTGGCTTTTGACTTTCAAACCAACAAATGTTTCTCCTGAGCTGCAGGGTTTTTCGAACCAACAAATGTTCCTCCTCTTGCAGGGTTTGCTGGACCTGGGCTTGTCAAAACATCTCCAGTCCCTTTAAATCTTTTTTTTATTCTTTGTACTTGATGCTGAGACACATTAAAGGTGGAAGCCACCTCTGCATTGGATCTGGTCTTCAGCCTCTTGATAATCAAGGCTTTGGTGGCAGGGTGGCTGTTTGGCATGTTGTCAGAGGTCAAGTTGCAGTTCAAGTGAAGGTCTGGGGTGCTGGTGTTCTTTTTATAACATATCTTTGTATTTGAAGTGAATTGTTTGATTTTCACATTACTTTCTGTGGGCGACAAAACTTTTGTCTTGCCAAAATCTGTTCTTTAATTGATCAATATTTCAGCAGTAAAGCAAATTTATTTTCGTTACAAAAAACTCATTTGGGAGGGTTTCAGATTTTATATGAGTGATTTCTAAAACCAATGGATGAATTTTAGGTCAGGTTATAAGCTTTGGTTTCCACAACATGGATAAGCGACAGAACTTCTGTCAGGGACTGTATGCCATATTGTGGATATGCCATAAATGTTTGAGATGGGAATAGACCTTTATCCTATTTCTTTGTGGCTCCCAAGTAATGTTTGGGCCTTTTTGATTATTAAAAAAACCCATACAGAATACTTATATAGAACTGCACTCTCTCATTTTCTGTATGTCAATATTACAAGCATACTAATAAGCCTAATATCTTCCTGCACATGTGGCTGATTTGTAATGTCTGACTGAGTTTTTTCCTATGTTGTTACTTTTCAATTTTACACAGGAGTTTTCCACCAATTAACAAGTTTGCATACAGTTTTCTGTTGGAGTGATACCTAAACTGATGCCAGCAAAATAACCCAGCGGGACTATGCAAACCACTCGAGGTTTTCATTTCTGTGTACTTGCAAAGGTTGCACAAGGTTACACTCAGCATGACATCACAAGAACTGCTAAATTGGATGGCTGGGATCCAGCACCATGGGGAGGTACATGAAAGAAGCTGCTGAAAGCAGGGTTACCATCACCAGGGGTGAGCCCCAAGCAGTGAACCTAGGGGTGCTAATTACATCAGTGTGATCCCATGCTGCTTCCATGTGTCATTTCAAGGCAGTAGAAAAGCTAGAAATGTGTACCTTATAACCTAGCAAAAGTCAGCTTTCTATTGGTTTTAGCAACAGTGCAGAATTCCAATAACTTTATAGAATTATCAAACTTTATAATTATACATAATGTTATATACTCTGAGTCAGGAAAGCCTTAGCATGAACTGACATTCTGGGCAGATTTCTGCTCAGACTGACTGGGAAAGGTAGAGATGCCTGATATACCAGGTGACAGATGTTGATTGGTAGAGGAAGAATATGATTGCCCCTCTTAAAGGGCCAGCATGTACACCCATATTCTGCCTCCACTATGGGCAAAACAGGCACATATGTAGTATGAGCTAAGTTATTTAGTTAAAAGCAAACACTTCAGCTCATCAGATTTTGCTTACGGGTGCATTCACACGTACAGGGTCCGCAGCAGATCTGCAGCAGATTTGATGGTGCAGATTTGAGGGTGTGTTCAGTTATTTAGATGAAATCTGCTGCGGATCCGCAGCAGAAAATCTGCTGCGGATCCTGTACGTGTGAGTGCACCCTAAGGGAAAAAATAAGATTGCTACACAAATGTCAGACCTCTACCAAACATGATAATGAAAGCGATGCATCCCTGGTATAGCTATACAGTTCATTTTATTTTTTTCTGTATAGAAGCACTCCATCCACCTAGCTGTGCAGGGAACCATCAACCTGAATGAATCCTTGCTGTAGTTCCCTGAACAGAGGGTTGGAAGGTGCTGGCTGCAGGGGGAATAGCGCTCCTATTTTAAAGCAAAATCAGTTATTTCGCTTTAAGTTTTTCACATGAATAGAACGGCGCCAGCGCAGGGAAGCCAGTGCCATGGTCCTTAATTTGAACCACAGCACCGAAAAAAAGGACCACGGCGCCGTTCTATCCATGTGAAAAACTTAAAGCGAATGTACTGATGGTATATTCACTTTAAACATTGCTGAGGATCCAGCAGGGCAGAGCCTCACCAATCATAAAGTAATAGCTTATACTAGTGATACAGTATGCTGTCATCTTATAAGGTTTGTATTGATGTTTTTAAAGGTATTTATCATAAATATTGTACAGTTTGCTACCATCTCACCACGTAAAGGTGACCTCAGAGAGATGGTTCTCAACACTGGACTCTCTTGGGCTAATATTAAGCATACAAAACTGGGCAAAAAGAATCCAACTAAACTCTTTTTAAAATACCCACAAGAGATGGATGGGACCTAAAAGGAGGAAGCCCCACACACGCACACACATATAACACAAAAAGCAAAAAATGGCCAGCACTCCAATACCATAGTTCACACTGTGCATGTTGCATGCTGCTGTGGCTACCACACAGACAAAAACAGAAAAATGCCACAAGAGCCAGGACTTACCGAATATACTCCCTCTGTCGAACACACAATAAAAAACTGTGCTAAAGAATTTTTTAAAATTAGGTTCTTAGCAAACCATTTGATCAGATCGAGTGTACTACCTCCCCACGTTAAGATGAACTCAGAGAGATGGTCCCTAACAGTGGCCTCTCTCGGCTATAAGAATACAAAACTGGGAATAAAGGATGTAGGCTTATAGCCAGAGAGGGGCCAGTGTTGGAAACCATCACTCCGAGGTCACCTTAATGCGGTGAGTTGGTACACTCTATTTGATGAAAAGGTTTGCTAACAACCAAATTTTTAAAAAAATCTTTAGAATAGGTTTTTATCATGGAGGAAGTATATACGGTAAGTCCTGAAACTTGCAGAATTGCTGTCGGATTTTTCTGGTTTTGTCCATATATTAGCCACAGCAGCGTGCAACCTGCACAGTGTGAACAGCGATATTGAAGTGCTGGTCATTTTGTTACTTCCATTATGAATATCGATGGGCTGCGTTGCTGGCTGGGGACTGCATCATGTGGCTGTGGTCTATCCCCGGCTAGATCTTCCGATCAGAGTGTGTCTCAGTGTAGTGTCCCGCTACCATTTTTCTTGTTTTCTATACACCTAGGCAAAAGTGTCTCTATCAGGTGTCATAGTTAGTGCAGTTAACTACTGTGCCCTACTCCAACCACTAGGTGTCACACTTCCCCAGGGCACAGCTGCAGTGAGGGAGGAAGGTTTAGCCCCCCCCCCCCTTCTACACGCTGCTTTCTGTAGTTAGTCAGTTAGAGCCTGGCTTCAGGTCAGGCAGGAAGTAGAGAGTCTAGTTCCAGACAGAGAAGAGAGAACCCCTGTTTCCAGAGCTAGATACAACCTCAGTTATGCGTTGCTAGACCTAGCCCCAGGGTAGCCAGAGATAAGAGAGCAAACCCCCCTTCCCTACGCTGTGGATCCCTTTTATCAGGACAGTCACCCCCTAAAGAAGGACAGGAAAGTAAGACTGGTCCACAGTAGAGCAGAGTTCAAGATAGCCGCTCTCTACTGACCTTCGCTCGGCTGGGACGGCTCGGCAGAGGCCTGGGACTCATACTACCAATCAGGACAGAAATCGACACTGAGTGGCAGAAGAAAAGATAATTAAGACTTATCTATATGTGAGTATGAGGAGTTCTTCAAGTTACCACACGCACTTCACGATATTAGCCTAGCAGCATTAGTATCAGCCATGGGTGTGATGTGCAGCCGCTGTTCTCTCTCTCCATGTCGTGTTTTACAGTTCTACCTTTTCTGAGCAGCTGGCACTCCCCCTTCTAAGACCCATGTGACCCAAATCAGCTGAATTTACCTGTGCTCACATGTCAGTACCTCCATGTTTTTCCCATTCTGTTTGCAGCAGTGGTGGTGAGTGCAATACCATACCCATACTTGTGTTGTTTGGGGGCAGCCTTCTACACCGGTGGTGCTGGCTGGGTATTGATGGGGTATTTTGAGTTTGGTCCTGTGACATTGGGGTTGCATGGCCATTCCATGGCCCCCATCCCTGCATGTGCACGCTATGCGAGGTTGGCAGCCGCCGATCGTCACAGTGTGGAGTTAGCGTAGGGACCCGTGTGAACCAGGAGACCTGCACAAGGGTACACGGGGCGGTATGGTTTGATCAAATTATATGTTAACATCCTGACGTTGGTTTTTAAAAATTAGCCTAGCAGCATTAGTATCAGCCATGGGTGTGATGTGCAGCCGCTCCTCTCTCTCGCCGTGTCGTGTTTTACACTTCACAATATCCCAGAAGAGTACTGTACTAATTAGGCAAGGGGCCCTCCTATCCGGTCCCAGACACCTTTTACTGTTCTATTTTCTTATCTACCTCTTTTCTACAAGCTACCACTGTTGTTTTAATTTTTTTGCACTAAGTACTCGAGCACTATTGTTTTGTATTGCATTGAAGATTAATTCCAGTTGAGTACTGTTTGAAGCTGGACTCTGTCATCTCTGTAGCTGCACCTGCACTTACACTCTGCACCTCACACTAGTTCACCCTAAGGTCTGGTGCTGTGTGTCTGGGGGTGGGTGTTACCACTCCTGGCCCCCATGACATGTAGCCCCCAAAACACCAGAGCCCACCAGCAGGTTCAATACCAGTCCCAGCGACCCAGGCCACAGGCTTAGCAGGCCCGCTCTGATCAATAACTTTTGACATCTCTGAAGACATGTAAAAAGTTATTTTTAGTGACGGGTATGCTTTAGGATCTCTTTCAGTGTATGTTTACACTGTATTAGAAAGTGTTAGTAAATGTACCTCATTAGGACACTACCTAACACAGAAATATTAAAGGAAGTCTGTCAGCTGCATATCATGTTACAAACCACTGACACTGTTAGGGCAAGAAGACACATGGTACCTTTCATATACAGTATCTATCTATGCCTATATAACACAGAAAATGCTTTTGCTCTATAGTAAAGAGGCTTTCTTGAGCTCCTGAAGTGCAGCAAGCTGTAATATTTCCTACCCGGTGTATGTGAGTACGAGTATCACTTTACTCAATATTTCCTACCCGGTATATGTGAGTACGAGTATCACTTCACTCAAGATATATCTACTAAAAGTTCCGTCAGAGTACACAGCTACAATGGGTTAGGGCTCCTCTGGCAAACTCCTCTCCTCTGCTCTACTCTTCATTCTACAAGCAATGTCCCTCTAAAGTGTCATAGACACTGATGTGCAGTAAAGTACACCAGCTACGCCTCTATAACCCTTCCAGACAGCATAAAACACATTAGGGGAGATTTATTAAAGGGTGTAAAATTTAGACTGGTGCAAACTACCCACAGCAACCAATCACAGCTCAGCTTTTAGCTCTGGTAAAATGAAAGCTGAGCTGTGATTGGTTGCTGTGGGCAGTTTGCACCAGTCTAAATTTTACACCCTTGGATAAACCCCCTTTGTGTTTAGGCTATTACAGACTCACACATCTACAATAAATGTATGGATATTCTCACTGCTTACACAGCTATGTATTCATGTAAGTGGTTTGGGAATCTTTTTTCGCGGACAGTTTCCCTTTAACATCATTTGGACACCAAAATTTTTCTTCTTTTGACCAGTTTAAAGTGATACTGTCACCCTCTTTCTGTATGACGACTTCTCTACACAGCTGTAAAGCCTAAATTCTGCAGTTTTCATACCTTACTTTATATTAGCTTTCTTGGTGTTTGGTCCAGTGGAAAATTCTTTTTATTGTTGGTGGATTCTGTCATCTGGGCGGGGCTTCACGACTGCTGTGACACATCACCCTGCCCACATCAGTGTCATAGGTCCCCCCCTCATTGTTATTGGAATGAGCCGACCTAGAGGTCTAGGCCCCACCTCCTCCAGGTCGGCCCACTCCAATGGCCCCTGAGGGGCAGGGCCTAGATACAGATGATGTCACAGAGGGGCAGGGCAAAGTGGCACAGCGTACGGGAAGCCCCACCCAGGTGTCATAATCCATTATTGATAAAAAGTATTTTTCACTGGACCAAGCACCAATAAATCTATTATAAAGTAAGGTATGAAAACTGTAGAATTTTGGCTTTACAGCTGTGTTGAGAAATCCTCATACAGAAAGGAGCTGACAGTGTCACTTTAAATAACTAAAAGAGACATTCTTTATATTTATTTGTTCTTCACTTGTATATGTTTTGCAACATTTTGATACAAAATAAAATGAAACATTTTTTATACAAAGAAGGCAAGTAGAGCATAGCTGTGCTTTATTCCGTCAGTTTTCTGCAGTACAGTAGGATCTTATAGGAAATAAAGTAAGTCTAATGTTCTCTGGTGTTTCACAGTTATGCATCCTGAAATTGAAATGTTGTTGTTCTTGGTACATTATTAACCCAATTTATTCTATTTTGTGCCTACAGTTAAGTATTTATAAAGCTTGTCCCTAAGGCTGGGTTTACATTTATCATTTCCTCCTGTTTCAGTTATCTTTTGTCAGAAGCTGACCCCATCTTATGCCACAGCTGATGCTAAAAAGGCATCAGTTGTCATCAGGTTTTCTATCCTTTTTTTCAATAAAAAAAAAATCAGTTGCCATAATTTGTCATTGTTATTCCATAATTTCTTTTCCTCTAATCAATATTAATTTGATTTCTCTTCTATACATAAAGCAATGCAAAAAGGGGAACTACTATAGGGACAACCGACATTTATAAGAGGCAACACCAGATGGTGCCATCTACTGTAGGAGCACCAGAGGCAAAAGCCAGACGTTGCAAAATGCATGCGTCTGTACAAGGCGATGCCTCTGGCACTCCATAGACTTAAGGCCCTATTTCATGGAATGATTATCAGCCGTATTCGGACGATAATTGTCCCGTGGAATAGAAGGCAACGATCAGCCGACATCGTTCATGTCAGCTAATTAAGAACTATCCCATTAAGAACAATGGGATCAGTTCAAAGATGCGCTTCCCTCCATCGCTTTTCTATTGCATTGGAGAGAAACACCACTGGATTGTCGGATAAGTGTAAACCCGGCATTAGCTGTAGAATCCAAACCAGACACAACTGCTTCATATAAAATTTTCTATTAATGCTCATATTTAGGTAGACACAAAAAGGTGCAATATTCTCTCATTTAACTTACATGGTGGTACCTAAGGCACTGTTTTATAGTAATAAAAGCAGTCAGCCTATATTATAGAATAGTCTCCTAGTACCGGCCTTTAGTCCTAGCATTGTTTACCTGACTTGTTGGCTGAATTAGAAGTGGCATGCCCACAAACCTAATACAGACAACGTCCCTTTTATTGCCATCCACTTGCACAATTTACTGTTAGATGATGAATTGGTCTGAACATCATTTTCTTGTTGTGCTTTTCTACATAAAGTCTATTTACTATGACTTTTGCTGATTTGGTGAAAGAGGTTTTTTTTCTGAACATCAAACTATGGCCAAAAGGGAAGATGACAGAAAGCCAATCAAAAGCTAGGCAGATGTTTAAAATGCTTTTTGCTAGTCTAGATTGTGATCCAACAAAAGCAATTATGTTTCTGCGTTCTCAATTTGAAAGCATTAGCAAAGAGCTTTGAGGTTTCCAGTGCTTGTGTCCTATCTGCATTCAGTTAACTGAACAGAAGGTATCATAAAAGTAAATATAGCCAAAGGCAAACCATTTCCAAAGCAAGCACATAATTTGGGAAAACTGAAGAGTTAAAGGGAATCATAACCATGCAGGTGAAATATAAACAATTGAAGAACCCGTAAGAAGATGAAATGCAATGTTACTTCCATATGATGAAAGAATAATAATCATAAAATCCCAAACCTTAGGAACATCAAGGTGAAAATAACAATTTCAAAGTCAATAAACATGCGAGGTAATTGGAACCCTGATTATAAGTGGTTTGTTTTAATGGTAATCAAAGATTTTTTTATAAGTTTGTACATCATTTTTCAGCTATTGCTTTTCTTTTTTTTCCTTTAGGTCTACAGTTGTCTGTATACTGGACTATAGAAACAGTATTAATCTATACAAGGTAAAGTATGAGGCGCACAATGGTGAAATCTTAACTATATGTTCAGCCTTTTTATTAGGCTTTCGGCATTTTATTATAGTACGGCTTCATACAGCCACCAAGTTCTACAAAGCAGTAGTAAGGTACAAAATATGGCTATGCACACACAACATATAAACAACGGCCATTATTTGGCATCAAAGGACGGCCATTGTTTTAAATGAAAATTGCATTGAAGTCTATGGATGTTTGGAAATAATTGACACGGTCATTATTTCAACGGCCTTAGCACACAATGACCATTGTTCAATACATTATGTGAAACAAAGGCCGTTGTTAGCATTGAAGTCAATAGTTGCATATTAAAAGGATGGAGGGTGTGGAAATTAAAAACAATAGCCGTTCTTTTCATAAAAAGTATGTTGTGTGAACATAGCCTTTATGTGCCATAAGGTACCCTGTATGAATCCAGTTTAGACAGGGTCACTTATTTCATAGAAATATGATAGCACATAGGGACTGGAAAAATAGTACCAAAGTCTTACTAAATAAGAAAAAGACACTTTGGGGGAGATTTATCAAACATGGTGTAAAGTGAAACTGCCTCAGTTGCCCCTATCAACCAATCAGATTACACTTTTCATTCACCACAAACTCTTTGGAAAATGAAAGGTGGAATCTGATTGGTTGCTAGGGGCAACTGAGACAGTTTCACTTTACACCATGTTTGATAAATCTGTGTGTATGTATATATATATATATATATATATATATATATATATATACAGTTGTGCTTAAAAGTTTACATACCCCAGCAGAATTTTTGCTTTCGTATACTTTTTTCAGAGAATAGGAATATTAACACAAAAACTTCTTTCCCACTCATGGTTAGTGGTTGGGTGACGCCATTTATTGTCAAACTACTGTGTTTTCTCTTTTTAAAATCATAATATGGGGGGGGGGGGTTATGGTGGTATTGGTCAGGTCTGGTATGGCTGTTCTTCCCACCGGCTGTGCCTGCCGGATGCCGATAAGCCCACAGCCAGGAGCTCAGTGTCCCCATCTCTTCAGCCCTCTAAGGTGCCTCACCAGCCTCCTAGGGTGAGCGTGCATCGGACATCTCAGATTTAAGGGGACAGTGCGTTTATGCACCTAACACCTCCCTATAAATCCCAGCCCTTCCCTGACCCCTCTGTTAGAGCCTCTGCATGCTTCCATAGTGTGTGAGCCCAGCTCTCCGTGATTCCTGCCGTTCCTGATTCCTTCTATCTGTGGTTTCTGCCTGTGACTCCTATCCCGGTTCCAGTCGTGAGTCCTGCTTTGTTCCTGCCTGCAAGCCAAGCCAGCCTGCCGCAACAAGTCCATCCCGCCTTGTGGTAGGCTCCAGTAAAGACCAGCGACCCCTTAGACTTCTGGTGCGGCTTACGTCATCGCTAGCAGTGGTACAGCAGATTCACAACTCCAGTCATTACACTAATGCTAATATTTTTGCATGTCACCCAGCTTAAGTGCATAGGATTTCTTCTAGTTTCTATTTTGTAGCATTACACCACATACAAAACAGTTTTGTATGAACAGCATTCTATATTTTCCTTATAGACACAGCATTTTTTATTTAAAGAAATAAATAATAAGAATTCTAACTAATTCCAGAAAAACAGCCCTACCCTGCATACACAGAGTCTTCACAAGGCTTCATTTCGGCTCAGATTCCTGGTAACCAGATATACTTTATTCACATAAATATTTCTTCCTCCAGTATAATTATAAAATAGGTGCTTAAAGACCAAACAATATACAATCCTTACAATTAATTCCAGGCTACGAGAATATACATAAGAGCAGGCAGCCGATTTGAATCCATTTTGCTCGCCTTTTTATTTCCATTTATTTTTGGAAGGCTGCCTGTCTCGGCACTTGTAAACACACAGCCCGGAATATTTACCTGTTTATGATTAAATTGCAAAATGATCTTCTCGAATCTGGCCTAAATTAAATGTCATAGCATTTATCTCTCATAAAATGGGACAGCAAGGACACTAATTTCCTAGGTGTTCAATCACTGCCCTACGCCACTTGAGAGGCATCTTGGGAATGAGCCTGTCCACAGTTCAGAAGATTTCTGACAACGGAGAGATGAAATAATAAAAGTCAATTAATCATTAAAGGCTGTAACAAGCACATATCGAGCCGGTCTGGAGCAAAATGTTAATCAGTCTGCAATCGATATATAAATTCCTGCAAATTGGAGCGATCAATAGCTTTAACGCCTAATGAATCAATGGAAGGGCACAGGGCTTCTCCTCTGGGTCTCCGTTATATGGCAGCCACACCAGTGCTACCTTGTCTAGGCATTCTGCCAAGAGAGGTCACCTATCCCAGCAGGCTGCTCACTTTAGCAGCAGTTACCACGGTGACAGCATGTCACTGTTGCCCTAGTGTCCTTCTCGGGAAGGTGGAAGCCAATGCATCACTGCCTTTGATGGATTTGTCAATAACAGTTAGCAGGAGAGGCAAACTGCTCACATAATGCTCGCCGGTGTGCCGTCCCAGAGCACATTGGGGTGATTTAATTGTTTTGAAGGATGTGTGCAGCTGCATACATGAGAGGGCTAAGCAGTGGTCAGACACAAAGCATGAGTAGGCAGTAACAAGGAGACGGTTTTCCAGCCCTGGGAAAAAAGAAAAGAGAAATTGTTTCCTTGGTGTTGCATTAACCAAAGAGTTGTGAAAAAGGGAAACAACCTCAGCTCCAAAAATAAAATCAGAAATAAATAATTTATCTGCCAGCGCAATGTGTTACTTATAAATAGATCTCGGTTTCTCATTAAGCCTCTGGGCTAATTTCAGAAGGTTTGCACAGCAGAAGCAGGCTGATTCACGTGTCAGTAAGAATCCCCCGCTGTGCGCTGCCCCGCTGCCCCGCTGTGCGCTGCTGCGTTAGTATACTCTCTGGACTGGTTTGGCCATACAACGATGATAAAACAAGTAAAAATTTCAGCATGCCTATACTGATGTCTGCGCTGATAGACTTTGTCCTGAACACGTTGCTAGTAAATAATGTGACTGAGGTTCATCTCCAGGATAAGGTCCATGCTTACAAATGTTTTTGTTACCATCATTATCAGGATCCAAATACTGCTAAAAATATCCTATGAAAGCTGTATTCTATCTAACCTGTTGTAACACCAGCGATTGGGATCTGCCAACATACAACTTTTCCTGGCACTCACCACCACTGGGCCGCAATCACTGCCCTGCCCAGGGGGAGAGCACCGACTGCACAGGGCCCCTATGCAAAGACTGTGCCTGGGCCCCTATAAGCAAACCACACACCACACTCCCCCACTACCCAGATGCATATAAAACTTTGCACATCTATATGTGCTCAAAAAATTTCCACCTTTGCAGTATTTTGTGCAAACATTTGAGAAAATTGTGCACACATTCCTGACTTTTTAACATTGGTTATCTGCACTGGTATCACACAGCACAGTTTAGATACACTGGTATCACACAGCACAGTTTAGATACACTAGTATCACATCGGGTGGCTTACATACACTAGTATCAAAGAGCTTCAAATGTTAAGTATGTTGGGGATCAACTTACACACACACACACACAGGCACCATTAACATACATACAAATACACCACTGACACAAACACAGAATGTGATTACACTAATGCAAATGTATACACCACGAATAGACCGCACACAGGGAAATTGTCTCCCAAGTGTAATAAGAACTATTGAACTAGAAACAATATCTGCTGCTGAACATCTTTATAAGCAGATCTGTCAATCATTAGATTGTTGGAATGAGAGACAGTTTGACAGTAAGAGAAAGTATAAGCTGGGAAACCTTTTCTTTTGTGGTAGGGTCTCTTATCAGAGCCCAGCATTAATAGAAGCTGCTGCAGAACATCTTTGGAAGCAAGCCTGTCAATCACTTGAGACACCACTTACATCCTGTACACAAACACACAGACACACCACTGTCACATGCACTACTGGCACACACAAAGATACATACATACATACATACAAAAAAAACATACAGACATACATACACACACACTGGCTGACGCAAATAGATACAGTAGATACACACGCTGACACACAGCACTTACAGCTCTGTCTTTCCCCTCTTCCTCACTACACTGTAACTTTGAGAACCTGCGGGTCATGAGATTCAGGTTCTTCATCACTCTCCCGCTCAGTGTGCAGGATGCCGAAGACGGATTTGCCTCCCCCTTTAGTTGGACAGAGTGGCCCCGGAGCAAGACACTGACAGTTCTTGCTCTTCTGTTCTGTTCCTTTTAATGTTCAGCTCACTTACCCTGCACTACAGTGAGCGGGCTGAACATTATAGTGGCCGGTTCCCCTCCCTATCCAGGCCCCTATGTAGTCAAACCAGATGCACATGCAGCATGTCCGCCACTGGCTCTGCCTCCCTGTCATTGTCTGCCTCTTATAGTCTCCCTCCTACTTTCTCTTCTGTGGCTGCAGTTCTTGGTCTGATTCATAACGGTTGCACTTAAAGGGCTAGTACAATTTTCTCTTATATGTCTTACACCTATCCCTGCCTAATACTTATTTAGGAATGCACCACCTGCCTACACGCATTTCAGCAATAGTGTGGTTTTGCCATAGCAAAGGTGTGTTTTTCTTAAACTGCTATCTTGTATGTGACCTATGCCTGGGAAAGAACGGCATATCAGGAGAAGGAGACAAATGTGCCAAAATAATGTATTTCCAAAAACATTTAAGTTCATGAGCACCACATGATTACCTATGTTGTTTGAGATGAGAATACCCCTTTAAGTCCTGTAAGTCACCAGTTGGTGACCTCTAAGGATGTAGAACTCATGTAGAACTAATATTACACAGTATAAATGAATGAGCATAGTATGGGTCCCTTTAAAATTCAACATAATAATGTTCCATGTTTTACAATTCTATTTTGGTGTGGGTCATTTTGTAATGATCTGATTCCCAGTACTCATCAAATTTCTGGAATGATTAGGTTTTTCCATAATAGCCAATTATAAATATCAATTGCCAACTGGCTCTTCTCCAATGAACATTTGGTTTTCATACGTGGCACAATCTCAGATTGTTCCTACAGCAAAAAGCCTACACAGTGCCAGGGTCTCAGGGCTTCACTGAGTACCAACACTTGCTATTATGTAAGGTCCTCTGGGACTGATAGTCACCGATGTGGGGCTGTAAAAAATCAAAATGGATTAAGTTTAATTTGATGTGGAAATTGTCTGTAATACGGCAACAAAATTTTAGAAATGCTGGTATATTGTGTCTTTTGTTTGTACTCCCTGCCACACTCTAACCTCTTTCGCATGAATAGTGACCGGTATATCTGATGCATCTACACAAAAGTGATGTTTACTGGTTCAATTACCGAGACTGTCATTCTCCAGAATCAAACAAAACTAATGTTAATTGAAACTGTGCAATAAAAATGAATCTTATTATATTCTTAAAGGGTGTTAAAAAAACACTGCTGTAAAATACTAAAATTATGGCATAACAAGTAAAATACTTTATTTTTCATCCTATTTCTGTTGGCTTCTTTATGTTGAATACTTGCCTATGGCGCACTCACAACATGCTGTAAATACAAATTATTAAGAAATATGGATGAGTTATATATCCAAAGACCTCCACATCGCCACATAATTACTACTCGCTGGGCTAATTATACAGCAAATAATTACACATGTAAAGGCTGTTTGCCTAAAGTTTCCTTCACACACTATGTAGAAAGCTACGTCTAACAAGTAACAATTTTCATTGAGATTTTTCCCTAAGGAAAATTACAATGAGTAACCTTTTCATTTGAAAGCTGGAAATGTATGTCTTTATGTTTTGTACCCAAAGCCAATTTCTCTGAATTCCACCTACTTATTATAAGGTAGCTCCAACTGTTTTCGGCCCTGCCCGTGTAATCTATAACAAAATAAGGCATTATGCACATGGTATAACTGTGAGCACAGAACCCCTATAGAAACCCACCACTACAGAAAGACTACAGCATAGCTGGAATCCTGTGATGTTAACCATGTGCATCGTCTATAGCTTGCTTAAAAGTAAACCAGTCATAGCACAGTCTATGGCATGCTTACTGTCTTTAAGTAGGCTTAGGTTTTCTCATAGCTGCCCAGACCTAATGGCAGATTATACCTGCTGCAAGAGTATCAGACTGTATAGCCAATAATGAAAAATTTACTAAAAATGATTTGTTTTACTCTCTAGTAACAGTGCTACAGTTGTTCACGGACAACACCTTGACCTGCAATATCAAATACAGCCCAGTGATAAGAGTAAGGCTATGTTCACACAACGTATGTTTTCGTAAAAGTACAGCCGTTGTTGCAATCGGCAACAACGGCCCTACTTTGTTCGAGAACATACGTTGCCTTACTTTCTATAGGATCCCGGCCGGAGCGTATACACATTTGGGGACATTTACCAATGTAAAAATGTGTATTTTTCGGGGGAAAGAGGCCAGATGCGAATACATTTATTCGCAAATGGCCGTTTTGCAAATAAAATATTCTGTCCCCTTTCCGCCTGGTACGCCGGGGTAGGGGGGGTGGGGAGGGTGTGTGAAGGGGTGGACCGGGGGGTGGAGGGGGCAACAAAATAGTCAGCTTCGAGCTGGCGTAGGTTTCCTGGCAGCGCGCCTCTACATAAATCTCCGTAGTGCCGGAGCTGCAGGTAAATTTTTAAGTCCGGACTTAATAAATGTCCCCCATAGTATACTCTCTGGCCGGGATCCCTCGCGGCGCCGCAAAGAACTGACATGTCAGTTTTCTGCGGCCGCTATTCAGTGGATAATGTCCGTAAAAAACCATGTCAGTGCGCATTATTGAGCAAGAGGCTGCAGGCGCGGCTACACGCTCAATAGTGTGCAGTGGAGAGTTCTGATGTGGGTGCGCACGGATGCGCCCGCATCAGAACATTGCGGCAGGAAAGATCATCCGCCCGTTACTGCAGAACGGCCGGTCTCTTACGCCATATGAACATGGCTTAAAGGTGCATGCACACTACAGAATATGCGTGGAAAGGCTGCTTCAGACTCTGTCGCTGGCCCCTGCTCGCGCGTGCACGCATCTCTGTCTGTGCCATAGACTCCGTTCTAGGCACAGACGGATTTCGCCATCCGTCGAACGAATTGACATGTCAATTCTTTCGGCGGACGGCTGATTCAGCCTGGCCCTAAAATGGTGTTTATGGCACGGGTGGAGATGCATACTGCCACGAGCAGGGGACAGCGACGGAATCCGCAGCGGCCTTTCCGAGCGGATTCCATAGTGTGCATGCACCCTAAGGGGGCTTTCATACATTCTGTGCATAGTCTGTAAATACATAGAATGTGTTATGGAACTAAATTTGGAGTGTCCAGCATCATTATACCCGGAGCTCTGCAGCTGTTTAAATCTCTGTGCTATTGTACCAACACAGCATGTCAGGACAGTAGCATGAAGATTTAAGCAGTTTTGGAGCATGTCAGTACAGTAGCATGAAGATTTAAACAGTTTTGGAGCTCCTGGCATCATAATGAATTCCGTTCCGTAGCACTTCATCCGTATTTACAGACCGTGCATGGAACATGTGAATGACCCCATTTTTAAGCCCAGTTAGATGGCTGATGGCCTGCAGATAACAAGTGCCAATCTCAGTCATTGGTGCTCAATTGTTGATCCTTGACAAGGCTGGATCAATTGCTGGGTTATTTGTCTGGCAACTTGCCATCTTTCCTTAGCTGTTTTTAACAACATTTATTGACATGCTTTACAGCAAGACTCTTGAGATGAATGTGAAACATTACTGAGCAAACTCTGTGACCCTTCCCAAGAGAGCTGCCATTGTCTTCTCTATCTACTGGTGTCACATGTCGCTGCAATGCTGTAGAGATCACTCTAGAGAGCAGCCTCCTCTTATCACTACAGACAGAACAGGAAGTCCCAGCCTACATTTAGCCCCAGTGGTAAGAATGAAAACTGCAAGACATTGTTATTAGTTTATACAGTGCTTCTCAAACTGTGAGGCGGCCTCACCAGTGGGGAGCTGGGGAGCCAGTTTTCACAGAAGTGAATATAAGCAGCACAGTCCTTTCCCTGGCTGCAACAATCTCTGGTTTAGGAACATTATTGACTTATTTTATACTTATTTTAATGGTATACAGAGTAAGGCTGGGTTCACACTACGTATATTTCAGTCAGTATTGTTGGTCCTCAACCAAAACCAGGAGTGGATTGAAAACACAGAAAGGATCTGTTCACACAATGTTGAAACTGAGTGGATGGCCGCCATATAACAGTAAATAACTGCCATTAATTCAATATAACAGCCGTTGTTTTAAAATAACAGCAAATATTTGCCATTAAATGGCGGCCATCCACTCAATTACAACATTATGTGAACAGATCCTTTCTGTGTTTTTAATCCACTCCTGGTTTTGGTTGCTATGAGGACCACAATACTGACTGAAATATACGTAGTGTGAACCCAGCCTTAGGCTATGTTCACACTACGTATCTTTCCGGCCATAGTGCGAACTGCGAATATACGCACATAGTTTTGAGGTTGATGCATTCGCTTGAAAGTATACAATATACGGCCGCACAATGCACACTAAGTATGAGCTTACGGCCGGATCGTATACAGCGCCATGAAAAATGAACAAGACCATTGTTTGAAGACGGAAATGTTCCAACTCACGGCCATGGATTTCCATGTGGTCCCGTATGAAGTATTTATTTCAGCCAAATTGAATGTGATTTTTAGATCCAAAAGGCTCTGTGTGGTTTATTGGGCTGGGCGAAGATTTCCAAGTAAATGACCTGTTTCAGATCGCTTCGAAACAAGCTAGGGAAGCATAACTCTACTACGGGTGTATGTTCGCGGTTCGCCCGCATGTTCGCAATCCGGCCGCATGTCTATTTTTCCCACGGCCGTACTTTCAGCCGCACATGTACAGCTGTGTACGAACTACGGCCGGACTCATACGTAGTGTGAACATAGCCTTAGGGTGCGTTCTTACGTACAGGATCTGCAGCAGATTTGATGGCGCAGATTTGAAGTTTCAGATTCAATGCAAAGTAACTCTGGGCGATCAAAACGAATCTGTACGCAGGTCTTACACTGCCGTACATGTGCGGCTGAAACTACGGGCGTGCGAAAAATCGACATGTGGCCGGATGCGTACGCAGCGCGAACATACGCCCGCAGTACAGTTATGCTTCCCTAGCTTGTTTCAAAGCGATCTGAGGCAGGTCATTTACTTGGAAATCTTCGCCCAGCCCCGTAAACCACACAGAACCTTTTGGATCTAAAAATCAAGTTCAATTTGGCTGAAATAAGTATTTCGTACAGGACCGCATGGAAATCCACGGCCGTGAGTTTCAACATTTCTGTCCCCAAACAATGATCTTTTTTCACGGCGCCGTATACGATCCGGCCATAAGGTCATACGTAGTGTGCATTGTGCGGGTGTATATCGTATACTTTCAAGCACATGCATCAACCTCAAAACTATGTGCGTTTATTCGCGGTTCGCACTACGGACGGATTCATACGCAGTGTGAACATAGCCTTAGGGTGCGTTCACACGTATAGGATCCGCAGCAGATCTGCAGCAGATCCGCAGCAGATTTGATGCTGTGTTCAGTTATTTAGATAAAATCTGCTGCGGATCCGGTACATGTGAACTTACCCTTAAGGAGTAGGGTAGACTGCGCAATAGTTTTTATATTTGTATGGACTTCCACCATTCATAGTGAGGCTCCAGCATCCTCCAGGTCAGTTTGGTGAGGCCCAGGCATCATTTTGTCTCTTGGGTGAGGCTCCAGTAGAAAAGGTTTGAGATGCACTGATTTATAATATGAATAGTAAAATGAAAATGTAAAAAAATAAAGTCACCAAAAATTGTAAAAAAAAAAATATGATCAACATTATTTTTTTTTAAACAATAAGGGGGAGATTTATCAAACTGGTATAAAGTAGAATTGTCTTAGTCGCCCCTAGCAACCAATCAGATTCCACTTTTCATTCCTCACAGATTCTTTGAAAAATAAAAGGTGGAATCTGATTGGTTGCTAGGGGTAACTAAGACAATTCTACTTTATACCAGTTTGATAAATCTCCCCCTTGGTCCTTTTCTGATGCCAAATTGCCTTCAAAAACCATATATATAAAAAAAAATGTATAGTATGGTACCGTGTTAGCCAGAAAAATCCATATCGTGGTAAATACTTGAGATCAAAGTATTTTAGGAGTGATACCTTTATTGGCCAACAAAAAATTGTTAGAGCTGTGAGCTTTCGGGATTCACAAGATCCCTTTGTCAGACAAGTTCACAAATGAATGACTTACAGAAACAGCACAACATTTTAGGGATGTTACAAGCCAGAAGGGAGAGACATCTGTGAATTGGGAAGGGGGGGGGGGGGGGTCTGAGGGGGTATATACATCACATAGATAAGCCAGGGTAATAAAAAGGACTTGTTGTAAATTAAAGCTTATGTAGAAGTCCAAGATTGTTGATCAGTTCAGTCTTATCTGTGGAGTGTGTCCATGTAGTGGGTCATAAATCCAGGTGCCAGGTTTAATCCATGTGTTAATGACTGTAATGTTTTTATCAATTTGAATTCCCACACTTTCCTCTCTCTGTCACTCTGGAAGTGACCTTTGAGGACCATAACCTTTAAATCTGTTATTCTATGGTCCAGTCCTGACAAATGTTGGCCTACAGGGGTGTTGAGACTTCTTTTTATTGTATGTCTATGTAAGTTCATTCTAGTTTGTAGTTTCTGTTTTGTTTCCCCAATGTAAATCCCTGTGGGGCATCGTGTACACTTTATCATGTAGACCACATTGGAGGATGGACATGAGAAAGCATTGGTGATTGTGTAGTCCCGCTGTGTATTGGGGATGCGGATTGTGTTTGTTTGCAATATGTGGGGACATGTGCTGCATCTTCTGTTGTTGCAGGGGAAGGTGCCAGTCTCTGTTGTTGATGTCAGAGCGCTTTTTACAAGGAGGTTTCTTAAATTCGGGGGTTGTTTGAATGAAAGAAGAGGTAATTCTGGGAAAATCTCTTTCAGTCTGTTGTCCCTCTGGAATATTGGTTGTAGTTCAGCAGCAATCTTTTTTAGAAATAAGATAAAACAGCAAGAACTTCTCAGGGGGTACTAGCATAGGCATTCAATCTCTGATCACTGGGGGACCGATTCCTGCTCTGACCAGCACATAACTATATGAAGGACACCCAGTGTTTAGAGTACAGCGCCATACAGTTGACTACAGTTCACAGCGGGACCCAGCCAATCAGATATTGATGAGCTATCCTAAGCATCTCGCACATTCCAGGAAAACCCCTTTATTGAATGACTGAAATTAGAAGCCCCTGAGTGAGTATGTAAGCAGTGTTGTAATAAACTTAAATGATCCTTTCAGACAGAAAGAAAGAGGCTTTGTTGCACATATGTCGTGCATGGTCCGTGATGCCCCCCCCATCTGATCAGCAGTGTTCACTGGTTGTTATTACTCTCACTAACAATGTAGTACCAGGGCATTCTAGATGCCCTGACATAAAGAGATACAGAATAATCATCATTCCTGTTGAACAACAATGTCTTTAACACTACTGTTAGATGTTTGTTTTTTTTAAAGCAGAAAGTAAAACCTTTCATAACATTAAAGCTTGATGATTCTCTAAAGAACCCTATTCCCACAGAGTTGTGCAACCATGTGGAATATAATTAGATTTGTTTATAACAAGACTCAAACATTAAGGAACCTGCTCACTAACAGTACGGTAAATGCAAAACCATTATCCACTGAGAGCGTAAAACACTCTTTTTAAATAATTATACTGGTGGTGATCTATTAAATGTTAAGTAAAAAAGCCAAGTAGCCAAAAAGGTTGTTGTTGTTGTTTTTTTAATTAGTCAAATTCCTATGTTATGTTTTTCATTTTATTGTATTATAACAATAATTGCTTTAAAATTTAAAGTTTTTTTTAACAAACAAGCTATACTCCTCCAACTCCACTTGTGCTGCCGCATCAATTATTTCAGTTGGGTTCTTCCTGGTTTCTGTGACACTGTGACCTTACAGGAACTGCATCACTCAGGTGTCCTGCCTCAGTCACTCACTGGCTAAGCAGTTCCTGCGTAGTCGTGCCTCCCAGGACCGTTATTTTTTCCTGGCCTGGACTTCAAGCAAAATCAGTTTCCTCAGCCTAACCCCCACACTAGGGACACTAGGCACATTCATATGAAGATTTCCTTAAAGTGTACCTGTCATCAGAGCAGCTGGCGGATCTGCTGTGATTTCCATTCTGCTGGCAGAAGATCGTGTCCCCATGGCTATAAACGCACATATGACTGTCATGATCAGATCCATTCTGATCCAATAAGGGTGGTATTTATAGCCATAGACCCAAATTTTTGCTGGCAGAGTAGAATTCAGTAGAGGTCCAGTGCCAGCCCTGATGACAGGTACACTTTAACCCCTTAATGACTACAATATGTGTTTTGTCACCAGGTCAAAAGCAGCCTGGCGCTGGTCTCCTGTGCAGAATATCACAGAAACTTGGATGTCGCCTGACAGCAAAAAAAAATACTGTGTCTCATCACCTTACACTAGAAATCCCTTTCTCTACCATCCTCATTGGATTTGTTGACTTGGACTGGAGAAGTCAGAAACATTGATTCCCTTACAACTACCCTCAATAACACGACAGAAGATTTCACACCGTCTTGGAATCTGGGATCCCTGGGATACTTTTTGGAACTAGTGATCCAGCTGACTTTCCTGCCCCCTTTTGACCCTGAGGTGACCCGATCTCCCTTCCCCCTTTTCCTTCTTAACTCTATCTCTTTTGTTTGCTTTTTTTTCTTTTGTTTTTTTTCTATCCATCTTCTTTTATGAAAGCCTTTCTGGTTCTGCTGACATGTTCTCCCATTGCTTGATCCTACTTTTTTTGTGATTGTACTTACTAATGCTGACTGTTATTCTTGTTATATTGAATATGAAAAAACTAATAAAAACACAATTTATATAAAAAAATACTGTATATCTAAATATGTTTTTTTCTCATATGCCTAGAAGTGAATGGACTCCAATAAATTACACAGCCTGTGGACAGGTGTAGCATTGTTGTTGGTAGAAAGCCACCATATTTTTCTTATCCTATATAACCTCAGTGCAGATGTCATGAATGGAACTTTGGCGCAGTCCTCGGTGCGTAAGGTACGACCGAGACTGCGCTTTTGGCCATAATCTTCCATTTATTCTGTGTTTTGTTTGCCTTTGTTTTTGCCAGTCTGAACTGTGTCTTTTTCCTTCTGGTCTGCTAATTGTTTTCCCTGCCCCACCCGTGTCTGTTCTTCTAAGTTTCCTCTGGTCATGTAACAGTTAACCTGCCTTGCCTCAGTGATTGACAGCTGGTCCCTCCTATCATCTTCTGGACTTGGTTTCTGGTGTCCTATTTAAGATTTCAGCTTCTGCCTGTGCCTTGCTGGTTATTGACTTAGTCTCTGCCTGCTTGTGTGTTCTGTTTCTTTGCTTCTCCTGATTTCTGCCTTGTATCTTTTGACCTCCCTTGCTTGCTGCCTGCCCCCGACCATATTGCCTGTTATTTGACTACTCTTTTGGATCCTGATTTTGTACCTTTGCTGCCAGACTGTTGTGACCCGGATTGCTGACCATTCTTATTGTGTTTGTTTGTTTTGTCTTGTCCATTGTTTCACGTATCCAGGCCAGGGATTGCCGTCAAGTTGTCCGCTGCCATTTTAGGGCAGATTGCAGCAATTAGGTAGGGACAGTGGGCGGGGCTGAGCTCAGGGCTCACTGTCTGTGTGTTTGGTGTCACCGGTTCCTGACATAATAACTGGCCTAAAAATCTACTGCCCCCTCTGGTGCCATGACTACGGTGGAGGATCTTGCTACCCAGGTGGAGGGGGTGTCAGGCCTGGTAGTCAAGCTGGCTAACCAGGTCAATATGCTGATGGACATGGACCTAGTCACCCAAGTGAAGGGTTTGGCAGTACTGGTAGCTGAGCTGGCTGATAAAGTTTGTGTCCTTACAGCTAACCAGGCTGGGGCTGTGGCACCCCCAGTGGTAGTGCGATCTGCTAAGGCCACAATGTTGCTTCCAGACCATTTTTTGGGGAATAGAGACAAGTTTGAGACCTTTAAGAATTCTTGTTTGCTGTATTTCCGTGTCAATCACTTCCCTACAGAGCAGGAAAAAGTGGCTATTGTTGTCTCACTGTTGCAGGGAGATCCCCAGGCCTGGGCTCTTAAACTCCCTCCTGAGGCTGAGGAGTGGAGCGATTTAGAGCATTTTTTTCTTTCTCTGGGAGCCATCTATGCTCAGCCAGATCATGTGGGTCTAGCTGAGACAGTTACTGACCATTCGCCAGGGCAAGAGACCAGTCGAGGATTACTGTGCCGAATTTAGACGTCAGTGTGACCACCGGGTGGTGTGAGGCTGCGCTTAAAGCATTGTTTAAGCAGGGGTTGTCGGATGGCATTAAAGATGCCTGGACAGGTCATCCAGATCCCCTTACCCTGAAGCAGGCCATGGCTTTGGCGGTACGCATAGGCCGCAGGCTCAGGGATAGACAAAAAGAGAAAGCAGGTCCTGACTTTCCTGACCCTTCTGTCCGTTCATCTGTCTTTTTGAAAAAAACTATTTCTCCGCCTGCTATCTCGGAGGTCGAGCCTATGCAACTGGGAGTTATGGGCATCAGGACCAGACATGAACATCGGAGATTATATGGACTCTGTTTCTACTGCGGTGATGGCGGACACTTCATTTGCCACTGTCCCAAGCGTCCCCTGCGGCCAGAACATCAGCGTCCAGGTGACAACCAGGAGAGTCACCTGGGCGCACAGGTACCAAGTGGTGTGGGTATGCATTGTTGCTCTGCTGAACCTAGTGTGAAATCTGTGTCCAGCCAAAAATGACACTGTAACTTTGAATAATTGCAACATGGAAGCTGAGTCTGTCTGATGCCAGTAGCATAATTGGTGATATCGAGCCTGTCAGTGAACCTTTAGTTAGTCACCTGGATGCTTGCGCTATGAGTGGGAGACTGACAGTGACATCTCCAGTGACATTGAAACATGTGTTGTAAGAGGTAATTTTCCACCCACTCCTGGTATGTCTAATGAGGGTCCGGTGGCCCCTCATAAAAGGGGGGGTACTGTCATGAATGGAACTTTGGCGCAGTCCTCGGTGCGTAAGGTACGACCGAGACTGCGCTTTTGGCCATAATCTTCCATTTATTCTGTGTTTAGTTTGCCTTGTTTTTGCCCTGTCTGAACTGTGTCTTATTCCTTCTGGTCTGCTAATTGTTTTCCCTGCCCCACCCGTGTCTGTGCTGCTAAGTTTCTTCTGGTCATGTAACAGTTAACCTGCCTTGCCTCAGTGATTGACAGCTGGTCCCTCCTATCATCTTCTGGACTTGGTTCCTGGTGTCCTATTTAAGATTTCAGCTTCTGCCTGTGCCTGGCCGGTTATTGACTTAGTCTCTGCCTGCTTGTGGTTCTGTTTCTTTGCTTCTCCTGATTTCTGCCTTGTATCTTTTGACCACCCTTGCTTGCTGCCTGCCCCCGACCATATTGCCTGTTATTTGACTACTCTTTTGGATCCTGATTTTGTACCTTTGCTGCCAGACTGTTGTGACCCGGATTGCTGACCATTCTTATTGTGTTTGTTCGTTTTGTCCATTGTTTCACGTATCCAGGCCAGGGATCGCCGTCAAGTTGTCCGCTGCCATTTTAGGGCAGATTGCGGCAATTAGGTAGGGACAGTGGGCGGGGCCGAGCTCAGGGCTCACTGTCTCTGTGTGTTTGGTGTCACCGGTTCCTGACAGCAGAGGTGCTTTTTCTTGTGTACTAATCTATTTGATAAATATAATATTTGATTACCGGTGACTGCAGAAGTTGGATGCAGCCCTAAGGCATTGGCTGTATCCATGTTTTCTAGGACTCCCTAAGGCTGCATCCAACTTCCGCAGCCACTGGTAATCAAATGCGTTCACTCAGGTTTGGATAAACCCGAGCATACTCTGATTCCCTCATCTCTATTTATAACATTGCCATCATGTTCCTTTGTTTCATTTTCTTTATTGCACATATACCAAACTAGATAAGCCATAACATTAGAGGGGTTGTTCAGGCTTGGAAAAACATGGCTGCTTTCTTCCAGAAACAACTTCACTCTTGTCCTCAGTTTAGATGTGGTTTTGCAACTCAATTTCATTGAAGTTAATGGAGCTCAACTGCAATAACACACACAGCCTGGGTACAGGAGTGGTACTGTTCCTGGATAACCACTTTAAAACCAGTAATAAGTAACATAAATAATATTGATTATCTCACGATAGAGGTAAAAATTGGCATCTTCAAAATAACAGATCTTTTAGGGTGTTCCCAATACGTAGTGTTTAGTATCAATCAAAAGAAGTCCAACCAAATATGCACCCAAAAACTCCCAGACATCTAGCATGTCTGGTCCAATCTCATAGAAGAATTACTATAGAACAAAGTGCTCAAAATATGAAAAAGTTAACTTGCAATCATAGTAAGGTGTTTTTGACAGACGTTTTGTGCACACTGTGTCAAAAAAAAAAAAAAAAGAACAAAGTGCAAGTGTTACTAGACTTATAAACCAAAAGGGATGGAGAAGTTTGTCACACATGAAATTGTGGAAAGTGGGCTCACATGCACCACCGTGCACTAAAAAAGGTTCAAAACTTAGACTACAAAAAACGAAATATGTGCTAATTTTCCACAACGCCAGAGTCACTATTTAATATAATAGCTTTGGCAGGGTTGTTTTGCTGGTTGCAATGTAAAAGACCAAGATTTCCTTACATTATGTCAAGTGCCTGATCAATTTGCTGTGTACAGTAGGTACTGTATAAGCAGCACACATTAGCAGCCTTTACACTTGTCTTTACATGGTATAAGGAAAAAAGTTTGAATGGGTGTACAAAATAAATTCCCCCATTTTTAACCATTTTATGACTTGTTTATTCTAGTGCATAAAAATGGCAAAAAGACGGGTGACCAATGTAAACTTTTTTTTTATTCCAGTGCATTTGTTAGCCTCGGTAGGTTGCAAGCACTTGTATTTGTTTTACTCACTGTTCATTGGAGCCTGATTTATTTTTAAAGTGACCAAAGCATGATAGATACTGTACATTATGAGTTCTAAAGAAATTTACTTCCTCCCCTGCCGCTACTGCATTTATACTGCCTGTCACTGTGGCTGACTGCACTGACTGTATGGATGGAGAGGTGATGATTCGTGTCTCTGCCACTTTTCTTACTGCAATCAGAGTGCAGTGGTTGGTGACAGGAGCAGAACAGTAAGAAAACTACTACCTTCTGCCTGGCGTACTATTTGTTTAGTCTGATTAGGATTGTTATATTTATGGTGATAGAACGTTTCAAAAGTATTTACTGAATCAAAAATCTACAGATCTCAAACATTATATTCTCAATAGAAAAATTCTTTGCCAGGAAAATAATATAACCGGATGCATAGAGAGTAAGCATGGTTGAGTATAGCTTATCTTTAGTGTCAGAGCCAATAGCATTCATTTTCTCATACAGCTTAATGTTTGAGATATTCATATAATGCATTTAGAAAATATTTAGATTTTTTTCACTTTTTTATGTTGTGTCCTTGTGTTAAAATTAAAAAAAAAAATCAAGTTTCCCTTCTATCATTCTGCATTCAATACACTATAATGACAAAGTTAAAATAACAGGTTTCCATTTTCCCCTTAAGGAAGCAGCCAACTTTGACATAACTAACGGGAGATTCCTAACATGGGGGTGCCTACAGTGGGGTCCCTACTATATTTGGGTATATGCCATTCAAGAGGGGGCTCACTGCCTGGGGGAATACCTACAGGGCATGCCTAAGGGGGAGGGGGGGGCTAACTACCAAATGGAATTACCTACTTGGGGATGCCTACATGGGGATAACTACATACTTGGGGGGACCTAGCTACTATATGGAGGTACAATAGGCACCTAAGTACTATATGGGGGCATAAAGGCAGGGGCGGTCTTGGCATTTCTGGGGCCCCAAGCTAAGTTATGTCTGGGGGCCCCCCTCGACATGCGTTCCAAAACAATAGACCGCTGTGTGTTGCCCCCAGTAGTATATACCCCTTGTGTGCTACCACCAGTAATACATACTCCTTGTGTGCTGCCCCCAATAGTATATACCCCTTGTGTCCTGCCCCCAGTAGTATATACCCCTTGTTTGCTTCCCCCAGTAGTATATAGACCCCTGTGTGTTCCCCCAGTTATATATAGCCCCCCCTTGTGCTCCTCCAGAAATATATAGACCTCCTGTGTGCTGCCCCAGTTATATATAGCCCCCCCTTGTGTTCCTCCAGAAATATATAGACCTCCTGTGTGCTGCCCCAGTTGTATATAGACCCCCTGTGTGCTGCCCCCAGTGTGCTCCCCCACTAGTATATAGGCCCCCTGTGTGCTCCCTCAGGGGTATTTAGCCCCCCTGTGTGCTCCCCCACTTGGATATAGACCTCCTGTGTGCTCCCCCACTTGGATATAGACCCCTGTGTGCTCCTCCAGTAGTATATAAACCCCCTGTGTGGTTCCCCCAGTAGTATATAGACCCCCTGCGTGCCCCACCAGTATTATATAGACCCCTTGTGTGCTGCCCCAGTAGTATACAGACCCCTGTGTGCTCCCCCAGTTATATATAGACCACCTGTGTGCCTCACAAGTAGTATATAGACTCACTGTATGTTCCCTCAGTAGTATATAGACCCCCTGTGTGCCCCACCAGTAGTATATAGACCCCTGTGTGCTCCCCCAGTAGTATATAGCCCCCCTGTGTGCTCCCCACTAGGATATAGACCTCCTGTGTGCTCTCCAAGTTGTATATAGACCCAATTCTGCTGCCCCCAGTAGTATATAGACCCCTCTGTGAAGCCCCAGTAGTCAATAGCCCCCCTGTTTGCTCCCGCTGTTATATAGCCCCCCTGTGTGCTCCCCCCATTTATATAGACCCCCGATGTGCGCTCCCCTAGTTAAACAGACCCCTGTGTGCTCCCCCTCCCATATAGTATATAACACAATAAAGCAAACACTTATACTCACCTGGGTCCGGGCGTCTCCTCTTCTCTTCACTCTTGGGGCCGCACGAAGAGTTTTCCCTGCGATCACAAGAGGCCGCACTCCCCTTGTCCTGGCGCCGATGCTTCAGTGATGTCACTGGAGCGCCGGCACCACGAGGACAAAGCTGCCACTTGTGACCGTAGGGAAAAAACTGACAGGAAAGGGGCCAATGTCTCCCGCCCTGTCAGTGCTGCTGCTTGTAACTCATTACGAGTGCTCATAGTTACAGTTCAGATGGCACCAGCGAGCGGGGCAGCGGCCCTGTCCAGCAGTCTTGAGCACAAGAGTGGGGCATGGGGGGCCCCCCTGGATGTCGGGGGCCCCAAGCGATCACTTGGGGTGCTTGGTGCCAAAGACCACCACTGCATAAAGGGGTACTATCTTCTACATGGAGGGACAGAGAGGGGATTATTTACTATAGAGGCTATGTTCACACAACATAAATTTTGTATTAATCAGGCAGTTGTTGCCGATTTGCAACAATGGCCGTGATTAACCCTTAGAGGACCAGGCCAATTTCAATTTTTGTGTTTTTGTTTTTTCTTCCTTGTGCTTAAAAGGCCATAGCACTTGCATTTTTTCACCTAGAAACCCACATGAACCCTTTTTTTTTGCGCCACTAATTGTACTTTGCAATGACAGGCTGAATTTTTTCATAAAGTACACTGCAAAACCAGAAAACCAGAAAAAGCTTATAGCGCTTTTATCCTTTGGTCTATGGGGCTGTGTGAGGTGTCATTTTTTGCGCCATGATGTGTTCTTTCTCTCGGTACCTTGACTTCGCAAATGAGACTTTTTTATCGCTTTTTATTACAATTTTTCTGGATTTGATGTGACCAAAAATGCGCAAATTTTCACTTTGGGATTTTTTGCGCTTACGCAGTTTACCGTGCAGGATCAGGAATGTGATTAATTAATAGTTCGGGCAATTACGCATGCGGAGATACCAAACATGTTTATTTATTTATTTATTTTTATTTATAACATGGGAAAAGGGGGGTGATTCACACTTTTATTAGGGGAGGGGGCTTTTTACTAATAACACTTTTTTTTTACTTTTAAACTTATGCTAGAAGCCCCCCTGGTGGACTTCTAGTATTAGCACTCTGATCTCTCATTGAGATTTATGCTGCATAGATATGCAGCATAGATCGATGAGATAGGCACTCGATTGCTTCTAGCTGCTGCAGCCGGAAGCAACTGAAAGCCGAGCCGGGATCAGCGCCATTACGGTGCAGACCCCGGCCGGGACAAGACACGGGGATCGCTCCTCCGGGACAACGTCCCGGGGGGGGGGGGGGGGGGCGATCTCCGCCACTAGACACCAGGGAACGGCTGCATCAGGTAATCGGATGCAGCTGTCATCTTTGACAGCTACATCCAATTATCTAATTAGCGGGCACGGCAATCGGACCGTGCCCACCAATAACCGCGGTCCCGGGCTACATGCGGCACCCAGGACCGCCCCGCTCTAAACACCTGTGGGCGGCCCTGGACGTACGGGTACGTCCAGGTTCGCCTAAGGGCTAATACATTGTACTGCAGTCTAAAGGGCATCCCTGCTGGAGTGTACACATAGTATACGCTCTGGCCGGGATCCCTAGCGGCCGCACGAAAAAACTGACATATTGAATAGCGACTGCACAAGCCTGTCAGGTCACACAATGGAGAGTGTGGCTCCGCACATGGATGTTCCAGCATCCCAATTCAATAGAATTAAACTTTATCCATCCGGTACTGCAGTGCCGGCCAGGATAGACTTCACTGACACCGACCATTCTGTTACACGGCCGGGTCACCGAACGGCCAGTGTCTTACGCTGTGTGAACCCGGCCTAAAGGTTTTATGGGGCCTTACTACTATATAGGGACATAGAAGGGGCCTAAGTAGTATTTAAAGCGACTCTATACCCACAATCTGCCCCCCTACCCCCCCCCCCCCAACCCAAACCATTTGTACCTTTGAATAGCTGCTTTTAATGCAAGATTTGTCCTGGGGTCCATTCAGCAGGTGATGCAGTTATTGTCCTAAAAAACTTGCAGCCCTGTGTCAAATTGGCGTGGCCTAGAGTACCCATGTCATAGAATTTTGACACCCCTCCGTCCCTCCTCCCCACCCTCTTGATCATTAGGAATGCCCCTAGAACATATTCTCCTATTCATCACCTCTGTGAACACTGCACATGAGCTGGATCGTTAAGGCACCTGTGCAGTGTTCTGATAAGTGATGAATAGAAAAAATCCTGCTCGGGGGTGTTCCTAGTGATGAGAAGATACAGAGGGGTGTTGCAATCCTAGGACATGGGTTTGGAAGTTGTTGTTTTTTACAATAACTGCATCACCTGCCAAAAGGATCCCAGGACATATCTTGGATTAAAAGCAGCTATCTAAAGGTAAAAGTGGTTTGGGGGGGGGGGGGGGTCAGGTTGGATACAGGGTGGATACAGATTTGCTTTAAGAGGCCTAAATACTTCATGGGACCACAAAGTGAGAATCGTTACATAGTGGAACAATACAGATGGAGACTTTGTATAGAGGTGAGGATTGTGCTGGAGCCAAGAGTCTAAAATGTTTGTCTGGTAATTCTGTGGAGATAAGTTGTAGCCAGGAGGGAAATCTTCATGATTGCTGGGTTAGATGGAAAATAATAGAAAAGTGATCACAGAAGATATTACCTGTGAGTCTCTAGATGTAACTGTACTATAATCACTGATCTTATAAGGTAACCATCAATCTTTGCTGGTGGTAGGATACAATGTCAAAATCCTGTTGTTGCACTCTCTCCTGAGGCGCCAGAGGCTGTTGAATGCATTGTATACAATGATGCTGCCAGAGTAATTCCATCTCAGGTGCGTGTCTGGACAGGATTGTGACTCTGTATCCTGCCACCAGCAAAGAATAATAGTTATACTTTAATAATCTTCTCTGTCCACATAACTTTTTATCACTGCCACCAAACAGAGTTATCTTCACTGTCTACTTAACTAGGCCACCCCCCCCCAACACACACACACACACCACAATAAGGCCTAACTCACACGTCCGTTGTTCTGTCCGCAATTGCGGACAGAACATAAAACCAACGTTATTCAATGGCCCTGTTCACACATCCGTACATGTATATGGGGCCGCGATCTGTGCCGCAAAAAATCTGGACATGTAATGCAGACCGTTTTTTGCGGCACGGATCGCTAGCGTGAATGAAGTGTACTGTAGTGCTCTGTGAAGCACAGAGCACTACGGATAAACATTCGTAGTGCGGCCACGGGTCCGAGGTCGCTGACTGCACTACAGGTGTGTGAATGTGGCCTTAGCCACATCCCTCATCAAAGTGGAAGTGTGGCATCTATGTATTATGGTGTGTTTACACAGAGCAATTTATCTCACAGACCTTTGAAGCCAAAGCCAGGAACACGTCAACAGAGAACGTCATAAAGAAAAGATTGAAATTTCTCCTCTTTTTAAATCCATTCCTGGTTTTGGCTTTCAAAATCTGTCAGATTAATCTTTCATTGTAAACACACCATGAGGCTATGTTCACGCAACATATATTTTGAATTAATCATGGCCGTTGTTGCAAATACTGTGTATTATAGGATGAAAGACTGAAAGCAATGTGATTACAAGGACATAGTAGACAATATGAAACAAGAACCAGGGGTAAAATTAGTTTGAAGTTTCAAAATCATTCTGTTTAACTGTAATAGATCAAAAATCCTATCTATAATTCTCTCTGTAGTAAATGCTATCATCCAACCAATGGAAAACACAGAAAAAACTTTTCTTTTCTTTTTTTTAATGAGAATGTCGGTGGGATTTAAGATGTTAAAATCAATACATTTATTTCTCTCGCACCTCATTACATGGGACCTGCAATGACTCCCCTGCGTCATCTCACATTCACTCAGTGGTTAGCATGAGAACCTCACAGAAGTGTGTTTGGTAGGTTTTCCTTTATGTCCTTATGTTTCTCAGTTCTGTATGTTTTGGTACACTCCCGTACCTAGAGTGAATAATAATCACACACCATGATAAATCTCACACTTATGCAACACTGTTTATGTGACACTTCCAAATGGTTTCGCTATTTTATATTTACACTGCAGCTCTGCAAATTGCCCTCATGATAGAGATATAAAACCATTTCAGCACAAGGATGGAGTGCAGAATGATAATCTCAGAACATTGTCTTGATTGCTAAGGCAGACTAGACCATTTAACTGTAATCACCTCTGTACTTTCATTCACCAGGAATGAATACAATAAACGGAGCATAACTTCAATTTCAAGAAGATCACTTACATTCATAACATAAGAATATGCAAAGCTTAAGATCCTTGCGTGTCTTCAATAGGTATTATTCATACTATTCAGCTGTAATTGCTTCATTCAGAACTAGACTCAAACACACAGGCAGTAAATTATAGAGAAACCACTCCGATATGTTGGGCATATTTATACTTAAATGACCATTAGCACCTGGAAGAAAGTCATGATTTCTACAGCCAGTTGATTTACAGTTTCTGTCCTTTGAAATAACTTCTGCGTGCATATGTATTATCTGATTGCCTGACTTTATCCTAATCCCAATCATTGTACAGTAGAAGGCTTTGACCATTTTATAACCTTCTTTGCACTTCAGTTTTTCATCATTTCAAGATCACTCCTTGCTCTCAGTGAATAGAAAGATTCTGCAGCTGATTTTAAATACACTGATTTGTTTCAATGAACACTGCAGATTTTCTGCAACAGATCTGCAGCAAGTCTGCATGTGCGAACATACCCTCAAAATATGTTCCTCTGTGCAGTTTTTCACTTTTATGTTATGTATAATAAAACATTTGTTGTAGTGCAGAATCACTGCATGTTTTCTGCAGAAGATCTGCAGCAAATTCACAAGTGTGAACAAACCCTTAAAGGTGCATAAAAATGAAATTGTTTACAAATCAACTGGTGTCAGAAAGTTATACAGACTTGTATATGTCTTCCATTAAAAAAAGAAGTCTTCAAGTACTTATCAGCTGCTGTATGCATTAAATGGACCCATGCAGCTCCCAATGAAGGTCATTTTGGCCTGTGTTCCAGATGGATATGTTGAGGTTTGCTGGATGAAATAGTGCAGATTACCCCACTATTCAATCTGGCTGATCCTGTAAAGAAAAATGCATATTATACGGTATGTTTTTTCTTTTTTTTTTAACATGGGACTCTATGTACTTGAATACTTGACTACAGAGGATCCATTTCTTTTTATGCCAGGATTCTATGCTTTACATATATTGCCCTTTTCTAAGTTTTTTCTTTTCTTTTTTTTTACTCCTAACCACTGCCAGAAAATATAAATTTATGCTTACAGTTTAGGATTAAGATGTTAAAATCTGTTATGAGCTATGTTTCACTTCAGGAACATATCGGGAAAGGCGGTCTTCCCGTAACATACTCAGATATTAGGAAGAGCCCGGCACTCACCAAGTAGATTATGCTTCTTTATTGTAGTGTAGCAAACATATGGTACAAGGACGCATTTCGGACAAGCATGGCCTTCATCAGCTTAGGGGTGTACAATGCAGTGAGGTCACCAACAGGTATATACATAACAAAAAAAAACGCCAAAGTATATGGGCGGGCCAAATGTGATGACGTCACAAAGTGGGCAGGGCCAGACGTGATGACGTCACAAAGTGGGTGTGGCCAACGTAAAAACGTCAAGAAGTAAACTATATGGGGAAAACATCAATGGGAATGGGAGGGGAGCAACATAGTGAACAATGGGACATGTGTCACATGATAATGAAGAGTATACACTGCAAGGAAGTACATATAAACATAAACAAACATGTTGCTAGAGACGGCAAATAATAATATCTTAAAGCAGGTCAAGGGGGAGTGATACAGAGCGGGCCAGTTGCTCCGATCGCAAAGTGAAATTCATGAGGGAGAGCCGTGTTACAGCGCTGCTGTCAGTGAACGGAGTGTGCCCGTCGGCGCATGGGTATAGGTGCGCGGATCGGGCTGCTTGTGACCGTCAGCTGCTCGGCGACAACAGGAGATTGGGGTCCGCAATATGTTCCAATGTTTGCGGACAATATTGTCAACCCGGGGCGTGAGTGGGTGGTATTGTCTGACAAAGGGTATGTGCTTAGTGGTGTCATTGGTGTCTCTAGGACGCTGGTTGACCTCAGGGAGATCAACCAAAACACCGCAGAGACACCATCACGTGTCTCAACGTCAGTGTATTCTAGAACATTGCCCCCTGGGAAATCGAATATGCAAAAGAACACTGCAGAGACACCATCACATGTCTCGACGTCAGTGAACTAGCCAGACCTTCCCTCCGGGAAGGAACAACCAAGCCAAAGCGTTCTCCAGTCAAGGAGACCACCTCAGCAAGGTATCCATCCACAGACAGCTGTTTCGGGGTTTTTGCCCCTCATCAGTGTGGAGTAGGTTTCTGGCTAGTGGGAGCAATGACTAGTAAGTGCATGCAAAAGGACGCTGGTTGACCTCAGGGAGATCAACCAAAACACCGCAGAGACACCATCACGTGTCTCAACGTCAGTGTATTCTAGAACATTGCCCCCTGGGAAATCGAATATGCAAAAGAACACTGCAGAGACACCATCACATGTCTCGACGTCAGTGAACTAGCCAGACCTTCCCTCCGGGAAGGAACAACCAAGCCAAAGCGTTCTCCAGTCAAGGAGACCACCTCAGCAAGGTATCCATCCACAGACAGCTGTTTCGGGGTTTTTGCCCCTCATCAGTGTGGAGTAGGTTTCTGGCTAGTGGGAGCAATGACTAGTAAGTGCATGCAAAAGGACGCTGGTTGACCTCAGGGAGATCAACCAAAACACCGCAGAGACACCATCACGTGTCTCAACGTCAGTGTATTCTAGAACATTGCCCCCTGGGAAATCGCCAGAAACCTACTCCACACTGATGAGGGGCAAAAACCCTGAAACAGCTGTCTGTGGATGGATACCTTGCTGAGGTGGTCTCCTTGACTGGAGAACGCTTTGGCTTGGTTGTTCCTTCCCGGAGGGAAGGTCTGGCTAGTTCACTGACGTCGAGACATGTGATGGTGTCTCTGCAGTGTTCTTTTGCATATTCGATTTCCCAGGGGGCAATGTTCTAGAATACACTGACGTTGAGACACGTGATGGTGTCTCTGCGGTGTTTTGGTTGATCTCCCTGAGGTCAACCAGCGTCCTTTTGCATGCACTTACTAGTCATTGCTCCCACTAGCCAGAAACCTACTCCACACTGATGAGGGGCAAAAACCCCGAAACAGCTGTCTGTGGATGGATACCTTGCTGAGGTGGTCTCCTTGACTGGAGAACGCTTTGGCTTGGTTGTTCCTTCCCGGAGGGAAGGTCTGGCTAGTTCACTGACGTCGAGACATGTGATGGTGTCTCTGCAGTGTTCTTTTGCATATTGGTGTCTCTAGGTCTGCTGATCCCATCTCTGGCCTCTCTAAATATGTGTCTGGGGTAACCCCTTTCCAGAAACTTGTTTTCCATCTCCTCCAGTCTCGTGTTCCTAGTGTCCGGGTCTGCCACGATGCGTCTGACCCGTTGGAATTGCGACTTGGGGATGGATCTTTTAACACTGCACTGTCAAAATGCAAAAGGCTATTTCTGTCGGTTGCCTTTCTAAATAGGTCAGTGGTCAGTCTACCCATACCCTTCTTACTCACTCTAGTGTCAAGGTAGTCTACTGACTCGAGACTGCAATGCATAGTGAATTTGAGTTCAGGCCACACAGAGTTTATGGCTGAAAGAAATGCATCGAGAGACTCCCTCGGACCGTCCCATACACAGAACACATCATCAATAAAACGTTTCCAGGCATATTTACAGAAATCATTGTTAGTGTATACAAAGTTGCTCCCAAAGAAGGCCATGTATGCATTTGCATATGGGGGTGCCACGTTGGCTCCCATGGCCGAGCCGCAGCACTGGAGATAGTATTTATTCTCGCCGCATCTCCTGTTGTCGCCGAGCAGCTGACTGTCACAAGCAGCCCGATCCGCGCACCTATACCCATGCGCCAACGGGCACACTCCGTTCACTGACAGCAGCGCTGTAACACGGCTCTCCCTCATGAACTTCACTTTGCGATTGGAGCAACTGGCCCGCTCTGTACCACTCCCCCTTGACCTGCTTTAAGATATTATTATTTGCCATCTCTAGCAACACGTTTGTTTATGTTTATATGTACTTCCTTGCAGTGTATACTCTTCATTATCATGTGACACATGTCCCATTGTTTACTATGTTACTCCCCTCCCATTCCCATTGATGTTTTCCCCATATAGTTTACTTCTTTAACGGTTTTACGTTGGCCCCGCCCACTTTGTGACGTCATCATGTCTGGCCCCACCCACTTTGTGACGTCATCACGTTCGGCCCCACCATATACTTTGGCGGTTTTTTGTATGTATATACTTGTTGGTGACCTCACTGCATTGTACACCCCTAAGCTGATGAAGGCCATGCTTGGACGAAACGCTTTCTTGTACCATATGTTTGCTACACTACAATAATGAAGCATAATCTACTTGGTGAGTGCCGGGCTCTTCCTAATATCTGAACATTTTTCTCACCTCGAGCACCACCGCCACGGAAGTGCTGTCTTCTACATATTTCCCGTAACATACAGCCGCTAATAATGGTTATGATCATTATTAGCATAAGTCTATTTAACAAGACGACACAGTTTGCCTGATATGTTCCCGAAGTGGGAACATAGCCACGGACTGCTAGTCCAATAGTAAGACTAACATCACTTACCATGTAACAGGATTAAGTTGTAGAAGTATACAACCTATGTGTTAAAGTAATTGATAGAAAATATTAACATGTTTTTTATAGTCCCTGCTAAAAAAAATTAAATATATATTGACTGTCACTGGCAGATAAACAGTTCCTTATTGAAACCAAGAAAGGTTACACAAACAGCTATTTTCGGAAAAGTAATTAAATGTATCCTTCAGCAATTTGTCAACAAGTAGTTTCAGTTTAGTTGTATACAGAAAACATTTATCTATAGTTGCTATTTGCCATAATGTCATAGCTCTCCCACAATACACAGTGTTTAATGCGTTCCAAGATGAGCAATGCCGGAGTGTAACTGAAGCCAAAAAATTGATGACTTAAAGTCTCAGCTGACAGAGAGCTGGAAAAAAAGTGACATAGCAAAATATCATGGGAGAAAAACCTCCTTATTATACGGGACTGTGTGGTCAAAATACGGAGAAAATGCACAAGCAATAAATATACAAAATTGTTTTTTCTGGATGTGAAAGTGAGTGCACAATACAGTTGGGCAAATATTAATATTTCTAAAGGGAAATTTATAGCTGCATAATTCTTAAAAGCCTTCAACAACTTGAAATGGTAGCGTCATAAGGACACAGAGATTGCTTTCTATTGCAGCCATTGTAACTGCTCCAGCTAATAATAAAAACAATAAGACAAAATATGAATGCTGTTATTTTTACTCACAAATGAAACATAATAGAAAAGAAGAATTCATATGAAAATGTAGTTCAATTTAATTTCAGAAATAATATGTAGAAAATATGTTGCCACCTTTATTTCCTACAAGTAAAGGTCCACTATTGAACACTGTTTAGTTTATTTTTGGTTATTCACTTCATCCATACTTCATCTTTTCACACCTATGCACAGCCGCAGACAACGCCCTGAAACTACAGCCAGTGTCAGAATGTTGTCTACATCTCACCTGTATTGTTAGAATACAAGTGTGCCACTAAGTTCTTATTCCATCTGTCAAAAGGTAACTCTGTCAGGTGCCACACTCTGGGATGACGAGTGCCTTTCTGTACTATCACCACTTGGTGTCTCACTCTCCCCTATTTTTGTGCACAACTAAAGGTTTAAAGGGTTAAATTTGCATGTTTTCACTGGGTTAGGTGCCTCACACTTCTCCTATGACATTCTGACACTACACCCCTTCTGGCACTTTTCCCACCAATAGGAAGTTGGTCCTGGTAACCCCTGTAAAGGTTGCCTAGTTCCTGGTTGGAGGGTCAGTTCTACTCAGTAGCTGGAGGGAGAGAGAACAGTTTTCTGAGAGTCTGTAAGGGAAAAGCAATGCAGTGCTATACCCAAAAGTGGGGTAACTGTCACCTGGGTACCTTGTCACCTTGCCTACATTGTATTGGTGATTTGCTGGGCAGGTGTTTCCTGCAGGTATGAATCAGGGAGCAGCAAAAACCTGGAGTAGTCAGAACGGCAGCTGACGGGGATTAGGCCACTTCCATATGGTTTGTTTTTTTAATTTTGAAAGCACTCCCACTCCAGTGTAAAATGTTTTCTGCCCCCCCCCCTCCAAAAAAAAAACCTTTAATGTTTAAGACTTAATTTTGTTATTATTCAGTTTCTAAATGCTATTTTTGTCATACATTTGGAAACAATAAAATAAGCCGATCTATGAGTAAGCATAGGAAATATGACGAAACCTCAGACCGTGAAATGAGGAATCGGTCCTGAGCTCTAGCCCATTTACTGTGAAGATTATATCTACTTTGGAAGCACTTAAGAGGATATTCACTTGCAGCAGATTTGTTGCAGACATTCCCAAGCTGAAAGTCACTTGTGTTCATCAGAATGGGGCTGTTTTGGTGGCAATCGAATTCAGATGAATAGGACAGTCACCGAAACTTTTCCAACAAATCTGCAAATCTGGGTTGAATTTATCGTCAAAAATCTGAATGATTGCATGAACAATAATTAACTTATGTAATAGCAACAAAATCAACATCATTTTTTATAAAAGCTGAAAAACTCTCTTTAAAATGATGGTGCTTTCCCTTATTAAAAAATGTAATATTTCTAATATTTTAGTGACATATAAATGAGATGGCTGTTTTTATCTTGAGTAGAATAAAGGGAACATTAAGAAACATTTTGTTCTTCTGGGAAAAGTCTCAAGCTGTGTAATACTTTTGTCATTAAAGCACATAATAATCAGCAGCAGATGACATAAAAGACAGGTTATCCATGATTAAACTTTATAACTTGCATTACAGAAAGTAAAATGGTAAAGTGTAGTTGAGAACATTTTCACTACAAAAAAATTAATATTCCAGAGCTACAGTAAGCCAGAACTGACCATACCCATTCTCTTGTATACTGTTTTTAGTTTTAAGGCAGCCATACATTCAAAATAGCCATTGGTTGAACAGTTTTCTCATTCAACTGACCTACCGTATAAACATGACGAACATCGGCCTGAGCATTCATGAGCTGTGAATGGAGAGGCCGGCTTAATGGGGTATTCACTTTATTAACTTTTCCCCTATCCACAGGATGGGGAAAAGAAGAGGCTTGCAGGGGGTCCGACCCCTGAACCCCCCAGCAGGTATAACGGAAGAGCGCTGTACTCTGCTCTTTCTGACACTTCATAGGAATGAATAGAGCTGCGGGTTGCGTGCCGACCCAGGGCCCTATTCATAACAGACCCGGCGTAGTCTGATACGGAGATCGCTGGGGGGTTTAGGGGTCAGACTCCCTGAAAGCTCCTACTTTTCCCCTATCCTGTGGATTGTAGAAGTGCTTTTGTAGAAGTAGTAAGTGCTTTTGTAGAGAAGGAAGAGGAGAGGAGTTGCCAGAGGACCCTTCCCAATGTAGACTCTGTACTCTGCTGGAACTAAAGTGTAGATAAGAAGTAAGTGATAAGTGATACTCATACTCACGTATAGACTAAGTCTGACCGCCTTCTGCCCCTAGTTGCATAGAACCCGTCCTAGGTGGGTAGCATAAGCCCCAGCTGTCAGTTATCTGGGTGTAGCAGACTTCTAAGGTTACCCGGTTGTCTTGCGCTGCGCAGGAGTCAGGAGTCTGCTCTGCATGTTTTAGCCATGTTCCTGGCATGGGCTAGGGTGATCCTAGGTGGCTTCTCTCCCCTACTTGAAGCTTAGCACTGCATAACGGTAATAACTGCTTGCATAAAGAAAGTCGAAAAATGTAGTCTGAACTCCCGCACTTCCTCTCACACGGAACCAACACCTCCCCCAGGGGCTATATCTAAACCCTCCTGTGAGTGGTGGGGGTGAGTGTGTGCAAGAGAGATAGGAGACAGGATAGGACAGAAGGAAAGAGCACCTGTAACTGGTCAGCATACAACACATGACACAAAACAATTAACCCATTACTCCTCAGCTGTGTATAGAAGACATAAAAGCAGTAGTGACGCCTAGTGGAGAAAACAAGGTACTCCATCTCCTACTGGTTTAACCTTACTGGGGTGCATTATTTGGACATGGAATATCATATCATATATCATCGTGTGCACATTATATGGACATATTTTTTGGCATTGTATGGCAGTATATGGGTTTAAATATTAGGTTAAAGGGGTAGTGCGGCGCTAAAAAATTATTCACAGAATAACACACATTACAAAGTTATACAACTTTGTAATGTATGTTATGTCAGTGAATCGCCCCCTTCCCGTGTCCCACCACCCCCGCCTGTGTACCCGGAAGTGTTGGTGCATTATACATTACCTGATCCGTGTCACGGCCGCGTCATCAGCCGCTCAGCCGCGATTGGCTGAGCATAACTGTGCTCAGCCAATCGCGGCTGAGCACAGTTATGACGCGGCAGAGGGGGGCGGCGGCAGCGATTCGGCCATCCGTTCGAAGATGACGTTAGGCACAAGATGGAGGACATGCGCGACACGGATCAGTTAATGTATAATGCACCAACACTTCCGGGTACATGGGTGGGGGTGGTGGGACACAGGAAGGGGGCGATTCACAGACATAACATACATTACAAAGTTGTATAACTTTGTAATGTGTGTTATTCTGTGAATATTTTTTTAGCACCGCACTACCCCTTTAAAAGTACATATGCATTTTTTGTCAACTGAGGAAGGACCTACTTAACTTGTTGCCTATGGACCCATTTTTCTATAAATATGACCCTGTCTACCAGTAACAAGCATTGGATACTGGGTGGTATCAAATTCTACAGTGTTTCATTTGTGTCTGGACACATGTATTTGAGTATCTTATGAAAATACTGACAGCATCTTATTTTAATTGATACAGCCCGGCCTGAATAAAGGAGTCCTTCTTGGATAGAATTCTGAATATATTATTATTAGTTGTAAATCACAATAAATGGAAAATTAAACATGAAAAACATCTGCTACAATCCATGTATCATTGTAATTATTTTATAAATGTGATCTCTGGGTAGATTGGGCAAATATAGTCAGAAGTGACTAATCAGTGAATGGGTTATTTATTTAAATAATTAATTATACATTTTTTAGTTAATACATAGAGAGCCAACACATAGAATGGAGGTGTTCATTTGGGATTTATACTTTAATTCTAATTCATAGGGATCTGGCCAGGAAGCTTGCCCTTAGCAGTGGGGCACCCACGTTCTTAAGTTACTTGGGATCAAAGAGCATGGGTTTTTTGGTGTGCACTATGCATATGCTTATTGGTAATTTTGAGAGGGGCATATTCCCCAAGGCAGATTCTGGCACATTTAATTGCTTCTTTGATGAGCTCTTGCAATTGTTAAAATACCCTCAGGGTAATGAAAATGAAAGTAGTATATTATTTTGTATGAATGCATTTCCATGTCTCAGGAAAATACATGGGAAATAACGTGTTCGAAAATTAAAAAGGAAACATATAGATCTTAGAAAAGTGACGAAGGTCAATAGGAGCAGAAGAAGGTCAATTGAGGGACTGATTGCCTACATGGTGTCACATTGTATATTCTTTTATATGTGAGGTATATGTGCAAGGAAAGTTTATAAAACTTTTTTACACAAATATTACTGTAAACTACAGTGACAAAGTGTAATTCATTTGACTCTATTGAACAATTCCCTTGATTTAACATTTAAAGAGGTACTAAGGGCTGTTTTTTTTTTTAATTGTATGGCCTGGGAAGGGGTGGAAATAGAGGCCGCCGGTCACTTACCTCCCCGATTCCAGTGCCAGGTCCCGGATTGCGACGCCCCTGTTCTCCCTTCCCGCTGCTGCTTCCTGGTCTGAGCTGCGGCTTGAGACGTGACGTCTCAATGCAGCTCAGCGATTCAGCGGTCGCTGCAGGGTACCGCCTCGCCCACTGCACGAACCGGAGAGGTAAGTGACTGGCGGCCTCTATTTCCACCACTTCCCCGGCCATACAATAAAAATAACCCCAGCCCGGAGTACCCCTTTAAAGAAAAAATATCACTGAAGGTATTTTATCCTCAGAAATTCTGCTTATATTAGTCTTTAACTCACCTTAACCTGTTGAACCAGATAACTCAAAAGTAATGGCATAAGCTGAATAAACAAAATAGTCTAATTTGCCTTTCTTTATGATACCCAAGATTTATTTATTTATTTATTTTTTACCATAGGGTAAAGGAAGACCCATTGGTAGTAGGGCTACCTGTGCCTGTCGTTATAACTTTCAAAATCTAAATCAACAATGTAAAATAAAGCAAATTTGCATTATACACTCATTACATTCTTTTTTTGTTATGCTGTAAAACAAAGCTATACTTCAGGTCCAGTCTCCTGAAGGCAGCTTTTTAGTATTGTGCTGGTTGGAAAAAAAAGAGACTAAACGCAGGAATTCTGGCCAGTACAGAGAGTCACGGCTCAATGTGTCCATCAATCACATGACTGCCTTCTCTGTAAGTGCAGATGACCTGCAAAGCACAGGACTTCCTGTGTTTAGACTCTTTGGAAAATTCGCTGTTCGTATTGGATTCAGGCTGTGGAAGGCGTGCACTCAGGACATTTGTGAAATACAAGTGCTGTTTCTACTTTTTCTATTTTTACTTAAAAGCCTAATCCCTAGGATGCATATACATTTGAAAACGCTGGTATAGAAGGGAACCATTATGAAGTACATTTATTAGCCAGTCGCTAGCACTGGACATTTCAGGGCATATACTCTAGTGCCAATTTCAACTGAATGTGTCTAGGATGCGCATGTAGTTGAAAAGTGTGACAGAGCTGGTAGAAAGGACCTACCTACTGGGATTTATGGCACAAAGAGGACAATAATAGGGGAGCATACCTACCCACTATATACCTAATATAAGGGGGTGTCTAATGACTTACCATATACCTACTATATGGGTGGTCAATCTTACTATATACATACTGTATAGGGGTGTCTACCTACCATTTGTGGTGCACAAAAGTAGACTACAAATGCATGTGGGCTTAAAGGGTGCATAACTTATGTGTAGGAAGCACAAAAAGTGCATTATTAGTGTGGGGAAGTTCTCTACTCTACGCTTCTTTTCTTGGGATCTGTGGGGGTCCCAGCAGTCAGGCATCTAGTGATTACCTTGTTATCCCCTATTCTGTGGATGGAGGATAACAAGCTGAGATGGGAATACCAGTTTAAGACATTTGACTAGGATATTGATGAATAAAATAGTCCCTTTTGATTATTACCTTCCCAGAAGCACTCACAGTCGCACAATGTGCACTGAACGGCAACACAGCCCCAGCCAAGTAATATGTTGTAGCTACCTGCACGGTGACTGTCTAGAAACATTGCCTGGCATTTTGATTCCGGATGATAGCGGGAGGTTCAAAATTGTTTAAACCTTCCCACTACTGTACAGTATCGCAAAGTTTGTACAACAGTGTGAAGATTTAAACAGTTTCAGAGACCCTGGCATCATTATTCATTATGATGAAGTCTGTTCCATTGCACAATTGTCCCTAATTGAAGACCTTGCACGGAACATGTGAATGCCCCCTAAATTATATAAGCTGGTTACTGTGCAAAGCTAAAATGTTGAAAAAGTCAGCTCTATTAAAAAATTTGACTTGAAAATATAACTGGGCTTTTGTTAGGAACACATAGATGAAAATGTTACAGGTGCATACCAAAAGTGTAAAGTTTTTTTGACAGAAGGTGAGGCAGTTAAATTAGTTTTAAGCCAGATGAAAATTAGCAACTCTCTAGAATACTTGTCATGTATAGCACCTCTTATGTGCTAAGCTAAAAAAGAAGTTCTAAACTTTATCTGTTCAAATCAAAATAAAGAAGAAACACAAGAAAAGGAAGTTGTATTGATAATACATTGTGTCTGTTTGTTAAATCACTTATTAATATAAAATATCTAAAAATTTACGTTAATTCTACTCAACTTGTCATACCTTGTGTTTAAATGTTACAAAATGAAGAAATTAGATCAATTAAATGGAAATTGCCACTCTGGAAAATGTTTTTAAAAGGAAAATGATAGCATTATGTCATGCCCAGTGCTGCAGATAGGGAAGATAAAGAAATGAATCTTGTTCTTTAACTAATGGCTGTTTGTAAAGTTGTAAAATTATGTTTTCCTTCCAAGCTCAAGTGCCATAGACAGTGCTAAACTACACCAATGCATGCCTCCTTCTCTGCACCTCATGTACATCAAAGAGGGATGAGAGGAGGAGGTGTGCATGCTGCAGCTTAGCACACCATTTACAATACTTGACTTTGTAAGAAAAACTCGGTTTTATAACTTCACAAACAACCATAAGCTAAAAGACAAGAATCACTTGTTTATCTCTCCTATCAGCTATCTACCAGTGTCTGCAGGACTGGGCATGATATAATGCTGACAGATTCCCTTTTAAAAATGTCACTTATCCCATTTTAATTGATCTTTATTTGGTAATATTGTATATAATCAGTACATTCTATGTGTGGCCACTTTGGCAAGTTGCTAAGTAGAATTAACCTGGCGTTTTACATATTTGCTGATACACAAGAAATACCCACTTAGCCAATCACTGGCTGAGGCATTCGTTTTGAAGACACCCAGACCCCATATCCTCCTGGAAAATATCCCAAATTATCAGCAGGTTAAAAAGTCTCGGTGCCATTTCCATGATATTAGGAGTTTCATTTATATTCTAATAAGTCTATTTGGTGCACTGGGGGCAGGACTGATCCACACCCACCTGGCCCACTCTGCTGATATTTATTAGGAGGGGCAGGGTGGCTGGGGGCAGATCAAGCACATGGGGCAGTAGTCCTGCCCACAGTGCACCAAATAGATTTATTAACATATGAAATAAGCTCCAAATATCATGAAAACAGCACAAACTTACCTTCCTCCTCTGCGCCCCATGCACTATAGGGGGATATCAGTTTCCCTTTATTGGGTCGATCTTGCTAAATTAACCCTTTTTTGCAATAAAACACCAGCGAACAGCAGATTTTACTAAGGAAAAATATACAAATACAGAACTGAAGTTTGACCACAAATCTGAAATACAATATTTTAAAAGTAATTGTTTGTTAATGTACACAGGTTGTCTATGTTTTTAGTTCATGGTAGGGGAACACCTGGGTTGGGGGAGAATTAGGGTTTAGGCATGTTGGTTGGCATAGTAGATAATAGAAAATCTCTTTATTCTCTTAAATTGAAGGCTTGCATCTGCACACTCAGATATCCTGAAAGAAGAATTTACATTTCGAGTCTTGCACATGTTCAGTAATGAATAGTTCATTTTATTTTACTACATAAGTATTCTGTTTATATATGGTAAATGTAATAAATACAAAGGTCTGTGATTAGAACTGTACTCCATGTATTATGCTGGATATTGTAATATAGTAGGGTCTAAATGTCTAGCCTACATGTTATATAATATCTTTATGTTATCCTTGTACATCATTTCAAGTATAAGAAGTTAATGTATAAGTATAAACTCATATTTATATACGTATATACTGTACATAATGTAGTTGTTCGCAAATGGTAGCAAAACCACATTGCTGTAAAAGCTATTTCATAACCCCTCATAAAGAATCCATCAAGAGATTATACAAGTATTAAAATGCCTGGAAGGGATAAATGATATAATGTGAATTCATTTCTGCTGGAGCAGTTGAGAAGTCATTTTATTATTACCACCCATTTGTGTTAATGCTAGACCTAGATTAGGAACTATGACTACTTGCTACATAACACAGACTCATAAAAACATAACCTTAACAGGAAGAGGCACTCATTGGCAGCCAGGGTGCCGGAGACTTAAGCAAGTAACACATTATAAGCCCTGAATATAGGCATATAAAAATGAAGTAGAAATTAAATGTTCTTAGACAATAAAATGCAGCATTAAAATGAAGAGATTCCCTATCCATCTATATAGCACATATTATTAGCCGGTGCCGACAAAATGTCTTTCTTACCTATAAGATTCATATAGAAACAAAAGGCTTCCTTCATTAAAAGTATGTGCCTTTATAAAATTAACTATTTCCTGGCATTTAAAGCAAAGCTCTATAGAAGGTTTACACAATGAAGAACTAGTGTTATATGTGTTATGTTTCGAATGAATTTCACAAGTACACCTTGAATAAGCAAAAAGCACATCAGTAGACCCCCAAGACAGAATTGGTTCCTGTATGTGTCTTTTGGCAGCACAGGTAAAGGCTATGTTCATACAACATGATAAATAGAGAAAAGGCGTCTGAATTTGATATAAAAAAAATGCCATTTTTTGCCGTGATTTAACTGACTGCAATGGCAATGCATTGAAGTCAATGGGAAAACGGATGTCCAATGCACACAGTGCATTGAATAACGGACGTTTTTACCGCAGACGTCAAAATAATGAACATGATCATTATTTTCGGTCGTCTTTTGCAAACAGCGGACGTTTTTCATTAGTTGTTCACACGCAGTTTTTCTTTTGTCACCGTTCTTTCTCTGTTTTTTACTATTAAATTCAATGGACTTTTCAATTAAGCCGCACCCAAGGAGCAATTACCAATCCCAAACTAGAATAATGTACAAACACCAGTCATTGCACAAAGGGGAGGCAAGACAACTAAATGACGGCCGTTATTTCAGACTAAAAATAACGGACGTAATTTTAAACGGAGCTGAAAAATAGCCAAAGGCTGTAAATACAACTTTGAAATATTAGCTTGGTGACTTCTACAAAAGGAGTACATGGAACGTTTATCATGCGAGGAATCGATATATCACTCGGGAGTGATAATCGTTTGGTGTAAAGGTGGCGATGAACAAGAAGTCATTTGTTCTAGATGGCATCTTTTGTGTTGACATAAAAATTATTGCTAATCATTTGCAAATCTTTCGGAGTAAACAAACATTGTTCGGTCATTTGCAGGCATCAGTGTGATACTTTTTGCTGTCCACATAAACGTAAATGTTTAAAGGAAAAAACTGATGCAAAAAACACAGTGTGAACCTAGCCTAACTGTTCTTTTCCTGAATAAGGGTTACTCACCAGTAGCGGATTACAATAGATCCTTTTCGGGCAGTAGCCCAGGGCCCTGAGCTCCTGTGGGGCCCATAGCCACCCAAAATGACTTATACTTTTAGTAGTGAATTGTCTCCGGGCTACAGTTCTGCCATGATTTCCAAAAAATTGCTGCTTTTTTACAACAATCTTGCACAAATCAGGGCATCATGACATTATCTTTGCTGTACTATGAACGCTATGCAAGTGCTGCCATACTTACAGTGGGATGGGGGGCCCAGGCTTGGTGAACAGCCCGGGGCCTATGGTAAAGTTAACCCGCCCCTGTTACTCACTCTCTTACTCTCAGTCTCCTACTTAAAAGGGTTGTGTCATGAAGCAAAGAAGCTAAAATCAGATGTGTACCACATACATGTACACTACCGTTCAAAAGTTTGGGGTCACATTCAAATGTCCTTATTTTTGAAGGAAAAGCACTTTTCAATGAAGATAACTTTAAACTAGTCCTAACTTTAAACAAATACACTCTACACATTGCTAATGTGGTAAATGACTATTCTAGCTGCAAATGTCTGGTTTTTGGTGCAATATCTACATAGTTGCTGGAAATGGGCCTCTATAAACCTATCACTCCAGTGTTCTAATGGTACAATGTGTTTGCTCATTGGCTCAGAAGGCTAATTGATGATTAGAAAACCCTTGTGCAATCATGTCCACACATCTGAAAACAGTCTAGCTCGTTACAGAAGCTACAAAACTGACCTTCCTTTGAGCAGATTGTGTTTCTGGAGCATCACATTTGTGGGGTCACTTAAACGCTCAAAATGGCCAGAAAAAGAGAACTTTCATCTGAAACTCGACAGTCTATTCCTGTTCTTAGAAATGAAGGCTATTCCATGCGAGAAATTGCTAAGAAATTGAAGATTTCCTACAACGGTGTGTACTACTCCCTTCATAGGACAGCACAAACAGGCTCTAACCAGAGTAGAAAAAGAAGTGGGAGGCCGCGTTGCACAACTAAGCAAGAAGATAAGCACATTTGGAGTCTCTAGTTTGAGAAACAGACGCCTCACAGGTCAACAACTGGCATCTTCATTAAATAGTACCCGCAAAATACCAGTGTCAACATCTACAGTGAAGAGGCGGCTGCCGGATTTTGGACTTCAGGGCAGAGTGGCAAAGAAAAAGCCATATCTGAGACTGGCCAATAAAAGAAAAAGATTAAGATGGGCAAAAGAACACAGACATCGGACAGAAGTAGACTGGAAAAAAGTGTTGTGGACGGATGAATCCAAGTTTGAGGTGTTTGGATCACAAAGAAGAACGTTTGTGAGACGCAGAACAAATGAAAAGATGCTGGAAGAATGCCTGACACCATCTGTTAAGCATGGTGGAGGTAATGTGATGGTCTGGGGTTGCTTTGGTGCTGGTAAGGAGGGAGATTTGTACAGGGTAAAAGGGATTCTGAATAAGGAAGGCAATCACTCAATTTTGCAACGCCATGCCATACCCAGTGGACAGCGCTTGATTGGAGCCAATTTCATCCTACAACAGGACAATGACCCTAAACACACCTCCAAATTGTGCAAGAACTATTTACAGCAGAAGCAGCAGCTGGTACTCTATCGGTAATGGAGTGGCCAGCACAGTCACCAGATCTGAACCCCATTGAGCTGTTGTGGGAGCAGCTTGACCGTATGGTACGCTAGAAGTGCCCATCGAACCAATCCAACTTGTGGGAGCTGCTTCTAGAAGCATGGGGTGCAATTTCTCCAGCTTACCTCAACAGATTAATAGCTAGAATGCCAAAGGTGTGCAATGCTGTAATTGCTGCAAAAGGAGGATTCTTTGACGAAAGCAAAGTTTGATGTAAAAACAATGTTATTTCAAATACAAATCATTATTTCTAACCTTGTCAATGTCTTGACTCTATTTTCTATTCATTTCACAACGTATGGTGGGGAAGAAGTGACTTTTCATGGAAAACACAAAATTGTTTGGGTGACCCCAAACTTTTGAACGGTAGTGTATGTAAAGCAGACCAAATTTGCTGCTTTTGTAAAGTAACTTACATCCCTGCTCTATGTATCTGTGTATCTAATCTTTTTCTGGTTTCCTCTGTAAACTATATCCCTGTTGTTTGCAGGCAACACACTTTCCCACAATCCTCCTTGCTTACACGTTGTGACAGATCAGAAGACAGCAACTAAACTGGTCATGTTTGACCCAACCTAGTGGATGCCCAGTGGGCGGTAACCAAGGGCAACAGATTATCAAAACGAAGTAGCCACATGGGGGATTAATGAGTCTATAACTTTCAAATGATACATTTTAAGAAATGCTTGGACATTTGAAATATTTTTTTTATAACATAAAGCCTCAGTATGGACCTAGTTTTCCTTTAAGTGTTCCTTTAAGGAACAAATTTGTCACATTCTGATTTGACAGGTGCAGTGCTTTCATAGAGGACTTAAAACCACATACATATTTTATATTTTTCTAACCACTTAGGTTACCTTTATGCGAAGTATCATAAGCTCAAAACATGACTAAAACATTTAATATTTATTATGTACACTTAGGGGGCTTGCCTAAGTTCCTCCCTATTTGGACATTGAAGTCATAGAAAGAACCCCCCCCCCCCCCCTTAATGAACAATTTATAGCATTCTTTTGGATCGGTATTGAAAAGGAATTGGTTAATTCAAGAATTAAAAAGGTCAGTTAATTAACCTCCCCTTGCAGTTTTGCTTGAATTCCCTCAGGTTAATGGCCTTGGCCAGTACAGTTTTTTGTACAAATGCTGTCACTATGCCCGTGCAGTCAAGCAGCAGGAGCCTGTCTGTAATACACAGCCAGGGCTGTGCTGCATATGCTGGGATGGGGGTGAGTCTATTCCAAGCAGTTTAACTACTTAAATGCTGTGATCAATATGACCACCGCATCTATGGGATCTGAAAGGGGGAAAGAGCTCCTACTATTACCATTGCTAACCTGCAGACTTGATCATGGGTGCCAATGGTTGCCATGGCAGCCTAAGTTATTAAAAGAGGCCTCCAGGCCTACTATAGCTGTGCCAGAGGCATAAACTAATGAATTACCAGGCAATGTTTTGACATAATGAGCATTCCAAAGCACTCATACTAGCCGTCTGATGATTACACAGTAAAGTCAGGGCCAGTCTTTTGAAGGTAAGCAGGGTGATTGCCCTGTTTGGTAGTTATTGGAAACAACCCACTCACTGAAATATACATATTATAGCACAGGACTGGAAGGGTTTTAAAGCAGGAATGGGGAACCTTTAGCCCTCCAGCTGTTGCAAAATGGGGGGCTTATGCACTTGATCTTTTAAGTCCTCAGCAATTCTCGTGTCAGGCTGACTTTTCATTTAACTTTGACTATGTTGTATTACAATATCTTTGGACCCACACTGAAAGGAATGAAAAAAATAAGAAAAATAAAGTTAATTTAATAAAAATGTGAAAAACCATTGAGAAAATATATGCCCTCAAAATATTAAAAGCTATTTTATGTAACCCAAAATCAACATTTATTCAGCACCAATGAAAATGACAGCTCACCCCACAACAAACCTGTTGCCTAAAAAAAGAAGGAAAAAAAAGATATGCCTCTTGCAATGCCGCAACACTGAAATGTATTTTTTCTTAGTTTTTTGAGTTTAAAATATGGTCATACTTTCAATGTAATAATGTGCTTCCTTAAACACATGCACACATGGAAGAGAAAAACAGCCGTAATGGAGTACAGGCATAAAAAAGAAAACAAAAAACTGTTAACATGCCCATTTATGTACAACCTGTTTTAACTCAAAATTAAGGATATATTTTGCTTTTGACTGTGTGTGAACATAGCCTTATTGTGCAAAAATACTAAAATAAAAAAAACTAGACACATCACTGCATTTATACCAACTAAAATAAAAATTAAGGCAGATTTGCTGTTTTTGTTTTCATTCCTGTAAAATATTCACAAAAGTTATTTAATATAATACATGTACCCCAAAATGCAAAATATGATGTCTTACAGCCACACTTGAAGGGAATCTGTCACTAGGGGGACACTGAGGGACACAGGGCATTGGAGGGACACTGAGCATCCTCCTGCCATCATCCTCTCCAGCAGCCACAGCCCGTACAGCTCTGCGAGTCGGGTCGTCGCATCAAATCCAGAAAAATTGTAATAAAAAGCGATCAAAAAGTCGCATATGCGCAATCAAGGTACCGATAGAAAGAACACATCATGGCGCAAAAAATGACACCTCACACAGCCCCATAGGCCAAAGGATAAAAGCGCTATAAGCATGGGAATGGAGTGATTTTAAGAAACATATATTTGTTAACAATGGTTTGAATTTTGTAGAGGCCATCAGATATAGTAAAAGTTATACATGTTACATATCGTTGTAATCATAACAACCTGAGGAACATATATAACAAGTCAGTTTTACCCCAGGGCGCAGGTTTCGCAGTGTACTTTATGAAAAAATTCAGTCTGTCATTGCAAAGTACAATTAGTGGCACAAAAAATAAGGGCTCATGTGGGTTTCTAGGTAAAAAAATGCAAGTGCTATGGCCTTTTAAGCACAAGGAGGAAAAAAACTAAAACGCAAGAATTGAAATTGGCCCGGTCCTCTCAGGGTTAAATGAGGGCAGCATAAATTAGTGACAGAAATGCTGAACAGATCAGTATATTACATTATTCTGTTCTTGCCATTCTCCTAGGATACTGGGATTCTTGCCGCACCCCTCCCCCACACCCTCCTGCTGCTCATTGGCAGTTGGCTGCCCATACATAACATGGATAGATAACTGCCAATCAGCTGCTGGTGGGTGGAGTTTTTTGAAGCCCTCTGCTTGGTGCTCACTTCTCTCCATTTGATAGCCAATGTAATTCCAATAATATTTATACATCACTTTATATGCAATAAATGACACCGTACCCCAGAGAAACAGATGTAAAATCCTGGCCACTAGGAGTCTCACTTCTCTGCATTTTGCTGTCCACTGCCTATTGTTAGGCTAATTATGTCTTTAGTAAAAGTTAGATCAGGACAAAATACAGGAAGTGGGGATGGAGCTGTGTTCCTGAAAGGTAGATCAGGCCACCCCTCTCATCCTTCGCCACACTTATCCAGCAAAAATATTTTTCTTTCAAATCAATTAGTTTCAGAAAGTTACATAGATTTGTAATATACTTTTATTAAAAAATCTTTTCTTCCCATATTTATCAGCTGTCGTATGTCCTGCAGTAAATGTTGCTTTCTTTTCAGTCTAACACAGTGCTCTCTGCTGCTACCTCTGTCTGAGTCAGAAACTGTCCAGAGCAGGAAAGGTTTTCTATGGGGATATGCTACAGCTCTGGACAGTAGCCTTTTCGATGGATAACCCCTTTAACCGCTTTCATTTTTTTCCTCCTTGTGTATATAAGGCCATAGCGCATGCATTTTTTTATGTAAAGACCCAGATGAGAACTTATTTTTTGCGCCACTAATTGTACTTTGCAATGACAGACTTAGTTTTTTCATAAAATATGCAGGAAAAACAAGAAAAAAATATGTGTGGTAACATTGAAAATAAAAAAAAAAAATTTAATTTGAAGGGGGGGTTTACACAGTTTGCCCTAAGGTACAACTGACATGTTATATATGTTCCTCAAGTCAGTACAATTACAATGATATGTAACTTGTATAACTTTTATTTTATTTGATGGCTTTTAAAAAATTATAACCTTTTAAAAAAAAAAGAAATGTTCCTTAAAATTGCTCTATTACCATGCTTATAACGCTTTTATTTTTTGGTCTTTGAGGCCATTTGAGGTGCCATCTTTTGCGCCTGTACTTTCTATGGGTACCTTGTTTGCATATATGTGACTTTTTGATCACTTTTTATCCAAATTTTCCCCCAGGGGGACTTCTAGTATTACTACACTGATCTCTCATTGAGATCTATGCAGTACATATATGCTGCATAGATCAATGAGATCGTTGATAGGAATCAGGGACTGCTCCTTCGTGATTGTGATTCCGCCACTAGACCATCACGGATGGGGGAAAATAGGCATTTAAATGCAGCTGTCAACTTTGACAGCTGCATCTAAATGCCTAATAGGCGGGGACTGCAATCGGACTGAGCCCGCTAAATGCCACGGTCCCAGGCTGCAGATAGCAGCTGGGATCATGGCAGTTCAGAGCAGAGTCACAGCGTAGCCCCTGTTAACTCCCCTAGGGACGCTAGAACGTACATTTATGTCCTGGGTTGTGTAGGGGTTAAAAGCACAGTGCAGCTGTACCTTGCGCTCCAATAGATGTCTGTACTTGTGTCCAATTGCTGTATACCGAAACTGTGACAAATTTTGTGCTGTTTTACTGCAGACGTGCAATTAAAGAATGCAAGAAAAATACTGAGAATCTGATGAATTTACAGTTGTGGTTTTATCAGAAATATTTCTAGGAATCAAAAATTATATTTTTCTAGGGCTATAATGGTGCATTTTTCTGCCACCGTCTAAGACTGTACCCTAAACTGCCTTGAAAAGCTAGGAGGATATTCCTTATAATAATCCAACTTATAACTCATAATAACGTGTACACTAGGGCTGGGCAATTAATCGAATTAATTTGATTAATTCGCCCAGAAAGTTAGAATCGATTTGCTTTTTTGTGAAAATCGTAAATTCGATTTTCATATAAAATCATTGCAGGCGGAGCGGTGCAGGGACGGGCGGCGCAGTAAAGTGTCAGGTCCGGAGAGTGTCAGGGCGGCGCTGTGAGGTGCAGGGCCGTCAGTCAGGAGAGATGTGGTACCGGCGGCTCCAGCCTCTCCACAGAGCCGCGGCTGACCTGTCCCCGCCCTTTATACGGCAGAGCCGCGCTGACCTTCGTCCTGGTCCCTTCCTGTCACACGTGCAGGTCCCCGGTCTGAGGAGGAGGCGGCACGGACTGCAGCAGAAGGAGATAGCGTCGCTGCCTGCTGTACAGCTCCAGGACCCGTAGCGACGCTATCTCCTTCTTCTGCAGTCCGTGCCGCCTCCTCCTCAGACCGGGGACCTGCACGTGTGACAGGAAGGGAACAGGACGCAGGTCAGTGTGGCTCTGCCGTGTAAGGGGCGGGGACAGGTCAGCCGCGGCTCTGTGGAGAGGCTGGTACTGCCGATACCACATCTCTCCTGACTGCCGTCCCTGCACCTCACAGCGCTGGACCCGACACTTTACCGCACCTGCCTTAGTCCCCCTCAGCTGCCCCATACCCCCTCAGTGACCCCCAGCCTGCCCCATACCTCTCAGTGACTCCCAGTCTGCCCCATACCCCCTCAGTGACCCCCAGTCTGCCCCATACCTCCTCAGTCTGCCCCATACACCCCAGTGACCCCCAGTCTACCCCATACCCCCTCAGTCTGCCCCATACCCCCTCAGTGACCCCGTCTGCCCCATACCTCCTCAGTCTGCCCCATACCCCCCAGTGACCCCCAGTCTGCCCCATACCTGCTCAGTCTGCCCCATACCCCCCAGTGACCCCCAGTCTGCCCCATACCTCCTCAGTCTGCCCCATACCCACTTAGTTACCCCTAGTCTGCCCCATACCCCCTCAGTCACCCCCAGTCTGCCCCATACCCCCAGTGACCCCCAGTCTGCCCCATACCCCCCAGTGACCCCCAGTCTTGCCCTATACCCCCAGTGACCCCCAGTCAACCCCATACCTCCTCAATCTGCCCCATAACCACTTAGTTCCCCCCAGTCTGCCCCATACCCCCTCAGTCACCCCCAGTCTGCCCCATACCCCCCAGTGACCCCAGTCTTGCCCCATACCCCCCAGTTACCCCCAGTCTGCCCCATACCCCCCAGTGACCCTCAGTCTGCCCCATACCCACTCAGTTATCCCAAGTCTGCCCCATACCTCCTCAGTCTGCCCCATACCCCCAGTGACCCCCAGTCTGCCCCATACCTCCTCAGTCTGCCCCATACCCACTTAGTTACCCCTAGTCTGCCCCATACCCCCTCAGTCACCCCCAGTATGCCCCATACACCCTGTCACCCCCAGTCTGCCCCATACCCCCAGTGACCCCCAGTCTGCCCCATACCCCCCAGTGAACCCCAGTCTTGCCCTATACCCCCAGTGACCCCCAGTCAACCCCATACCTCCTCAATCTGCCCCATAACCACTTAGTTCCCCCCAGTCTGCCCCATACCCCCTCAGTCACCCCCAGTCTGCCCCATACCCCGTCACCCCCAGTCTGCCCCATACCCCCAGTGACTTCCAGTCTGCCCCATACCCCCCAGTGAACCCCAGTCTTGCCCTATACCCCCAGTCAACCCCATACCTCCTCAATCTGCCCCATAACCACTTAGTTCCCCCCAATCTGCCCCATACCCCCTCAGTCACCCCCAGTCTGCCCCATACACCCTGTCACCCCCAGTCTGCCCCATACCCCCAGTGACCCCCAGTCTGCCCCATACCCCCCAGTGAACCCCAGTCTTGCCCTATACCCCCAGTGACCCCCAGTCAACCCCATACCTCCTCAATCTGCCCCATAACCACTTAGTTCCCCCCAGTCTGCCCCATACCCCCTGTCACCCCCAGTCTTGCCCCATACCCCCCAGTGACCCCCAGTCTGCCCCATACCCCATCACCCCCAGTCTGCCCCATACCCCCCAGTGACCCTCAGTCTGCCCCATACCCACTCAGTTATCCCAAGTCTGCCCCATACCTTCAGCCCACCCCATACCCCCTCAGTCACCCCAGTCTGCCCCATACCCCCTCAGTGACCCCTAGTCTGCCTCAGCCCCCCAGTCACCCTCAGCTGCCCCAGTCCCCCTAATCTATTCCTGTACTACTACACCCATCATCTATACCTGTACTACTACCACACCGCTCATCTTTACCTGTACTACGACACCCCTTATCCACTATACCCCCACTATTACACCCTACCTAGATGGAGGCACATAGAAGATATACACTATACTATATTGGGGCACAGAGTACATAGGGCACATATTTGGGAAAACTACTTATATGGGACACAGAGGGGGCTTGTCTACTACATGGGGGCACAGGTGAAGCACTGTTACACTGGGAAGCAATAAAGTTGTCTCAAACGTTAATAAAATAGTATCTGATGCTGCAGGAAGAAAAATGTCCTGTTTATTTAGCAAAAAGAAAAAAAATCGAGATTTAAATCGAGAATCGTCCCAAAAAATTTTTAAAATCGAGATTTTATTTTTTGGCCACATCGCCCAGCCCTACTGTACACCAATTATTAGTTTTACCGAAATTAGTTCTTTAGCAAAACCTGAGAAATAAAGCTCTGCCTGTACAATCTGGAAGGAGCACAAATCATTTGATGAGAGTGACTTTTGCTGGCACTGAATGGACTGTGCAGCAATCTTTGATTTCATTTGGCTGGAGGGTGTAGTGATGCAGTATGCTGTTGGCCTCTTCAGCTGTTAATGCTTCAAACAAAGAGCTAGAGGTCTCTAAATACAAAGCTGTCATTTATTAGAAAAGTCAACCCTCATTTGCTTCATTCTCTGGTATGTTTTTTTTTCTTCTTTAATCCTATTTATGTCCACCTATTTTGTATATATTACCCATCCTCTAAAAACTGGATGTAAGAACAGAAATCTAAATGAGTTCTTAAGCATTTGAGTTCTTTGTCAGGCGCATCTTCTATAACATTACAGTTAGCAAAGAAAAAAAAATCCTGGATGGCTCAGCATTACATGATATATCTTCATTGTTTACAAAAATGACAGCTCTTAATGGACCATATTAGTTTTAACACAAACTATTAAATCCCCTTCATTAAATTGTTCTGTCTTCCATTACAGGGCCTTGTTAGCTGTGGGAAGAAGGTGCAAACTCGTCAGGAAACATAAGCACACATTGAGACTATTACAGATAATGCCTATTAAACAAGCCTCTGAGGAAGTTTTTCTTGGGTTGATCTCAAACATTTTCAGGGAGTCATGTTCCACGTCTGAGGTCCCATGTTTCTTCCTCCTAAACTATCAGCAGCTGTAGCAGATGACCTACTTCTGTAAAGTCCAATAATGATTTCCTTCCTTCAGTGGTTTTAAGATCCCCTTCTCTGCCCTGTGAAAAAGGGGACAAATATGCTTAATTCAAGCACAATGTTCAAGAGGGACTTGTTGGTTTCAGGGTAGAAACTCAATCCAGCTTCACTTCTGCGTGTTGGCCTCAAATTGGAACCATCTGCAATAAAGGACCCTGTAAGATCATTGGGGAAGGTATGGATATTCTAGCCTAAGGCATCAACATATCCACCTGCAGAAAGGCAGACTTGTCGGTAGCAAGGAAACCTAAGGTTCCCGTATAGCCTTCTAGATGCCTATACCTAAAAATCATACATATCACTTAACTAGGTGGGACAAGTACATGAGAAACATGTTAATTTGAGGCGTCAAGCATCAGTACACTCTTAAGGCTTCATAAAGAGATGATTTTCTGGAATGTATATTACATCATACATGTGTAATGCACTTCTATGAATAAAATATTAGACAGAACCATATACAGATGGCAAATCCCGTGAAGTTTGTCAGCAATGAAAATTAAACCAGAAATATATATATATATATATATATATATATATATATATATATATATATATATATATGCAATAAATCTTGCAGGACTTCAAAAGTACACTGCCCGAGAGCTTACCATCTAAGGCTAAATTCAGTGTCTGTTAACCATATTTATTTGAAAAAGAAAAAAAATTAACAGGCCCATCTTACATGAGTCGGGACCCCAGTTGGTCAGTATACCTCATGGTGTGCATTTATTTGTTGTATGGAACAGTGCAGAAGACAGTAAAAATATTTCAGTGTATGGTTTTGTTTACATAAGAGATATTTTTTATGGATCCTTTAGTGTTATCCTTTAGATCCTTTAGAGGTATACACACAAAACCACACAGAAATGCAACAGCTCACTGCAATAGCAAGGTACAGACCCAATACAGATAAGAAAATCACTAAAAGCAGCCCACCAACTACCAAAAAAATCTCCATAAAAATAATGAGACTCTTGGTTACCATTTGAAAATAGTGTAAACCATCCCAAAAAAGATAAGGTGACCTCATGCTCGGGATGGACCTACACTGTACTTAGGCCTCTCCATGGCATACAATAAGCCTTTGTTCTGGGCATGCAGAATCCATTTAGTACTTGCAAAAATAATAACCACTGGGATGGGATGGGTTAAGTACACGGCCAAGTAGCCCTTTCCCCATCTGGAACAGAGAAAAAAAGACAAATTTGGTTAGCTCTCCTAGAACACCATTCACACTAGGCTCAGGATGGAGGTCCATCCTGAGCATGAGGCCACCTTATTGTTGGTGGGATGGTTTGCAAATGGTAACCAAGAGCCCCATTATTTTTATGAAGATTTTTTGGGGGGCAGTTGAGGGACTGCATTTAGTGATTTTCATATCTGTAGTGGGTCTGTATCTTGCCATGAGCGGTGAGCTGTTGAATTTCTCTGTGTTTTTGTGTGTTAGCAATTTCAGCCATAGCAACGTGCTCCTGCCTAGTATGAATGGTGTTCTAGGAGAAATGACCAAATTTTTCCTTTTTTTCTGTGCCTTAGAGGTATACACTGGGACATTTCCCCAAATGTTTACCCGCTCGGATAAATTCTATGAGATACATTGTGAAAATAAAGGAAGTGATGCTGCAAAAAAAAATGTTACGCTGTATATGTGCTAGATACAATAAACAAAGGCAGTTACAAAAAACTGAGAAAGCCAAAATCCCATTTAACATGTGTGCAAGCATTCATTTACAGTGCTCAGGTTGCAGAGGGGTATGAACAGAGATTGCTAGCTCCATGTATACTTGTAAATACCAGCAGCCCTGTCAAACCCACCAAAGAACAAAATTGCTGATTTTTGGCCAACTAATTAAAAGTAATTAGAAGTAATTGAAAAGTCGCAAGCAAGCAAGGTAAAAATAATAGGTGCAGATTATGGAGCAAAAAATGCTCCTCAAATAGCCCCATAGAGCACAAAATAAAAGCATTCCAAGGATTAGAATAGATCAATTTTAAAAACTTTTAAAAAAAATTTTAAAGCAAAAAGTAAAGTAAAATTGAAGTTATATAAGTTGTTTATCCTTGTAATCGTACTGACTTGAGGAACATAGATAACATGTCAGTTTTACCACAGGGTGAAGGCGTGAAGACGAAACCCTCCTGAAATGAAAAGAAAAATAGCTTTTTTTTTCTTCAATTTCACCCCGCAAATATATATTTCTTTTGGTTTCACAAAATATTGGAAAAATTAAGTGTGTCACTGCAAAGTACAACTGGTGTTGCCAAAAATAAGACACCATGTGGGTCTGTAGCTGAAAAAAAAATGCAAGCGCTATGGCCTTGTAAACACGAGGAGAAAAACATAAAAGTGCAAAAATGAAAATTGGCTGTGTCCTTCAAGGGTTAAATATACTATTCTGCCAGAACTGGAGTCCCGGTGGATTGGCCTATTACACATTAAGGTGTCCATTGATTCCTGTTTATGACCAGGCACAAGCACAGCTTAACCTCTTAACGACGCATGACGGGTATACCCGTCATGCGGCCGTTAAGAGTAAACAGAGAGGGCTCCCGGCGTGAGCCCTCTCTGCAGCGCGCGGTCCCCGGTTGCTAAGTGCAGCCAGGGACCACGTGTATTAGCCGGCACGGCCGATCGCCGCGGCCGGCTAATTAACTATTCAAATGCCGCTGTCAAAGCTGACAGCGGCATTTGAATAGCAGCTGTGCCCCCTCTCCCTGGTGTCCAGTGGGGGATCTCCCCCCCGTGATGCGATCGCGGAGGGGAGATCCGTTCTAATGAGCCGGCCAGGGCTTAGCGTCGGAATGACGCTGATCCCGGCTCGGCAATCTATTCAGATGGTCTGCAGCAGACCATTATAATAGAGCACCGATCTGATGGATCATTGCTCTATTATATACACAGGATTGATCTCAATGGGAGATCAGTTCTGTGTATATAGAAGTCCCCCAGGGGGCTTCATATTACTGTGAGGGAAAGTTAAAAAAAAGTGTTTTTATTAATAAAAAATCCCCTCCCCTAATAAAAGTCTGAATCACCCCCCTTTTCCCATTTTACAAATAAAATAAATAAATAAATAAATAAACATGTTTGCTATTGCTGCGTGCGTAATCGCCCGAACTATTAATTAATCACATTCCTGATCTCGCACGGTAAACGGTGTAAGCGCAAAAAAATCCCAAAGTGCAAAATTGCGCATTTTTGGTCGCATCAAATCCAGAAAAAATGTAATATAAAGCGATCAAAAAGTCGCATATGCGCAATCAAGGTACCGATAGAAAGAACACATCATGGCGCAAAAAATGACACCTGACACAGCCCCATAGACCAAAGGATAAAAGCGCTATAAGCCTGGGAATAGAGCGATTTTAAGGAACGTATATTTGTTAACAATGGTTTTAATTTTTTACAGGCCATCATATACAATATAAGTTATACATGTTATATATGGTTTTAATCGTAATGACTTGAGGAACATATATAATAACTAAGTTTTTCCATAGGACACACAGCGTAAAAATGAAGCCCCCCAAAGAAAAATAATTGTGTTTTTTTTTTTCAATTTCACTGCGCATATAATTTTTTTCTGGTTTCGCAGCACATTTTATGGAAAAATTCAGCCTGTCATTGCGAAGTACAATTAGTGACGCAAAAAATAAGGGCTCATGTGGGTCTGTAGGTGTAAAATGCAAGTGCTATGGCCTTTTAAGCACATGGAGAAAAAAACGAAAACGCAAAAACGAAAGTTAGCACGGTCCTTAAAGGATTTTAAAGAGCTACCAATAGAGATGAGCAAATTTTACAGTAGGAACAAAGCGAATGGCTGTCCTGGCTCATAAAGAAGGGTCTTATGCCCCTTATCCCTAATGCAGGAAGAAATCAGTGTAAAGGTTTTAGGTGATACAAGAATCCTGTCCTTCTTTGTAGTGTGGTTGAGTTTACAGGATTTGTGCCAGCGATGCCATCAAGCCTCAAGGACATACACCCACTTGTGGTGGGACTGCCATCTTATCCAACCATTCTGGACAGCCATTAGAAAAATAACTGAGAAAGTGGCAAGCTTGAAATTAGCGCTCACGCCGAGGCTTATTCTTTTATGGCTTCCCACTGCAGAATTCTAGCTCTAAAAGTCTGATAACACACTTATTAATGGCTGTCAAAGACCTTATCCCAATTTCCACCCACCATTGCAGAGTGGGAGGCAAAATGCGACTATGTGGCTAGACTATAGGAGTTACCTAGTTGGAAGAGTGGGAAGCTTGAAAAGTTGAGAACTTGAATATGTGATAACTGATGAGATAGGATTATGAGATTCACAGTGCCTCTGGTCTGGCTGCTCATGTTCTGTTTTATAGGAGATTACGGCAATTAATGAAAAAGTTGCAACCTTCTTGTTGCTTCTGTTTTTGGCGGTCATATTAAAAATAGTCTGCGCGGACGCTCACTGCATTACTGATGACCATGGCAACCAGTAACATAGCTGCAACTCTCACGAGATTTCTGTGTCTTCTGGTATCGGCGGCCACATTACACATTGTTTGCATGGATGCTCATTGTACTACTGGCAATCATGGCACTAATCACAAAGTTGCAACTCTCACAAGACCTGTCATTTTCAGTCTCGGCGGCCATACCATGCACTATCCGTGCTAACGCTCACTGACTACTCATGCAAGTCTGCATTGATAGCATGTTTTTTTGGATATTCATGTTTGCATTATGATATTTATACTTGTTTATGAGTTTCCATCATCAGAACCCCTGAGGAACTTAGCAGTGAACTAACGGAAGCATGGCGCAGGGCTAGGTGCCGGGACCTCTCATAGCAGGTGGTATTGTATATGTTTATATTCTTTGGGGCATGTTGCACATAATGAAGTGTAGTATAAACACGATGCATGTTTACTTTCGCTCCCTACCTTGCCCAGGGGGGGGGGCTTACTTCCCTTCCCCCTTTCCTATACTCAGCCTTCCCTGTGACTAATATACAAATGTACATAGACTTGTTATAACTATGTATGCTCCTATTTTGCCTATTGTACCTGGGAATAACTGTAGATCTAATATGCTAACTGTATGTGTTGTTATTAACAAAAAAAAAACTTTAAATATGTTTAAAAATAAATCAGTGCAAAGGTTTTTGCAGAATTATGTTTAAAATAACTTTATTTTTACCTACAATGCCAGTTTGGTTCTAGACCCAGCAGTGGGTCAGATAAATGTGAGCTACTGTACATTAGGCATTCCAAAATGTCTGATCCCACAGGACAACAATATACAGTATCTACTAGCTAATTATGTGTTCTACCACCAAAGAATGAGCGGTGAACCCTTCGCAGCAGAACCCTCATTTCTTAGACATTTGCAGTCTTCTAATATAAGTATGTTATACATTATTTAATAGTCCATAGTATTCTTCAAGAAAATTGAATTGTTACTGAATTTAAAATCGATATAAAAAGTGTACGTAGACAGCAAGATCCTGTAATACAGTGCATAGACATTTTTCAAATGCCATTGGAAAGCATTACATTTTTAATATTGTGCATATAAGAAAGACATGCAAAATCAATCAGAAAGACTTAAGACATATTTGAAAATGTGTTAGACTATGCTCATGTGCCGTGTGAGAAAAAAAAACAATAAAGAAAAACATCACCTTATAAAATAAAACATTAGTTTTATATTAAAATATGATTTTTTTAATTAACTACCAAATATTTTCATAGCCAATGTTTGACTTTTTAAAACCCTGACATCTCAATTTGTTATGCTTGCTTTTCAAGGTCGCTGCAGCCTATGCCTGACACTGCAGCGGCGTTAATTTACGATCCAGGGTGACACAGGCGCAGGAGCTGTGCCTGTGTCATCCGCGGCGGGTCCCAGCTATCAGTGATAGCCAGAGACCCACTGCGCTCCGGTGCTGAGAGTTAAGCCTATAGATACTGCAGTCAGCACGACCCCAGCATCTATAGGGCTTCTGATAGAGAATTCTCCCTCTACAGAGGCAAAATTCTCTGTCCGCTGTCCATCGGGGCTCTGCGAAGCGATGGTAGCCATGAAACCGGAAGCCTCAGGCTTCCGGTTTCCTGGCTACGGAGGCCGGCGGAGGGAGGCAAGGCTGGGCCCGCGCCTGTGAGCTCTGTTTTCTCCCCTCTCTCCCGTGCCACTGTCACAAGATAGTAACAGTGGCAGGGGACAGAGGGGGGCAGACACAGGGACATCAGCTTATGGGATCATTATGATCCCATAAGCTGATATCCTAAAATGACCTGGGCATTGAGGAATGACTGACCCCAGGTCGTGAAAGGGTTACACAAAATGAACTCCTAACAATTATACAAAAGGCCCTGTCTCTAATGCATTGACCTTAAAGAGGAAGTCCAGGCAGGGCAATTTGTTTTTAATTGCCCTGCACGGACAACCACTTTAACTAGGACATACTGTAACGTCAGTCATCGTCAGTCGTGGATCCGCTGAGCCGCTGCTAGCGATGCTGAAAGCTGCACCAGGGAGTTTAAGGGGCCACTGGTTTTTACCAGAGACCACCACAAGACTTGCTTAGGCAGAAAACCCTGGCTTGGCTTGCTAGCAGAGGCAGGCAAGTTGCAGCTGGAAACACGTAGGCAAGAAGGTAGGCAGGAAGGCAGCAAGATTTACAGCTGGGATCAGGGCTGAAGTCAGTGGCTGGAACCAATGGCAGGAATCACGTGCAGGAGAGCTGGGACTGAAAACATTTAACATGCAGAGGCTCCTGGGGGTGCTCACAAAGGGGAGTGCTTAAGTGCAAGAAGCAATTAGGAGTGCACTGGCCCTTTAAATTTCACTAACCAGTGTGCGTAAGTCCTTGGAGGCTGGGACATGCATCAGCAAGCAAGAGCAGGAGAGTAGTTCAGGAAGTGGCTGGGGGGGGGGCAGACCCACTTCGGGGACACTGAAGGAGCAGGGGTGGCTGCTACCGTGACACGTACCATATATGAAAACAACCAATGCAACCAATACAGAAAAAATACAGTTTTCTAGTGTGGCCCAGAGATAGGAGACTATATACAGAACATGCCAGATTAACAGAATTTTGTGTGTGGTCAACAAGAAATGGAGGGAAACTCAAATAATATTTAATTTATTCAGCCATGCCCATGCATGCTTTTAAAGCCTAATATAATATGGAAATATCCTAGCTGTTCACAACAAGGAACTGATCTATTCCAACTTCTTTTATGGCATATGGGAATGCCATGTTTGTCTCCTCTTCCTGCTCACTCATCCCCCTTGGCCCTTCCCCTGCATATGCTATAATGGATCTTGTCCCCACAGGATCACTGGAAAGAACATGATTGCTCCTGGCACAACTGCTAAGACCAATGATAGCTCTGATCCGAGCAGTTTATCTCCAATGTTTTCTGTATCCCTAATACAGATATAGAAGCAGGAGCAGGGTATATATTTCAACAAGCAACAAGCTAAGAGATTAATTTGCTGGGATTCCCTGCTCTTCAGCATGTGGACAATACAAAGCCACTGCACAGAAATTTACACATCTTTATATCTGCAATATACATAACTTTGTGTATCACAGATTGCTCTGCACTATCCTCCCTCTCTGTAAAAGAAGTGATCACACATACGTGTAACCCAAGGTGTTGAGCATAGCATATCAAAAGTGTGGGCAGCATGAAACAAATGGAAAACAAGGCCAGCCATTACCCAAGAGGAGTCTATCCATTCAGAACAATTTAACAATAGGTACAATTATAAGGTATGCTGTAAGGTTGAAAACTAGGACAACTAAAACTGCAAGACATAATTAGTATATAACAGTATATAACGCCTACATTTAAGCACAGGAGAATTACACACCCTTCAACACTGTGTGAGCCAAGTGACAAGTACTCTGAGCACTTCTCTCGAAGCTGCTAAGCCACCTTAAAAAGAATTTCAATTAGATCTAGGTCAAATGAATCCTTAAGGTATGTTTCTCTCTAAAAATGAAATAAATGGCATTATGAACCAAGGATCTTTAAAATATAAAAATACATTTTGGGGAGATTTATCATGGGCAACGCACACATCAAAAACTTTTTGCTATCTCTGCCACTCATACCAGGGATCTAGAGGGGGACAGTGAACACAGCTACATGCACAGGGGGCCTGACCTCCACCCACACTGTGTTTATCCCAGTTTACACTTTCCAATATACTAGGACTTATGTAGAGGGGTGCAGCTGTACATAATTCAGCATATTGATAAACCCCTTCCTTTATGCTAGAGGAATCTAGGTACCGTATTTTACGTCGTATAAGACGACCCCTGAATTTTAAGAGGATTTTCAGGGGTTTTCTTATATGGCGGAAAATGTTAACCCCTGCCTGACTGCAGCAGGGTTTGCTAGCAGTCAGGGAGGGGTTAACCAAAGTTGGGAGAAAAAAAAAACAGCAATCAACTCACCTATCACCCATTCCCGGCAGCCACGCGTCTTTCATCATGTTTCCGGTGCAGGCAGTGTGATGCAGAGACACTGCCTGTGCCGGAGGTCCCCTAAGCTCTCCCGGCAGCTGAGCGCCTCATCGGAAAAGCTCAGAGACGCTCGGCTGCCGGGAGAGCTTCGGGAGAATGACAGAGGCTTCAGCACCTCTGTCATTCTCCCGAAACTTTCCCGGAAGCCGAGCATCTCTGATGAGACGCTCGGCTGCCCGGAGAGCTTCTGGGACCTCTGGCACAGGCAGTGTCTCTGCATCACACTGCCTGCACCGGAAACATGATGGGAGACAAGTGGCTGCCAGAAACAGGTCACAGGTGAATTGAATTGTTTGATTTTTTTATATCAGTCGCCGCTTATGGTGGGGATGCGGCCGTTGTTGAGCTCCCCCACCGTATGCAGCAAACATACCCGGCATATAAGACGACTCCCGACTTCTGGGCAGATTTTTGGGGGTTAAAAAGTACGCCGGAAAATACGATAGATACAAAACTCTATCTTGCTGAAAAGTGTACAGATGCCTTAATATCCCCCAATGAAAAGTATGGAAGTGACAAGGTAGCAGAGCAGATAATTCTGAATCACTCAGATATGGATGAGGATCTGATTACCTATAGATTATGTTAGACAACCAGGCCTTTCCAACTTACTTAAACACAAACCTCTGACAATTGGTACATTGTTTCAAAAAAATAATACATTATTCATTACTACCACACCATCAGATCATACCAGCATGTGTGGGTTGGAAATACTGCAGGTTTTTAGGAACTATTTCCTCATCTGTGGAAAAAAGAAAATCAAATAGACATAAATTACTTTATAAAGTACAGAAAATCTAATACAATGACAAGTTAATTTCAGAGGAGAATGATCCAGATGGTAGGCCAATTAGTAGGCAGTTCTCTGTTTGATTCAAGTCTAATTCACTCATCTCAAGTCACTTAGGATCTCAGGCCCACACAGGGGTGATATTTCAGTTCCTTTGCTTTGCCACTGACAATTATATTGACTTTAGCTATTTATAAGCGTTGAAGAAGTCCCTTGATTTTGATAGAGAAGGTATTCAGGACTGGAAGAAAATTAATTGACATCTGTAGAGCATCTATCAGTGTATCTATTAGAAAAATAGAAATACAGTAGTTCAGACCTTTTTATTTTTGTTTTGATAAAGTAAATGTTGTAATGTCAAAGCACAATTGCATTTGAGGAGAAGTACAGATCTTTTATCCATAGAAAGCAAACAAATATGGGAAATAACATTCTGAAATGACAAAGTAATTGTAGATATATTTAGTACCTTTATTTTTAAGAAAATTAAAATTAAACATGAGATCTGGGCATACTAACCTGCTGGTACGATGAAGAAGCACAGGTCACCCTGACAAAAACACTTTCTTCCATCTTCCATTCCGTTGAAGTGTTCCTGAGATATTGGCAAAAATAAGATTCTGACAATGTCCTGGTTTGATGCACTGGGGAGGTCCAGAACCCCTAAGGGTATGTTCACACTGAGCAAATTGGGCAGAGCTCTCCGCAGCGGAATCCCGCCTGCCTCGGTGTCAAACAGCGTCTCTATGAAGGGCTAACGCACCTCCGCTCAAAGAATTGACATGTTAACCTGACACTCTAAAATGCGTATGGCTAAATATTATGCTCCCACACATGTGTAAGAGCAAGTCCTACAGAAGAATCCTGCTAAAAATCTACAGTTTGTGACTTTGTACTATATGCTACAGACTATCTATGGATTGCTGTCTGTTTATTCCACATAACATTCACTGTTGCTGATTGTTACAACATCGCTACCTTGGGGAGCACAAACCACCACAACTACGTGATTGCATCTGAACCATTGTATACAGCAAGCTCCGTGGCTAAGTGGCTAATAGCTGCCTACCTATTCATCCATAGCTACTCTGCCTATTGCTGTTTGGACATTACCCATAACAGATTTACCCCGCAGTTCTGGTACCTCCAATCATTCATTTATTTACTTTCCTGCCATAGCCCTGTGGCATTTTTACTAGTATCTCTGTCCTTTTATTGTACTGCATTGTTTCCATGATCATTATATGTGATTTTATATATTATAATTACATTTGCATTTTTTTATTGTTATTTTATAATGTTTCTTAACAATATCACATAGGGCTGCTGTGACTTAGAGGACTACATATTATTTTTGTTTACATTTCTTGGTACACTATGCCACTATAGGTAGTGGCAGACCATATTTTAACCTCAGTCATTTGCACTTAGACCTGTGATCTGCACCACCTCCCCCTTTCTTTCTAGAACACATGAAAGCCTGTCTGCAAAGAAGCACCTAAAAGAGGAAACCAGGCACTATTCATCACCTGCCAAACACTATTCCTACAGTCAAGCATGGTGGTGGCAGCAGCAATATATTGCAGGAGTGACCTAAGAACAACTCTGTGAATGTGCCCAGTCAGAACACTAAGTTCAACCCAATTGAAAATCTATGAAGAGACCTGAAAATGACTGTCCACCAATGGTCCCCTTCCAACCTAATGGAGCTTGAATGATCAGCAGAAGAGTGAGCATCTAAACAAACTCCTGAGGACTAGAATGATTTGGCCTAGGTAAAAGGGTTGTCCAATGTAATGGGTAATTTATGGCACTGCTGGGGACATAACGAAGCTGTATACTTAACCATACTGCTCTGCTGCAGCTGCCAGTTCCCAGGCTGCCTGGTGTCTGCCACCATTCTCTTCTTCAGAACTTCCACTGTATAATGCTTTCTATGATGAGCAGTTATTTCCTGTCCACACAGCAGGTCAACAGAAGTTCTGAAGAAGAGGACATCGTTTGGCCTCGGAAATGGCAGCTGTGGTGGAACAGGATAGGTAAGTCTACAGCTCTGTTAAGTCCCCCACAGCATAATAGATTACCCATTTACACCAGACAACCCCCTTTAAGTGTTCACGTTTCCAGCTAAATGCTGCTGTGAAGCAAGTAACCAAAACCTAGTCCTGCCAGTGAGTTAATTCCAGTTCCAGTTGCTAAAGTTCAGATCTGGGTTAGTCACAGTAATCACAGCACCACAAATGTCCACACCAAGAGCGCACTCATCTCAAGTATTCTGTTTGTAGTGCCGCTGGGTGTCTCCAGGCTGTGTTCCTCTGCTCACCAGTTATGGCCTGGTCCTGCATATTCTTCCAGTGCATTCTCCGTGCGGTCCTCCTGGCCAGTGCTTGTTCTTATTTCTTGTTTGTTATCTAAGACATGCACACACCTGCCTTCCCAGATGTAATAGGCCAGTGTACACGTCATTATTTTTTACTCTACCTATCCTGACCAACACTTAAAGGAGATGTCCGGACACAGATTTATTTTTTTTTCAAACAGTTGGGGAGGAGGTGGATGTACATAACAACATGCACTTACCTCCCCAACATTTTGGCAGACTTCGCTCTTCTCTGGTGCTACGGTCTCAGGCTGCTTGCATCTCAAAGGGATCTTAAGACGCCATGTTGGCAGGCCCACTTAGGCATTCAGCGGCTGTAGTGGGATCCTGCCTCTGCTGCTGAATGGCTGAGTGGGCCTGACAATGTCACGTCTCCTGATCCTGATCCTGGGCCTGATCGATGGAGCTGGGTAGATAAATGGACATCATTGTCTTAATCAACCTCCTTCCCGGCGACAATCAAAAAATGCCTCCCGCCCGGAGTACCCCTTTAAGTATTTTTATAGAACACACAATTATAGGTATACCAACCCCCCTAACACCCCACCAAGTGTACCCCCGGGATCAAGGGCTATACCTATTATTATTACCATTTATTTGTAAAGCACCCTTGATTCCAGAGCACTGTACATATGATCAGAAGTTAACATACAGAATGTGAACATATAGATTGTAACATAAAATGAATTAGAAACACACCAAGTAAAGGACAGACTGGTAAATAGGATGATAGGTCTCTGCCTGCAAGGGCATTCAATCTATTGAGCATACCCCTCTGTTACATAGTTTGCAAGGGCTTACAGGAGGATCTACAGGGCTAACCAACCACACAACCATCTGTGACAATAGAGACTTTGGCCAAGGTAATACTGCCCTTAGCTGCCCTGGACTACTCCACCCATCCTCCTCGTGAGCCCCATTCTCATGTGGTTCCCAACAATTTCAACGCAACCTGTGATATTGCAAAAACAGTTCTACAATTCACAACAAGCATATGATAAAAAAAACTCACAGAACTATAATAGTTATACATGCTGTGAACTATGACCTACAAATCACAAGTGGGTTCTGACAAAATCCACTGGTCATGTTAGTCCTGGTGGGTTCGGCAGTAATGCGGTTAAAGCCATCTCACTGGTAATTTCTGTACAATTCACATTAAAGAGGCTTTTTTATTGGAGGTCTGGCTGAAGGGTCTAGTAAAGTATTTGTCAGTGGCTTTCTGTAATAACTCAGCAAAAAGACATATATCACCAAAAAGCAGCTAGCTTAGCAGGAGCAGCAAAGAGCACCTAGCATTTAGCGTTTATGTTGTCCCTCTGTTTATTAAAAACGGATGGGAGCACTTGACAGAAAAATCAAACTTCTGGTCATGGCTCATTAATCTCTGTTGTATCTGTCAGATGTGTGTGTCTGGAGTTTTAACAAGGCTGTAGGATTTAGATTACTGGTGTGCCTTGAAATAGTATCCAATTTGTGTGTTTGATAGAGGAAGAGCATTGCATATAGAAAGGAGGTGGTTTACGGCCTCCTCTGTTTGCCACTCTGTGTTTTCTGTCTTCATACTAGGCAATTCTGTGTAGCTCTTAGCAGACACTTAAAAACATCTATATAATTAGTTATGTGATCTGAATATGTATAGCAGGCTGAGTTCACATGTTTGCGTTTAAAAAAAAAAATCTTTTAGGAAGGAGTATCATGGGTTCAGGTCAAGTTCAAATAGTGCAGTTTTTGATTCATCTAAATGCTATATCTTATGGTATGTGGGTTCAGACCAGGGATGGATATGCCATGAGGCTATATGAGCATCTCGCCTCAGATTCCATATTGTGAGTCCTTGGTAGAAGGGCCGTGGTAGCAGGTCGGTAAGCCGCAGCTCCAACTCCTGAATTTTATCAGGACCGACTCCAACTCCTGCTCCTTTATAAATGGTCAGTCATATACTAGGGGAGTTATTTATCACACTGGCTTAGCAGCTTCTCCCTAATGTCCTACATGGTCCTGGGGTGACTTCTGAGGGAATGAAGCAGCTTCTTCTGTGTGTGTAGTGGATGCAGCCAGTCTCCAGCCTCCATGTCCTGAACTACTCATAACTAGGCTAGATGGAGCAGGTGGTCTTTTCCTGCTGACAGTCTTCTATGTTTCTAACTAAATATTCACCATACACACAGAAACACTGCTAACAATGTCAGATACCTGTAATATAGAGGTCAGCCATAGTGATATAGAGGGGTCACGCCATAGCACACACACACACACACACACACACACAGCCTGCTGCAGTCATAGCACACGCACACAGCCTGCAGCCATAGAACACTGAAGAAAAACACCACATTGAGGACAGAGGTTACTGCTACACTACTTATGTCTTCTCCTCCTCCTCTATATTACACGGAACATCTTCATATTACACTGCTGCTCATATACAGTCATCCAGCATCCAGGAAGAGAACAGCACAGATCTCCCCCCACACAATGGACTCTTCCAACTCAGAACCAAACTGCCAAATAGTGACCGACAACTTTTCCTCGACCACCTTTATCTAATAGGGCCAGTATCCTTTAGAATGTTGCTCATAATATATATTGATGAGCAAAACTTGTACACTTCATATCAAACTCAATTCTAAATTGTTCTAAAAAATTTTTAAAGCTGGAGTCTGAACATTTTTTCCGACTCCGACTCCAGACAAAACTAGCGCCGACTCCACAGCCCTGCTTGGTAGGTGTTGCTGGCGCCTACACAACAGTGACCACCGCTGCACAGCCCAAACTCACTTATACAGGACAGTGTTTCAGCACTCACTGGTTAGCAATGCTAGGGATGGGCAAATTTAGAGTGCTACCGAAGCCCTAAGCTTGGCCGTCTGCTTGTCAGCCATCTGCGTTTGAACTTCATGCAGCTTCCTAATGTCAGCCCAGCAGATGCTGTTGTGAAGTAGGCCGTGGCTAACAATACACAATATCACAGCAGATTTCGTTTTGGAACTCACAGTGTGAAATCTGCTGTGATACGGTACATGTGAGGGCACCCTTAAAAGATATACACATACAAGAAATGTAAATTCACTGATAAATTTCCCATTAGTCTTTAATTATACATGTATGATCCACTCCTGGCTTTGGCTTTAAAAAAAAGCATAAAAAGCATAAAACTTGATTGTGAGAACACAACTTTAGAGTGATTTAGAGTGAATGCTACAGTTTTGGTGTCAGTTTTTCACTTAGTTTTTAAGCATACAAAAACAATGGGAAATATAAAGGAAAGACCTACACATCTCTGTTCTGCTGGATCCACTTCTGGCTTTTTCAAATTTCTCAAAAAAAAAAAACTGCACCAGAAACAGCATCATGCTTGTCCTTGGACTGTGCTTTTGAAGGGGATGCACACAAAGATGCTTCCCAACTGGACAAACTAGCCATGGGCTGTATCCATGTTTCCAGGACCCCTTAGGGCTGCATCCAACTTCAGCATTCACCGCTAATCAAATGCCGCACGCTTGAGTTCGGACGAACCTTAGAGTGGCTTGAAGTTCACTCAACTCTATTAAGAATATCGCTACTAGTAAAATATGTTGAAAAAAAAAAAGGATTTGTAACACATTACTAATCTAGAATCAAAATAACGGGACAGTATACATCTGGGACAGACGTCAATTTGAAATGTATGCTCGGGAGTTCCCCAAGTATAAATATCAAGGTAGGATTTTGTTCTTGAAGAAAATATCTGACATTCCAATTTTCACCTTTATAGTCATCCCTGGCTTAAGCAGTGCCAAACTGTCATGTTTACTCTGCAAACAACACTACAGTGTCCTGGCAATCTATTTGCATTCAAATCCTGGCATTCACACACGGTAACGTTTGCCAATGCCCTCTTGGCTAATCTGTGATTACCTGGTTGACCTTTTACAATCATTTTGTAGATGAACACCGATGCTTCAAGAAACATATAAAGAGCAGAAATTATATATATATATATATATATATATATATATATATATATATATATAGTTGAAAGTTATAGGCACATCAAATCCAACTTCCCATGAGTAAAGGTCCTATGTTCAAACTTACTCAGAATAGAGTGGGAGATGAAAATTCTGCAGGACCTCCAAGATGTCAAGCAGTCAGTTACATGGCTCTGACCTTCATCTTCTGTTCTGAGTTAGGCCTCATTTACACATTCCATAGTGCGCCAGTAATTTCGGACCCAAAATACTTGCAGTACTGTGGACTCATTCATTTAAATGGCCATGTTCACATGTTTCGTACATGTTAAAGGGTATTGATCCATGCTGTTTTGTGTGATTTTGTTGTCAGCACATTCAACTTTGTACAGAACAAAGTAGTCAATGAGAATATTTCATTCATTCAGATCTAGGATGTGTTGAGTGTTCCCATTATTTTTTTGAACAGTGTATAATATTTAAAAAGGTATTCTAGCCAAGACCTAAAAAGTGAAATGCTCCCAAACCTAGCTGGTTTTACCAAGCCCCCTTGAACTTTTTCAGCCATCTCCTGTTTTTCTTGGTGCCGCTCTTCCTCAGTTACAAGTTTTTCTAAAAGCCAGTCTATATCCAACATGGCGCCGGCCGGGAAACTATATTTCCCTGCATGCATTGCCCCTAAGAGCCAACCGCCAAGTATCCGCCTCATCATGTAGTATCTGGCCATCGTTGGCTCAATCCACTTCTGCTTACACTGTAAACAAAATATCTATCTATCTACATAAGTAGATTAGAAAGAGATGAAACAACTGTGTTTCCTTTCCCCTATACTGCTCAGGAGACTGACACTGTACTTTTGTTTCCTCGCCCTCTGGCCAGGAGCTTACTGATTGGTGTGATATCAGTGGTGGGTGGCATTACAGATGAGGTGTTACACCTTTGTTACACCTTGCCTGACAACAGAAGAGACAGAGATTATGTTACTTTGGTCTCAGAAGGTAGGGAGAGGACAAGGGAGCTGAGACAGAGTGGACCTGGAAGTAAGGATTTTTAGCTGCTTCAGGGTCAGGATGTACAGCAGAAAGATGGACCAGTTCATGTAATAGAAACATATTACAAACAAGACTAAATTATGGGTGAAGATCTTTCTTAATTGGAGTACCCCTTTAATGGAATTTCTCAACAAGGATAAAAAGGCAGGTTATTTTCAGAACTGTTGGAAACAGTGGTCACAAAGGTCAAGTCTGATATGGATTTTGCCATGGATTCTGCAACAAGATGTGTATGGGTAAATGTGAATAGGGCTTTTGCAACCCTGGTAACTTGCATCAGATGTTTTCTACACAGATCCAATCCTTGGATATACACATTTGATTATTGTCAGACACACCTAATATTACATTAATATCTAAAATGCAGTTTATGGTTACTGTTTGGTTTTTATTAGAGATGAGCAAACCGAGTTCGGGTTCGAGTCCATTCGAACCCGAACAATCGGCATTTGATTAGTGGCGGCTGCTGAACTTGGATAAAGCTCTAAGGTTAACGTAGGAGACAGCACTTCTTGTGAAAAAACATGATTTTTTTATTCACATCAGACGCGACGTTTCGGCTGGTACTTCAGCCTTTCTCAAGCGTGAGAAAGGCTGAAGTACCAGCCGAAACGTCGCGTCTGATGTGAATAAAAAAAATCACGTTTTTTCACAAGAAGTACTGTCTCCGACGTTTACTATTGGATTGAAGCCGAACGGAAGGGTCCTGTGCGGTGAGACGTGCACTCCATCTAAATATTCTTATTTTTTTCCATTTTTTTCAGTGCTGTCCCAGTTTGATTTTTTATAAAGCTCTAAGGTTGTCTGGAAAACATGGATACAGCCAATGACTATATCCATGTTTTCCACATAGCCTTAGGGCTTTATACAACTTCAGCAGCCACCGCTAATCAAATGCCGAAAGTTCGGGTTCGGATGGACTCGAGCAGTTTGGCACAGGTAAAATTCAGAACAATCTACTGTACAGTCCTTAGCCAGAAGTCAATTAGGGTTTGTCATGGAGTTTCACCACAGATTACACATCTTTGAATGCAGCAGGAACACATACCCAGACAATCCACAGCAAAATCAGCATTTTCCACCGGCAAAATTTGTTGTGCATTTGTGGCAAAATCCATCCATTATCCAAAAATTCTGCTGCACATGGTCTAACTTTTTGATTACATTTAGTGAGAAGTAAGTAAAATAGACCATTTCCAAATGTTAAACCAGGCACAGCTGGGCCATGGACTTTGAGCATGTGAAAGAATATGAAACTTAGACTTATTCATCTGGGTGCAAGGTTTATTTTCCTTTCTCAATTCTTTCTCTTCAGGCGGAAAGGAATAATAATTAAGCTGCACTTGACAAAGACCACTGTCACAGCAAGAACACTGTTTATCTTATGGCTGAAAAATCTAATATTCTAATCAAGCTCCAACTTCACATTCGTCTTCACAGGGCAGGCTGGCAATTAGCTCTGATGATTACTAAAACGGGGGCAGATTCTGCGACTGACACTCAGGCATGTTCGACTAATCACTGTCAGTACCTAAAAAGCTGGATCCTTATGTAGGCCACACAAGCTGCTGGTGACTGGTCTGATGCTAAAGCATGTGTGGTCAAAAATAACGTAATATACACTAACAGGTATTGTTTCCTGTTCCTGTACAGTCAGTTATTAGGCCTAAAAACCTCACCAGAAGTAATCCATCTGTGACCACATTTAATACAAAATTACAGTATATGTGATATAAAGCAAGTTTGTAATTCACAATTATATATATATATATATATATATTTTTTTTTTTTTATCATGCTGTAAACCAAAGCTATACTTACCAGAAATCCAGGTCCAGTTTCCTGAAGGCAGCTTTTTAGTCTTGTGCTGGTTGAAAAAAACAGACTAAACACATGAAGTCTGGCCAGTACAGAGTGTCACAGCTCAATGTGTCCGTTAATCTAATGACTTCTGTGTGAGCACGTAAATTACCTGGGAAACGTAGGACTTTCTGAATTTAGACTCTTTGAGAAAAAAAAGTCAGAACACAGGAAGTGCCATGTTTTCCATAAAAACTAAAAAAAATGACTGTGAATTAAAATCTTGCTTTAGTTCACATCTACTATTGATTTAGGTTTTAAAAGTTATAACGACAGGGGCACTTTAACCAGAACACAGAACTAGTAGATAAATCATAGTTTATGCTTTCTAGTTTCATGCACAAAACTGTTAGACCTCTATTGGTCAGATGTTGTTAGGCATAGCTAGTAGATTAGCCACTTTAGACCACACAGTCTGATAATGGACCAGATTTTTATCCAATTAACCAATCAGCCTAATTGTTTCCTGCATCACTGTATAAAGCTACTATGCAGCTTGCAGCACATACTGCCCGTGGCTGCAGCAGCAGCTTTATACTGGAGAAAACTAAGTTTTAATCCCTAGGCACACGGCAGGCAGGTAGTCATCCAGACGGCTCCCCGTCCGTGCCTAGTCACAGCTCTCTGCCTGTCAGCGCCCTTGGAGGGGATGATTGACAAGCAGAGAGGCCCATTACAGGCCCACAGCCCTTTATTTTGTACACCAATTGTACTTTACATTGACACGTAATTTTCCATAAAATATGCCGCAAAACTGGAAAAAAAATATTTGTACAGTAAAATAAAAAACAACACAAAACAAAAAACACCTCAGACAAAAAATCAGGACCCCTGCAATCACTCTACAGGGGTCCCAATCTCTTTGGTAATTTGCTGGAGGCATACACATCAGACAGAAAATATTTTTTATAGTAAATTCTGAACCTAAAAAGTGTCAATGTAGAATTTCACTTTATTGGAACCTGGTATAATGAAAACAAAAAAAGGACACACGTATACTAGAGATGAGCGAACCTTTTGGACTTTTGGTCCGAAAGCAGTTTGCTCGATCGTGATGCCTGCGATCCCGGGATTATGTGGCCAGGATATTCCAGGGAATAGATCCAATCCATGGAATATCCTGGCCGCATATTCCCAGGATCGCAAGTATGCACCCGGGATCGCAGGCATCACGATCGAGCAAACTGCTTTCGGACCAAAAGTCCGAAAGGTTCGCTCATCTCTAACGTATACGTCAACACTTAAAGGGGTTGTACCATGAAACAAAGTTAGTAAAATCAGATGTGGACCACACTCATATATGTAAAGGAGCTGTACAGTTTTTCTCCCACCTTACTGGGTCATAACCAAGGGTAGCAGGTTATCAAAACAATGCAAGAACATGAGGGATTAGTAAATCTCAAACAGGACAGTTTCAGAAGTGCTTCACTGCAGTAATATGTTTCATTTCACATAATGCATCAGTTTAGAGTCCCTTTTTTTAAAGCGATAACCCCTTTACCTTATATTATCTGCTAAATGTAAACCCCTAGGTATGACTAATGCCTCGCACCCTCAGTGTCAAACATTCAGTGTCACCTCCAAATGTCTCATTTTGTATTACCCGTCACTGATTTCCTGTCTCCCTCTAAGAGGTAGTTTAAAAAGGCTGTTCACATTTTTAATGCTTTAAAATACTCAACAGACAAATTGAAAAATTTACTTATTAAAATTTTTTATTACAGATCCTTTTTAAAGAAGTGCCACAATATTTAAAAGCTATTGAGCAGCTATTCACCTTCACAGCTTTGCATTTCTGGAGTAAGGCTCAGCAAATAATATTAATGAATCACGCTAAACATACGCCACTTCTTACAAATTAAAAAGTGCAATAGTTCTAAATTAATCTGGAAACCTAATTTTAAGCTGGTAATGTGCCTTCTTGGGGTTTAGTACAATTTCATGTCATTTTAGTGGCACTTGTTGAATAATTTATTTGTCTAAAGCTAATTAATTCAATGGCCTATGCCTGATATTCTCGCCTTATAACTGTATGACGTCAGGAACTCTGTACTAAAACAGGTCGGAGGCTTACTTAGTAAATTGTGCCAGTTATAAATGTAGTAGGTGAAGCAATTATTTTCCCTTTACAATTTATTTATGCAGATCAAAAGGTGTAAATAATTAATGATGAATTAAATGTCAGTCAGTCTCAGAGGATTGCTGCATTGCTGGAAATGGACAGGGAAAAGTATTATATATATATATATATATATATGTAATTTCTGTAGATGGAAAATTGTCACTGACACATTATTTCTTGTATTTATATTACAAAAATCTCAGCCATTTGAGCTGCTGTTGTCTGACAGCATTAGCTTTCCAGTCACTTGCTTTATTTGTAGTGTAAGGCCAGGTTCAGACTATGTAAGTGTGCGGCTGTATTTGTGGCTGTAATTGTGCGGCGGTATTTTTGGTGGTTCATGCGTACGCTGGAAACTATACGATATAAGGCTGCACAGTGCACACTATGTATGAATCTACGGCCCTATCGTAAACGGACCCGTAAAAAATGATCAAGACCATTGTTTGCGGCTGGAAACGCGGCCGTGGATTGACAGGCGGTCCGTACGGAGAACTTCAAAAATAGCCGGCAATGATGCCGAATGCCTCTAATAGTTAATATATTAAATTAATAAAACACATTTTCTTTGTAATAAAGTCCCTTTCGTTGTTCAATAATTTAATTCTAACGAATCCAGCATTTTGCAATTAAATACACTGTTAAAATAAATATATATATAAATAAATGTATATTTATATATATATTTATTTTTTGACAGTATATTTAATTGCACAATGATGGATTCGTTAGAATTAAATTATTGAACAACGAAACTGAATTTATTTCAACGAAAATGTGTTTTATTAATTAAATATTAATTAGTACAGGAAGCTCCATAAGCCGTTAATTCATATGCCGGCAATAGAGCTTTCTGTATTAATCATCACTTTACTTTAATGAAAACATCAAATGTTTCTTCTAATTATGTTATCACAATAGCATTATTAGAAGAAACATTTAGAATTATATGTGCGCTCAGCTGATTGGCTGATCGGCTGAGCGCACATATAATTAGCGGGTCCGCAGCACAATGACTTCATTGTGCTGCGGACCAGCGAAGAGACAACATCGGGGTGAGTATAGAGCTCTCCCCACCCCTTCCCCAGCACTGCACCCCTCCCAGCAAGGAAGGGGGGTCACTTAACCCCTTCCTTGCTGGGATGGGTGCAGTCTGACATCAGTCTGGCCCCCAAGGGGTTAAGGGGGATGCAATACATCCTCCCTTAACCCCTTGGGGGCCAGACTGTAAGCAGCGATCTGTAAAGATGCTGCATACTGTAAGGAGCACAACACCGCTCACAATGATGGGTGTTGTGCTCCTGTTTGTGTGTTTTTTGTGTGTTTCTCTCTTTTTGTTTTTCAGATATCGGTATCCTGGGGATTACGTCGGATTCCGTGGACTACGTCGATGACCGGCGGGCTGGTAAGATTTAGGCTGGGGAGGGCCTAAACCAATGGCTCTTCCCACCCTGGTGTTACCAGGCTGCTGTCGTTTGGTTTTTAACCCGGCTGGTTATAAAAATAGGGGGGACCCTATGCGTTTTTTTTTTTTTTTTAAATAAATAAATAATTAAAAAAACGCATAGGGTCCCCCCTATTTTTATAACCAGCCGGGTTAAAAACCAAACGACAGCAGCCTGGTAACACCAGGGTGGGAAGAGCCATTGGTTTAGGCCCTCCCCAGCCTAAATCTTACCAGCCTGCTGCCGCCCGGTCCAGGAGCGCCAGTTTTGACGCTCCGGGACCACTGGCACCCGGCTCTTCCCAGTACTTCTGGTGGCATTGGGTACTGGGGTAATAATAGGGGGGTTAGTGTTAGCCATTTTATACCGGCTAACACTAGGCCCCGACTTAGTAATGGATTCCGTCTATTAGATGGCTTCCACTACCAAGTCTATAAAGTAAAGAAATAAAGAGAAGACAAAAGTTAAAAAAAAAATTTATTCAAATAAAAACACCCCCACACCCCTCATTGACCATTTTATTGAAAAAAAACAACAAAAAAACGCTGGTCATCGACGTAGTCCACGGAATGCGATGTAATCCCCAGGATACCGATATCTGAAAAACAAAAAGGGAGAAACACACAAAAAAACACACAAACAGGAGCACAACACCCATCATTGTGAGCGGTGTTGTGCTCCTTACAGTATGCAGCATCTTTACAGATCGCTGCTTACAGTCTGGCCCCCAAGGGGTTAAGGGAGGATGTATTGCATCCCCCTTAACCCCTTAGGGGCCAGACTGATGTCAGACTGCACCCATCCCAGCAAGGAAGGGGTTAAGTGACCCCCCTTCCTTGCTGGGAGGGGTGCAGTGCTGGGGAGGGGGTGGGGAGAGCTCTATACTCACCCCAATGTTGTCTCTTCGCTGGTCCGCAGCACAATGAAGTCACTGTGCTGCGGACCCGCTAATTATATGTGCGCTCAGCCGATCAGCCAATCAGCTGAGCGCACATATAATTCTAAATGTTTCTTCTAATAATGCTATTGTGATAACATAATTAGAAGAAACATTTGATGTTTTCATTAAAGTAAAGTGATGATTAGTACAGAATGCTCTATTACCGGGAATATGAATTAACGGCTTATGGAGCTTCCTGTACTAATTAATATTTAATTAATAAAACACATTTTCGTTTAAATAAATTCAGTTTCGTTGTTCAATAATTTAATTCTAACGAATCCATCATTGTGCAATTAAATATACTGTCAAAAAATAATTATATATATAAATATACATTTATTTATATATATATTTATTTTAACAGTATATTTAATTGCAAAATGATGGATTCGTTAGAATTAAATTTAATTATTGAACAACGAAAGGGACTTTATTACAACGAAAATGTGTTTTATTATTTTAATATATTAACCATGAGAGACATCGCATTAGTGCAGAGGATCGCAAACCCCGGTAATAGCAATTCATGTAAACTGTTTCCCTGCTTTCCCAGATGCATCCAGAGGTGTTTACATCACTTTTTCGCCGGACAGTTGTTCGGTCGTCAGTTATTGAAGGTGTATGTGGAAGGTCGCAGCACAAGGTCCTGACAGGTAGAGATTTCCAGGATGCACAGGCGCTGATCAGTTGTTATTCTGCTCTGTTTAAAAAGATGATAGGAGGCGTAGTGATGTTGAAAATAACAAGCTTTAATATTAGGAAATTAATAATGTGTTTCAAAGGTTACCGTTCTTCATCAGATTCATCATCTGATGAAGAAGGGGGACCTTTGAAATGCATAATCCATTTCCTATTATAAAACTTGCTATTTTCAACATCACTACGCCTCCTATCATCTTTTTAAACAGAGCAGAATAACAACTGATCAGCGCCTGTGCATCCTGGAAATCTCTACCTGTCAGGACCTTGTGCTGCGACCTTCCACATACACCTTCAATAACTGACGACCGAACAACTGTCCGGCGAAAAACTGTTCTATCGTTTGAATTTAAACAATAATATTTCTGTGTGTATGCTGGCAACAATCGAAAAGATAATTTGTGTGTCGTTGAAGGTATCTTTTAACCCCTTAAGGACAGAGCCTGAAATGGCCTTAATGACAGAGACAAATTTTATGAATATGACCTGTGTCACTTTAGTCATTAATAACTTCGGGATGCTTTTACCTATCCGGCTGATTCTGAGATTGTTTTCTCGTGACATATTGTACTTTACATTTCTGGTAAATTGGAGTCGATACTCATAACAAATCTTTTTGAAAAAACCCCAAATAATGTGAAAAAATGCATTTTTCCAACTTTGAAACTTTTTTGCGTATACAGAAAGTGGTTATACCACATAAATTATATATTAAATAGCATTAGCAACATGTCTACTTTATGTTGGCGGCATTTATTAAACTATCTTTCATTTTTTTAGACGATAGGGAGCTTAAAACATTAGCAGCAAATTTCCAAATTTTCAGTCAAATTTCAAAATCAGATATTTTTAGGGACCTGTTCAGGTTTAAAGTGTATTTGAGGGGCCTGTATGTTAGAAAGCCCCACGAAGCACCCCATTTCAGAAACTGCACCCCCCAAACTCTGCAAAAGCATATCCAGAAAGTGTTTTAACCCTTTAGGGGAGTCACAGAAATAAAAGCTAAGTGTGTAAGGAATTTGAAAATTTTAATTTTCTGTGCAGAGATTTTATTGTAATCCAATATTTTTCATAATTATAAACCTATTACCAGAGAAATGCACCCCAATAATTATTGTCCCGTTTCTGCAGTTTATAGAAATACCCCATATGTGACCCTATTGCGCTATTTGACGCAACCACAAGCCTCAGATATAAGGGAGCGCCTAGTGAATTTCAACGCCTCCGTTATATTTGGTCATTTTTGACTGTACCACTTCAGGTTGGCAGAGGCTCTGGGGTGCCAAAACCTAAAAAACACCCCTAAAGGGACACCATTTAGAAAACTACACCCCTCAAGGAATGTAACAAGGGGTGCGGTGAGCATCTGGACCCCATAGGTGCTTCACAGATTTTCCGAACAATATGGCGTGAAATTTTTTTTTTTTTACACTAAAACGTTGTTCTAGCCTTCAATTTTTCATTTTCTTAAAGGGATAAGAGGCAAAAAAAGACACAAAATGTGTAGAGCAGTTTCTCCCGAGTACGGAAATACCCCACATGTGGCGATAAAGTGCCAAGGGGGCGCAGGACGAGCCTCCAAAGGGAAGGAGCGCCAATTGGCTTTTGGAAGCTGAATTTCACTGAAAAGGATTTCAAGCGCCATGTCGCATTTACAGAGCCCTTGTGCTGCCAAGACACTGGAAACCCCCCACAAGTGACCCCATTCTGGAAACTACACCCCTCAAGGAATCTAACAATGGGGGCAGTGAGCATATGGACCCCACTGGTGACGGGCACAAATGTGGAACAATGTGACGTAAAAGTAAAAAATTTCATTTTTTCACTTTCATGGCACAAATGTGCCCGTCATCAAGGGATCCATATCCTCACTGCACCCCTTGTTAGATTCCTTGAGGGGTGCAGTTTCCAGAATGGGGTCACTTGTGGGGGGTTTCCAGTGTTTTGGCAGCACGAGGGCTCTGTAAATGCGACATGGCTTTCATCATCCATTCTAGCCAAATCCAACCTCCAAAATCCAAATGGCGCTCCTTCCCTTGGGAGGCTTGCCCTGCGCCCACATGGCGCTTTATGTCCACATGTGGGGTATTTACGGACTCGGGGGAAATTGCTCTACACATTTTGTTTTTTTCCCTCTTTTAACCCCTTGTGAAAATGATAAATTCAAGGCTAAACCAACATTATAGTGTAAAAAATGTAATATTTCATTTTCACGCCACATTGTTCCACATTTGTGCCTGTCACCAGTGGGGTCCATATGCTCACTACACACCTTGTTACATTCCCTGAGGGGTGCAGTTTCCATAATGGGGTCACTTGTGGGGGGTTTCAACTGTCTTGGCAACACAGGGGCCTTTTGAATGCAACATGGCCCCTCGAAATCCATTCCATCCAAATCCAGCCTTCAAAAACCAAATGGCGCTCCGTCCCTTCGGAGGCTTACCCTGCACCCGAATGGCGCTTTATGTACACATGTGGGGTATTTCCGTACTCAGGGGAAATTGCGCTACACATTAAATGTTTTTTTTTATCGTTTAACCCCTTGTGAAAATGAAAAAATCATGACAAGATTAATGATTTAGAGTAAAAATTTTACAAAAATTACACTAAATGTTGGTCTAGCCTTGATTTTTTTCCATTTCCACAAGGGGTTAAATAAGAAAATGAACACAAAACGTGTAGGGTAGTTTCCCCTGAGTACGAAAATACCCCACATGTGGGCATAATGTGCCATATGGGCACAGGGCAAGTCACCAAAGGGACAGAGCGCCATTTAGAGGCTGGAATGGAGGATAGAGGCCATGTCGCAATTACAAAGCTCCTGTGCTGCCAGGACAGTAGAAACCCCCGACAAGTGACCCCATTCTGGGAACTACACCCCATTCGGAATCTAACGAGTGGTGCAGTGAGGATATGGACCCCACTGGTGACGGGCACTTACGTAGAACATGTGCCGAGAAAATAAATAATACAATTTTTTTCATTTTCACGTCCTAAATGTGGCCGTCACCAGGGGGCCATATCCCCGCTGCCCCCCTTGTTAGATTCCTTATCGGGTGTAGTTTCCAGAATGGGGTCACTTGTGGGGGGTTTCTACTGTCCTGGCCGAACAGAGGCTTTGTAATTGCATCATGGCATCCTCTAATGGGAATGGCGGCCATACCTACTTAGCTGGGGAAAAGGGACAATTCTAATTTATTTGGGGGTATTAGGCCAATTATTAGTTTATAAGGTTGGAAATGACAGGTGTCCATCAAATTCAACCTGTGTTGATCCAGAGGAAGGCAAAAACCCCTCGAGAGGCAGACGACAGTAGCCTCATCACAGGGGAAAATTCCTTCCCGACTCCATAATGGCGATCAGAATAATCCCTGGATCAACGTGACCCCTGAAATAGGAATAAGGGACAGAATTTAGATAATGTAGAACCCCAGTGACGTGTGGTGCGCCTTGAAGCGATCCAGTATGCAGAGGCCGGGGTGATCAGGACAGGTGTCACACTGGTAAATGTTGTCCTTCCTGATCCCCCTGTTACGCCACACTCTGCACTTCTTCTGGGGTCTCCCTTTCTCCAGTGTGGGGGACGTCACCTGAAAAATGTTGTCCTGGTGCAATACGGGGTCCTTCATATCCAAAAGCGCTGGGTCCGCTCCATGGCTGCTAAATATTAGGGCTCTATTACTACTTCTGATATGTTCGGATCGTGCCGCAAGCTACAGTAGCTCGGGCAGCGAGGGACCGGAAGAGGGGGTGCTGGTATAAAAGTTATCCACGTACAGGTGGTGACCTTTATCCAGCAGTGGGAAGATCAGTTCCCGGACGATCTTCCCACTTGTTCCGAGGATGGGGGGGGGAGGGGGCATCTGGGGCTGGATTCGGGTGTCCCTTCCTACATACACTCTAAGGGTACGTGCACACTGCGGAATCGCGACAGATAACCCTTCGTGCATTCCGCAGTTGGCACCCGCCGGCGGACTGATGCAGGCGCACGTCTTCGTCCGTGTCATAGACTCCATTCTATGCACGGGCGGATTCCGCTCTCCGTCCAACGTGTTCATTCTTTGGACGGACGATGGAATCCGCCCATGCATAACATGGAGTCTATGACACGGGTGGAGACATGCGCCCGCATCAGTCCGCCGGCGGGTGCCAGCTGCAGAATGCACAAAGGGTTATCCTTCTCCATTCCGCAGTATGCACGTACCCTAAATCTGTAAGTGTACCCTGAGGTACGCTCACACAGTTTGTAGAATTTCCCACCATACCGCCATCTCTTATTAGGACGGTACTGGCGGAAAAGACGTGTCTGGGGGGCAGCGTACGCTACGCTACCCCCAGACACGTCACTGGATGATGAGGATGATGAGGATGAATGGAGGAAAGAAGGATCCCCCCATTCATCCTTACTGGCTGTTTCGGTGTCGGAGGCAATAATAACGTATGCGTCCGACACCGAAAACACCCTAGGGGCCATCTTTATATGGGGATTGGTATATAGGGTATGTAGTGGTGTAGTGTCAAACTTTATTCAATGTAGTGTGGTGTAATGTAGTGTTTTTTTACGTGTTTTTTTAGAGTAAGTATAAAAAAAAAACTACGCCCCAACAAAGGAGTTGCTGATAAATGCCGCACTTATGTGCGGCACTTATCAGCAGACCGTGGCAGTAGAATATAGAAAAAAAACACCCTACGCCAAAAAGAAGGAGTTGCTGATTAGCAGCGCACTTTCGTGCGATGCTGATCAACACTCAGCGGCGATAGGGTGTGGAAAATAGAAAAAAAAAAATTTGAAAAAAAAAACAAAAACTTTTTCTATATTCTGAACATCCCTGTAGCTGCTGATAAGTGTATTACACATATCAGCCGCTAGAGGGCAGCAGAGCGCAAAATACAGAAAAAGCCGACGCTGGAGCCGAAAATAGCCGAATGTGACGTCACGGAGGAAGCCGAAGACCCGAACGAAGACGAGGACGCCGCGAACCCGGAAGACGCCGATCAGGAGCCCGGGACAGGTGAGTAATGTACAAATACCTGCTCTGGACCCCTCGGCTACCTAGCTGAGGGGTCCAGGGCAGGTATTTACTATATTGTGGGACTCTGATCGCCGTGCCACCGGCCCGATCGCCGTGAACGGCCGGCCGTTCACGGCGATCGGGCCGGTGGCACGGTGACCACCATTACTTTTTACAGTACTCGGAAAGCACCGACCGCCATTTTTTTCCGGGTCATCGGGTCACCGATGACCCGGAAAGGTTCCGATCGCCGCTATGGGCTGATCTGAATTGATCAGCCTATAGCGGCGATCGTAAGCACGGGGGGTGTTAACCACCCCCCGTGCCGTGAAGCTAAGATGGCCTGCTATGATTTATAGCAGGCCATCTTCCCCGACCGCTGTGTGTGAACACACAGCGATCGGGGAAACATCGGGCGTACCTATACGCCCGTTTGCGTTAAAGCCCAGGCAACGGGGGCGTATGGGTACGCCCGATGTCGTTAAGGGGTTAAGCTGACCATAAAATCATTGTTTGATGTATGTACACATTGGGGGTGATTTATCAAATGGTGTAAAATTTAGATTGGTGTAAACTACCCACAGCAACCATTCACAGCTCAGCTTTCATTTTACCACAGCTTAAAGCTGAGCTGTTATTGGTTGCTCTGGGCAGTTTGCACCAGTCTAAATTTTACACCCTTTGATTAACCACCTCCATTGCTCAGTCTTTTGCTGTGATCAGAAGGAGTAAACGATTGTAGTAATGATCATAATAACCATCGTAACGAACGACTATCTTTCTGTTATGGTGAATTATTTTAGGTCGTTCCCAAAAGCTCTTGTTTGCAATCATTTATCGGCGAAAACAAAACATTGCCTTCTCATCATCAGTTGGTGCCTGTTCAGAGCACACGGTGGCGGTCTATTCCCGGGCACCAGCCGGGCCTGAAGCACTGGAGATGTGACAAGAACAATTCCACCTCTAGAATCAATGGAGCCGCATCACAGAGGGGAAGGGCTTTGTCACACTGGGGGCCGGCGGGCCCATGACATTGGCGGTATCATACAGTTCATGACATTGCAGGCCACCTCAGCCAATCAGCATCTAAACAGGACAACATTCACCCCCTCCTCACATATATAGCTCCAAAGTCCAATGATCAGAAAACCCCTTAAGGGTGCCTTCACACCTACCGGATCCACAGCGGATCTCACTTCTGCGGATTCGAAGCGAGAACCGCTGCGGATCCGGTATCAATTCACCCCTATGATAGCACATATTCGCAGCGGGACTGACATCCCGCTGTGAATATGTGCTTTAACTCCCTGGTGCCCACAGCCCCGCCGTCGCATCCCCCCCCATCCCGGCCACATCCCCCCATCAGCCCACCCCCAGCCCGCCGCCGCCTGCATCCTGCCGCCGAGAGCATACAGTACCTGCTCGGCAGCGCGGCTGCAGTGAGGCTGCCGGCTCCGGTCCCGCTCAGATCACCGTACAAGGTGCCCGACTATCAGAGAAGCTGCATCCTGCTGATGCCCCCATTACTGCACCTGCTGCTGCCCTATTTGCCCCCATTACTGTACCTGCTGCTGCCCTATACACCCCCATTACTGTACCTGCTGCTGCCCTATCTGCCCCCATTACTGTACCTGCTGCTGCCCTATCTGCCCCCATTACTGTACCTGCTGCTGCCCTATCTGCCCCCATTACTGTACCTGCTGCTGCCCTATCTGCCCCCATTACTGTACCTGCTGCTGCCCTATCTGCCCCCATTACTGTACCTGCTGCCCTATGTGCCCCCATTACTGTACCTGCTGCCCTATGTGCTCCCATTACTGCACCTGCTGCTGCCCTATCTGCCTCCATTACTGTACCTGCTGCTGCCCTATCTGCCCCCATTACTGTACCTGCTGCTGCCCTATCTGCCTCCATTACTGTACCTGCTGCTGCCCTATCTGCCCCCATTACTGCACCTGCTGCCCTATCTGCCCCCATTACTGTAACTGCTGCCCTATCTGCCCCAATACTGTACCTGCTGCTGCCCTATCTGCCCCCATTACTCTACCTGCTGCCCTATCTGCCCCCATTACTGCACCTGCTGCTGCCCTATCTGCCCCATTACTGTACTTGTTGCCCTATCTGCCCCCATTACTGTACCTGCTGCTTCCCTATCTGCCCCAATACTGTACCTGCTGCTGCCCTATCTGCCCCTATACTGTACCTGCTGCTGCCCTATCTGCCCCCATTACTGTACCTGCTGCCCTATCTGCCCCAATTACTGTACCTGCTGCCCTATCTGCCCCAATACTGTACCTGCTGCTGCCCTATCTGCCCCAATACTGTACCTGCTGCTGCCCTATCTGCCCCCATTACTGTACCTGCTGCCCTATCTGCCCCATTACTGTACCTGCTGATGCCATATTTGCCATTACTATACCTGCTGCTGCCCTATCTGCCCCCATTACTGTACCTGCTGCCCTATCTGCCTCCATTACTGCACCTGCTGATGCCATATTTGCCATTACTATACCTGCTGCTGCCCTATCTGCCCCCATTACTGTACCTGCTTCCCTATCTGCCCCCATTACTGTACCTGCTTCCCTATCTGCCCCCATTACTGTACCTGCTGCCCTATCTGCCACCATTACTGTACCTGCTACCCTATCTGCCCCCATTACTGCACCTGCTGCTGCCCTATCTGCCCCCATTACTGTACTTGCTGCCCTATCTGCCCCATTACTGCACCTGCTGCTGCCCTATCTGCCCTCATTACTGCACCTGCTGCTGCCCTATCTGCCCCCATTACTGTACCTTCTGCTGCCCTATCTGCCCCCATTACTGTACCTTCTGCTGCCCTATCTGCCCCCATTACTGTACCTGCTGCCCTATCTGCCCCCATTACTGTACCTGCTGCTGCCCTATCTGCCCCTATTACTGTACCTGCTGCCCTATCTGCCCCCATTACTGTACCTGCTGCTGCCCTATCTGCCCCCATTAGTGTACCTGCTGCCCTATCTGCCCCCATTACTGTACCTGCTGTCCTATCTGCCCCCATTACTGTACCTGCTGCTACCCTATCTGCCCCCATTACTGCACCTGCTGCTGCCCTATCTGCCCCATTACTGTACCTGCTGCTGCCCTATCTGCCCCCATTACTGTACCTTCTGCTGCCCTATCTGCCCCCATTACTGTACCTTCTGCTGCTCTATCTGCCCCCATTACTGTACATGCTGTCCTATCTGCCCCCATTACTGTACCTGCTGCCCTATCTGCCCCCATTACTGTACCTGCTGCCCTATCTGCCCCCATTACTGTACCTGCTGCCCTATGTGCCCCCATTACTGTACCTGCTGCCCTATCTGCCCCCATTACTGTACCTGCTGCTGCCCTATCTGCCCCATTACTGTACCTGCTGCTCCCCTATCTGCCCCATTACTGTACCTGCTGCTGCCCTATCTGCCCCCATTACTGTACCTGCTGCTGCCCTATCTGCCCCATTACTGTACCTGCTGCTGCCCTATCTGCCCCCATTACTGTACCTGCTGCTGCCCTATCTGCCCCTATTACTGTACCTGCTGCTGCCCTATCTGCCCCATTACTGTACCTTCTGCTGCTCTATCTGCCCCCATTACTGTACCTGCTGCCCTATCTGCCCCCATTACTGTACCTGCTGCCCTATCTGCCCCCATTACTGTACCTGCTGCTGCCCTATCTGCCCCCATTACTGTACCTGCTGCCCTATCTGCCCCCATTACTGTACCTGCTGCCCTATGTGCCCCCATTACTGCACCTGCTGCCCTATGTGCCCCCATTACTGCACCTGCTGCTGCCCTATCTGCCCCATTACTGTACCTGCTGCTGCCCTATCTGCCCCCATTACTGTACCTGCTGCCCTATCTGCCACCATTACTGTACCTGCTACCCTATCTGCCCCCATTACTGCACCTGCTGCTGCCCTATCTGCCCCCATTACTGTACTTGCTGCCCTATCTGCCCCATTACTGCACCTGCTGCTGCCCTATCTGCCCTCATTACTGCACCTGCTGCTGCCCTATCTGCCCCCATTACTGTACCTTCTGCTGCCCTATCTGCCCCCATTACTGTACCTTCTGCTGCCCTATCTGCCCCCATTACTGTACCTGCTGCCCTATCTGCCCCCATTACTGTACCTGCTGCCCTATCTGCCCCCATTACTGTACCTGCTGCTGCCCTATCTGCCCCCATTACTGTACCTGCTGCCCTATCTGCCCCCATTACTGTACCTGCTGCTGCCCTATCTGCCCCCATTAGTGTACCTGCTGCCCTATCTGCCCCCATTACTGTACCTGCTGTCCTATCTGCCCCCATTACTGTACCTGCTGCTACCCTATCTGCCCCCATTACTGTACCTGCTGCTGCCCTATGTGCCCCCATTACTGCACCTGCTGCTGCCCTATCTGCCCCATTACTGTACCTGCTGCTGCCCTATCTGCCCCCATTACTGTACCTTCTGCTGCCCTATCTGCCCCCATTACTGTACCTTCTGCTGCTCTATCTGCCCCCATTACTGTACCTGCTGTCCTATCTGCCCCCATTACTGTACCTGCTGCCCTATCTGCCCCCATTACTGTACCTTCTGCCCTATGTGCCCCCATTACTGTACCTGCTGCCCTATCTGCCCCCATTACTGTACCTGCTGCTGCCCTATCTGCCCCATTACTGTACCTGCTGCTCCCCTATCTGCCCCATTACTGTACCTGCTGCTGCCCTATCTGCCCCCATTACTGTACCTGCTGCTGCCCTATCTGCCCCATTACTGTACCTGCTGCTGCCCTATCTGCCCCCATTACTGTACCTGCTGCTGCCCTATCTGCCCCTATTACTGTACCTGCTGCTGCCCTATCTGCCCCATTACTGTACCTGCTGCTGCCCTATCTGCCCCCATTACTGTACCTGCTGCTGCCCTATCTGCCCCTATTACTGTACCTGCTGCTGCCCTATCTGCCCCATTACTGTACCTTCTGCTGCTCTATCTGCCCCCATTACTGTACCTGCTGCCCTATCTGCCCCCATTACTGTACCTGCTGCCCTATCTGCCCCCATTACTGTACCTGCTGCTGCCCTATCTGCCCCCATTACTGTACCTGCTGCTGCCCTATCTGCCCCCATTACTGTACCTTCTGCTGCCCTATCTGCCCCCATTACTGTACCTGCTGCTGCCCTATCTGCCCCCATTACTGTACCTGCTGCCCTATGTGCTCCCATTACTGTACCTGCTGCCCTATGTGCTCCCATTACTGTACCTGCTGCCCTATGTGCCCCCATTACTGCACCTGCTGCTGCCCTATCTGCCCCATTACTGTACCTGCTGCTGCCCTATCTGCCCCATTACTGTACCTGCTGCCCTATGTGCCCCCATTACTGCACCTGCTGCTGCCCTATCTGCCCCCATTACTGTACCTGCTGCTGCCCTATCTGCCCCCATTACTGTACCTGCTGCTGCCCTATCTGCCCCATTACTGTACCTGCTGCTGCCCTATCTGCCCCATCGCCTGCTGGGTGACACAGTGCTCACAACCTGCCCTCCAGAGATAACGGGGCCATAACTAGGACTAACACCCCACAGCAGAGCAGGCAGCACACACGGCTCCTTATACCCTAATGTTACCATCCAGCTGCCAGTCCCGCTCACGCACTGCCCACACACGGCTCCGTCCTCCGCCTTATCCCCTCACTAGCCGGACACAGGTGGACGCTTGCCGTACAGCCGCACATATGCGCGCACCACGCCGCCTGTATACCGTATGAGCCGGCACACCGCGCACTGCTTCAGCCTCTTCCCGTCTCCGCCCCGTCCGGTCATGTGACCTCCATTCGCCTCCATCCTCCAGCATGGCCGCTCTGTGCCTCAGACCGGGTCTGGCAGCGCTGCTGCGTGTGGCGGCTGCGAGTCCCTGGAGGTCCGTAGGGATCACCGCAGCGGGCAGTGAGGTAAGTAACGCGGCCGGGCCTGGTACATACACTCCGTATATAACCGTGCACCGCCATGTGTCATTCATCTGACCTGGCTGCTGTCCCCCTGCACCACACTCACCTGTCACTATGATAACACGTCTTGTCAGGGACAGAGCCTTGAAGAAGTGACCAGACACGGAGCTGCAGCTCCTTGGCTCCCGCTGTCCCATGTGTGTATGTATGGAGCAGCACACACACAGCCCAGGTTATCCGACATGCAGCGACCGTGCACACCACCACATGTACACTACTACATGTACACCACCACATGTACACTACTACATGTACACCGCCACATGTACACCGCCACATGTACACTACATACATGTACACCGCTACATGTACACCGCTACATGTACACCGCTACATGTACACTACATACATGTACACTACTACATGTACACTACTACATGTACACTACTACATGTACACTACTACATGTACACTACTACATGTACACCACCACATGTACACTACTACATGTACACCACCACATGTACACTACATACATGTACACTACTACATGTACACTACTACATGTACACTACTACATGTACACTACTACATGTACACTACTACATGTACACTACTACATGTACACTACTACATGTACACCACCACATGTACACTACTACATGTACACCACCACATGTACACTACTACATGTACACTACTACATGTACACTACTACATGTACACTACTACATGTACACTACTACATGTACACCACCACATGTACACCACCACATGTACACTACATACATGTACACTACTACATGTACACTACTACATGTACACCACTACATGTACACCACTACATGTACACCACTACATGTACACCACTACATGTACACCACTACATGTACACCACCACATGTACACCACCACATGTACACCACCACATGTACACCACCACATGTACACCACCACATGTACACCACCACATGTACACCACCACATGTACACCACTACATGTACACCACTACATGTACACCACCACATGTACACCACCACATGTACACTACTACATGTACACTACTACATGTACACCACCACATGTACACCACCACATGTACACTACATACATGTACACTACTACATGTACACTACTACATGTACACCACTACATGTACACCACTACATGTACACCACTACATGTACACCACTACATGTACACCACTACATGTACACCACCACATGTACACCACCACATGTACACCACCACATGTACACCACCACATGTACACCACCACATGTACACCACCACATGTACACTACTACATGTACACTACTACATGTACACCACCACATGTACACCACCACATGTACACTACATACATGTACACTACTACATGTACACTACTACATGTACACCACTACATGTACACCACTACATGTACACCACTACATGTACACCACTACATGTACACCACTACATGTACACCACCACATGTACACCACCACATGTACACCACCACATGTACACCACCACATGTACACCACCACATGTACACCACTACATGTACACCACTACATGTACACCACCACATGTACACCACCACATGTACACTACTACATGTACACCACCACATGTACACTACATACATGTACACTACATACATGTACACTACATACATGTACACTACTACTACATGTACACCACCACATGCACACCACCACATGTACACTACCATGCATCACCCAGGTAAGGAACCCTGACCCTCCAGCTGCTGCAGAACTACAACTCCCATAATGCCTGGACAGCTAAAGGATTGGTTATGCAGGCATGATGGGAGTTGTAGTTCTGCAGCAGCTGGAGAGCCAAGGTTCCCCCCCTGCTCTAGGTTGTGGTAGAACAGGGCATTCCTCATCTCTTACCGCCATATGTTTTCACAGTAATAATACCAAATACTGATGTCATTGTGAAGTAATAAAGCGCTCCATTGGAGTCACACACCGTATAGAATAACAGCTGTCATTTATTACGGCCACCAAAGTGATGACCATGCTGAGAGCAGCCGGCCGAGCTGTGAGCCCTCGCTATATCTCCTTACTGACACCACGACGGACAGGGATTTCTTATTTATCTTGTGAATGAGCTGGGCGCAGCAATTTTTTCAATTTTTCACACTCTTAAAAAATATATATACTTGTACTTTAACGTCTACTCATCATTATATAAAAAAAACTTTTGACATGTCAAAAGTTTTGATCAGTCTGGGTCTGAGTGTTCATTGTCTACTCTCCGCTCTGGATAAAAAAAAAAAAAAAAAGTCAGACTTATAATGGGCTCCTATAGAGCCTGACTTTTTTTTTTTTTTTTACTTTTTTTTTTTTTTACTTTTTTTGACAGTCGTGGCTCAATGTGTCCATCAGTCACATGACTGCCTTCTCTCTGTGAGCGCTCAGATGGCCTGGGATACATGGGACTTCCTGTGTTTAGCATCTTTTTCAAAGACTTAATACAGGAAGTTCCGTGTTTTCCATGATAATTTAAAAGAAAATGTAAATTGTAAACTTGCTTTATAGCACATCCCCTGTTGCCTTTGATAGTTATAACAACGGTGACACTTAAACCAGTGATGCTGCTGATCACTGATAACATACATATTCTAAGTGCCAGCATTATGCACACAGCCAAGCCTCCGGTGGGTCTCACCTTTGACATTAAGCCCTCTCTGTCAGGGTCCTGATTTATGGAAGATAAAGGACTCATGGATTTGTATGGGGGTTGTCCATGTGTAAAACTGATTGTGTGGCCACCAATTGCTGACACAGAAAAATAAGACCCCTGATTACGTGGTCCATTTTTGCACCATAGATACTCCCATAGAAGTCAATGGGTCCATTTTAAAGGGTTAGTTCAGCAAAAAAAAAAAATCTTTCAGATCAGTTGGTGCTAGAAAGATTAGTAATTTACTTCTGTAAAAAAATCTGAAGTCTTCAAGTACTTTTCAGCTGCTGTATGTCCTGCAGGAAGTGGTGTTTTCATTCCAGTCTGACTCAGTGCTCTCTGCTGCCACCTCTGTCCATGTCAGGAACTGTCCAGAGCAGCAGCAAATCCCCATAGATTACATCTCCTGCTCCCCAGACTGAAAAGAGTACACCACTTCCTGCAGGACATACAACAGCTCATAAGTACTGGGAGACTTGAGGAACATGAATGATGATGCTATACTTGAGGAACATGAATGATGATGCTATAAGTTCCAAAACTGTAACTCTTTGTGCTACTGTATTGACATGCTCTGACAATTTCGGAGCTCCCAGCATCATAGTGACTGTCAGGAACTCTGAATCCCATTCTGTAGCACATTGTCCATATCTGACAGTGCAAATGCAGCTTTACTGTTGCAATGTCCGTCCTGCTGCCCATAGGCAGCACAGCAGCCTGTCCTGCAGTAGCAGTCCTGATGCGCCCCACCTTCCCTGCTGTCTTTTACGGTCATCCTGTTTTGGAGGATCTGCAAAAGTTAATGCAAAACAGGCATCACAGATATACAGAGGGTTTCTCCAGGACATCACTGATCCTGGTTTATGAGGTCTAAAAAGAAATACTGGTATGTGGATGAGGCCTGAATCTGTTCCATACATCTGCACAGTGGTCTTTCTGCAGGATGTGTATAGATGAGAAGGGTGGATGTAAATCCACCCTGCAGTGAATGTGTGGAAAATATGTAATAAATATTATAAATTGCCTTTAAAGGGGTAGTGCGGCGCTAAAAAATTATTCACAGAATAACACACATTACAAAGTTATACAACTTTGTAATGTATGTTATGTCTGTGAATCGCCCCCTTCCCGTGTCCCACCACCCCTGCCTGTGTACCCGGAAGTGTGTGGTGCATTATACATTACCTGATCCGTGTCGAGGGCCGTCCGCCATATTGTGCCAATCTTCGGACAGACGGCCGAATCCTTGCCGCCGCCCCCCCTCCGCCGCGTCACAACTGTGCTCAGCCGCGATTGGCTGAGCATAACTGTGTCCTCGACATGGATCAGGTAATGTATAATGCCCCACACTTCCGGGTACACGGGCGGGGGTGGTGGGACACGGGGGGGCGATTCACAGACATAACATACATTACAAAGTTGTATAACTTTGCAGAGGTGGGCAGGTGGTCATTGGGGCGTCTTCCCGCCCATGTCACTGCTCTGTCAGAGCGATTGTACCACTTTACTTAGTGAAATTATTTTGATTCCCTGCTTGTTGCTGGCTCTTTCATCTACATGGCACAGTCCATTTTTCAAACTGCTACTCTGTTCCATTTAGTGGCTGACCTATCGTTTGTGCAGCTGGTTCGGCTGCACAGGGGCCCTGGGCAAAGGAGGGGCCCGCCAGGCTCCAATGCCCAGGGCCCCGCAGTAGCCTAACCAGCTACACAACCTCCTTTCTCTCCGGGATGGGTTGCGGAGGGGAGGAGAGGGCGCGACACTGCCGCTGTGAGCGGGGGCGGCAGTACACAGGGACGCCGGTGAGAGGCCGCCTGGGACAGGGCTGCAGCAGCTTCCTGTGGGACCTGGCCACCCTGCAGTTGCACACCTACTGCTGACCCTGGCTGCGGGGGTACCGAGGACGTGCTGCCGGGAGTGCCAGGGGGACATGGGGCGCAGGACTTGCTAGTTTGCCTGTCACCAGCCAAGTGTCAGGATTAGCGGTGAAATCCACGGCTCATCCGAAAGTTCGGGTCTCCATGAATCAGCCATGGATTTCACTGCTAATCCTGATGCCTGGCTGGTGACAGACAAACTAGCAAGTCCTGCGCCCATGTCCCCCTGGCACTCCTGGCAGCAGATCCTCGGTACCCCCACAGCCAGGGTCAGCAGTAGGTGTTTGACTGCAGGGTGGCCCGTTCCCACAGGAAGCTGCTGCAGCCCCGTCCCAGGCGTCCGTGTACTGCCTTCAGGCGTGATGTCACCCGGCATTCTGTAATTCGGTGCGTGCGCTTCGGCCGTCCATTGTGGCGCTACGCTCATGACCCTTCTCTATGCCAGTATGCTGCTATGGGATGGAAGAACAGGGGGCTGGCTCTGCTATCGAGGTGGATGACGGGACAACTACAGGGGAAGGTATACAGTATGGGGGGGGAACAACTACAGAGGGAGAGGTACATAGTATGGGGGGTAACAACTACAGGGGGGAGAGGTATACAGTATGGGGGGGGGGGACAAGAACAGAGGGAGAGGTATACAGTATGCGGGGGGCAGGCACATTTTTTGCACAGGGGCCCTATGCAGTCCGTGTCCGCCCCTGGTTCCAGTCATCTGCGCTGGTTTCTCAATCTGCAGTTTGGCCCGCACTGTGCACTGGAAGTGTGCCCAGCACCTCCCGTGTTCTGATATCCCCTTCCCTAGGTAACGCACCTCCATCAGAATCAAGTCTAGCTGCTTTACCAAGAGGAGGGGATATAGGAGCACTGCAGGTGCTGGGCCTGCTTCTAGTATATAGAACAGGCCAAACTGCAGATCAAGAAACTGACACAGTTGGTGGGAACCTAGCTGCAGTTTGAACAGTGGCCACACCACTGGGATCTACACGCCGGCACCGGACAGGCAGTATAAAAAAGCATGCAAAGTGGGAAATTTGGTACATTTAAATATAGATGTGAACTTATAGATGTTAAACTGTAACACAAACGTTTTAGGATGTGTTCATACAGAGTCTTTTAAAGGGTAAGATTTGAAAGCTGTACATTCCATACAAAACACCTGTGTAAAAGAAGTGGACGTTGCTTCTGTGAGACCCTAAATGGTTATTGTCATGAAAAATGTTTTTTTTAGGTGTAAAAACAGCAAAATAAGTGTCATGGATTCTGTTCTTGTACAAATGCAACAAATAGGGTATGCTTTGTCTTAAAGTGTACCTCCAGTACTTCCATCAGACAGCGCTATGCATGTCATTTCTGTAATGTTCTGTAAGTTCTTAGCGATATTTCTCCCGCCACGTACAGAAACTTAGGACAGCACAGGTCTCCCATCTCCAGAGAGACCTGTGCTATGTAAGTCTATGGTGCTGTATCTCTCACTGGAGACAGGAGTTATGGAGACAAAGTGGGACGTTCCATCTCCTAAGGTTCCACTGTATATGGTGGTGAGCAATGAGAACCGTTGTCGCAACTCTATTTCGGCGCTGAATTCGAAACAGATGTGCAATTCAGAAATGACTATTGTGCACAGTGCTGCACCCAGTCACCTCTGATGAAAGCACTGGAGGTACACATTAAACAAAAGAGCCATGGCCTTTCCTGACCTGCTGGTTATAGTTACAGGGATATAAAGAGAATCAGCCACCCCCATAAAATTCAGAAGTAAACAGGTGTCAGTGTAGTAATATACAGGTTCTGTATTGTGACACCCGAGTGGGAGCGTCTTATTCAGGAAAGTGTTTCTGGATGGACATTTATTGTAGCGGATTCATGTTCATTACTTATTGCAGATAAAGGTGTGAATAAAGAATGTTAACTCCAACCACACCAGTAATGGCTCCTATAATGTGCAATGTAAACACAAGCATTCCCTCTAAAATAACCGTTCTAGAACATCTTTACTTATAACTCAATGTTGTAATGTTCCTCTGTTCCCCCAAGCTGGGTTCACACTGCGTTTTTGCAATCCCTTCAACGTATCCGTTTTTAATTGGTTACTTTTAATGGACAGAAAAAATGTAGTCAACACTACTTTTGTGTCCGTTAAAAAAACGCATCCGTTTCGATCAGTTTTTCTATTGACACAGATGACACAATTTCATCCGTTTTTTTGCATAAAACATATACATTAAACGGATTGCAAAAACGCAGTGGGAACGCTGCCTTACTAGAAGAGTGTGTGCCCAGTGTCGATTTTCCTCAGTGTGCACACAAAATGTATGTCAACTTAGCCAACCTACCTTGCACCTAGTTTTGATTGGGTAGTGTCAGGCAGTGTAGGGTTACGCCCCCAACTGGTAACACCCAGATGGCTATTTAGTCATAAATATCCAGAACAGAGGAACGGCACAACACCGAGCTACAAGAAAAGATGTTTCAGAATGATTTCATAGGGAATACAAGTATTTTTTACAGGTAAACTAACCTGCTAATATGTCCCTATAGCACACAGAGCGCTGAAGATGAAGGTAATTTTCTTATCTTCATCCTCGGCACAGTTTCTATGATATTTGCAGTTTAATTCCTGTACTAATAAATCATTTTGGTGCACTGGGGGCAGGACTACCTGTCTGATGGACGGGGGGCCCAACTGCCATTAATCCCCGTCTAGGTGACACTGTCTAACAAATAAAGAAATTTTAGCGCAGAAAGAAGACGCAGACAAGTGTTATACAGGTATATCAAATGTGCAGCACCCAAGCTTGTGGATGGTGTGGAGAAGGGGGGTGACAGTATCACATTAAACTCCTAATATCACAGAATTGGAGCAAAGGATGATGGTAAGAAATCCTTAACGCCCAATGTGTTATAGGGAGATATCAGAAGGACAGATACTTCTAACCTTCTGATAGTTTCAATTAAAACATACTGTCTATTTTAGTAAAAATAACGTCCGCCATTTTTATTTAAAATAACAGGCATTATTTTTAGTCTTCCATTATTTCCATTGAAGCCTGTGGGAACAATGGCCGTTAGTTCACAGAATGTATAACGTAATGTCCGCTGTTTGCAGCGGCCGTCAAATTAATGCTCGTGTCATTAATTTGTGGTCGTTATTTAGCGAACGGCGACCATTATGTTACATTGTTCACACACAGATTATTTTTTTTACCGCTATTTATAAAACAATGAATGCAACATTAAAAAAGACACGACCAAAAGGGTGTTAAAGTGTCCAGCTCTTACCCAAACTTGAAATAATGTACTGCCATTATAATGCCATTATAATGATGAACGTCAAGGTACCTTATACAACGAACATTGAAAATTGTTGTGTGAACATGGCCTTATAAAGAGAGTTAGGTGGAAATTAGGTTTTCATTAATTCCATTTACATAAATTTAACATCTTTGCTTTTTTTTTTTATCCACCTAAAAAAACGCAGTGTAATAAGAATGTTTTTTTTATGCTTGGTGTGATCCAGACCCTAATGGCCAAGTGAAGAAAAAAAAAAAAAAAAACGTAAAAACATACACAGCAGGGTATTAGCCCGGGATTGGGTGTCCTGATGGGGATGCCGTATTACCAGAATCTGCCTGGAGAGGATATTAAACATTACTTAGCTCCGGAGAATCCCTTTCAGTATGCTCAAGCTGTGCTCCCTCGCAGAGGCTGAACGCTGTATTACACCTCAGTGCACACACACACAGGACTCTCTCTCCATGAACTGGTTATTATTTCATCAGAATCCTTTCCAGGTAAAGGAACCTTCAGTGCTGGGAAATCTCAAGGTCACAACTTTCTCTTTCTCATAAATGATGAGAACTAGGGAAGCTTGTGTCTCTCTATGAGGCTGTTGGCTAGGATGGGTGCCAGGATTGTTGCTGCTGACAGTCCTATGTTTAAGTGGGGCATTGGTATTCTGATCAGCTCTGTGCTATCCCCATCACAGTGTTTATCACCACCCTGAAACGGTGCTATGAAGCAGTATCTTAAACCAGTAGGACTCTCCTCCGTTTCCGCTTCTGATAATTATGGGTTTTTGTTGTACGCTTCAAAAGTTTATTTTCTGTCTGTCATGTTTGCTGAATTGGTTTTCTTGAGCTAGTCAACATTATCTCTTAGATGTGTGGATAGAGCAGATGTACTTGAAGTGACAGCATAGCAGCAAGCTGCGCTGTCATACCAGCTAGTGTTACTGGTGCCGACACAAATCAGAATGTTTATCTCGCACATGTTCCACTACAACATATGAGCTCTAATATATTTATATTACAGCTGAATGGTGCATAGAAATGCAATGTAAGAGGGATCTAGTTATGTTGTTAAAATGATTGATACCTCGTAAGGATAGCTGATTATATGGAAGAAAGGACTTAAAGGGGAAATATCAGCAGGTTAGATGAATACAACCTACTGATAGGCCACTATTGCGCTGGATGCTTTGAGGATGAAGATATGTGTCTTACAGGGCGGAGGATGAAGGTAAGAGACATATCTTCATCCTTGGTGCCTTCTGCTCAATAGAGACATATCATCAGATTAGAGTTCCCCTTAAATGAGGGTCTCTTGACAATAAATATGTAATTCTCTGCTAAGATCCCCAGTTGTATGGGAACATGGAAGAGAGGGTTTGCCCTTTGTGACATCACGGTTAGGTAGTAGGCAGAATTCACATAGAACATTTAAGGCTGATTTTGTTGGTCTTAATTAAATATTTGCGGACAGGTGTTTGCTGTTAGTTTATAAGAAAGTATGAATAGCTTTATGCACTTTGGGGCAGGTCTACTACTGCAAATGCTCCAGAATCCCTGGAGCACTTTGCACCAGCAAATCACATTTAGGGTGCCTTTACATGTACTATTATGGGCTCTACATTCTCACTGTGGATTTTCATTCCGATGCAAGATTTAGCCACGGCCTTCTTAACTCAGCATCTGCCGGGCCAACAAACGAATTCATTACCTGTCTGCGCTCCAGCTTGCTTCTTTTGCTGAGAGGGAGCCGATCAGTGGCTGCTGAGGGACATCGTACTGATTGGCTGAGCCAGTGACCCGGGAGCAGGAGAAGCAAGCGGGAGCACAGACAGGTAATGAATTCGCTTGTTGGCCAGGCAGATGCTGAATTAAGTAGGCCGTTGAGATCCGCTGCAATACGGTACGTGTGAAGGCACCATAATTATGTATTTTAAAAACATTTAAAGGAGAAGTCAGGCAAAAATTATTATTAAAGTATTGTATTGCCCCACCAAAAGTTGTACAAATCACCAATATGCACTTATTACAGGAAATGCACATAAAGTGCTTTTTTCCCTGCACTTACTACTGCATCAAAGCTTCACTTCCTGGATAAAATGGTGATGTCACGACCCGACTCCCAGAGCTGTGCGGGCTGTGGTGGCTGTAGAGGATGATGGCAGAGGGATGCTCAGTGTCCCTCCAGTGCCCTGTGTCCCTCAGTGTCCCCCTGCCATCATCCTCTCCAGCAGCCACAGCCCGCACACCTCTGGGTGTGTCGGGTCGTGACATCACCATGTTATCCAGGAAGTGAAGCCTTAATGCAGTAGTAAGTGCAGGGAAAAAAGCACTTAATAAGCATTTCGCCGGACTTCACCTTTAAAGCCTTGCTTGGCTTGGCTAAGACTTGAGAGCTGACACTGTGCGTTAAATGGTGCTAACAATTTAGCACAAAAGAAAGGATTTAGAATTGTGGATTTTCACCTGCCCTATCATTTGGCCAAGAGGGGTCAAGCAGCTTCCAGGAAGATCTAACATCTTGTCCCCTTTGTATATACATACACTTGGGAGTGTGGCCGTGTATATAGTGCTGTCGGCTGATCAGGTATTGTAGATGTATGGGCCCCTTAATGCAAATCAGTTGGTGTCTAATGGTGCATTTACACGAAACGATAATTGGCCCAATCGTACGATTAACGATGTCGGAGTACCGATTTTTTTTCTCATAACGATCAGCGTTTATACGGTACGATATATCTTACAGAAAATTCGTTTTGCGATCGCTTAAGCCGATCTCACACATTGGTTAAATCGGCGAACGACTGTTCACACGGAACGATCTGCGAATTTTTTGCGAACGACGATTTGATAACATGTTGAAAGATCAAAATGAACGATTTCATTTTCGTCGTTTGATCGTTCGCTGCGTTTACACGTACGATTATCGTTCGAATTCGATCGTTATTGCGCAAATTCGCACGATAATCGTTACGTGGAAACACACCTTGAGTGCTGAAACCTCCACTGATCAGATATTGGGGGAGAGCTTGGGACGCGCGGCCATATTCTTGCATATGGAATATGAAATCAGACTGCGCATTGCTTTTTGTGTTTGGTCTATCAGCTCAGTGAGCCTGTTGTTATAATGTACTGCTCTATAAAAGAATGGCATATTCTGGTGACAGAGCTCCTGTGAAGAGAGACCAAAGATTACCAACTCAAAGACTGAGGGATGAAACAAAGCTAAAGTGGTATATATTTTGTTAGAAATGTTTCCCTGGTATTTTGTGTGTGCGGTAAGCTTACTCCTGCTCACAGCGCGCTCTTCTCCTGAGTGCTCAGACTCTATTGGATCAGCATTGCTGATTTCCCAGTGCAGCTGGATCTGGGCCCTTTCATGTGCCATTCAGAGGGAACTTACAATGGATTTCCTGTTTGTAGTGTTTTATTTGTAGTACATAAGCTGCTATTCTGCTTCAGGTAGAGCCTGCTTTGTAAAGCATGCTTACAGCCTTAATACAGCTTTAATACTATATACACAGCTTAAAATAGGAAGAAAAAAAATTATATACAAACACCTAGCATTAACATTGAGCTACCCAGGCTTACAGATGTGTGTGTGTGTGTATATATATATATACACACACATATAGGCACAGCTGTACACATTATCTGTCTGCATAATGCACTGCACTACAGTAGTAGTCCAGTGTATTATATGAGCAATCAGAGGATCCCTAGTGAAGGTCCCCTAATGAGGCGATTTCAAAGTGTAATAAAGTAATAACACCCCACCACTGAAAAATGCATAAGTTCAGCTGCAAGAATGACAGTATTTTGTTAATCTGCTTCCCAAGAAAAATGGAAAGGGAGCAATAAAAAAAAAAATCACATGTACCTGAAAATTACACCAATAAGGGTGCGTTCACACATACAGAATCTGCAGGAGATTTTATGCTGTGTCCAATTATTCAGTTACGTTGATATCTGTGCCATCAAAGCTGCTGCGGATCGTGTACATGTGAACGCACCCTAAACCACAAAAAACAAGCCTCCACCCATTTCCGTTGGGGAAAAAAAAATACAAGTCTTGGAATGCAGCAATAAATTCTTTGTTTTATGTGAAAACAAAACTGTACTGTGCCAGAAAACTGATATCTCTGTAAGCAATAAAAACATACAAACAGTTATAGCTCCTAGAATGCGACAATGAAAAAAGATAGACAACCATTTGAGCAATAAGTGATGAAAAGTATTATTTCTCTGAAATGTTGCGGCAGTGAGGGTTGCCGTGCCTGTTAAGAAACAACTGACTGACAGGTATGACTGCTACGACCCTTTATGAGTGCTAAAATACATGCCCGTTTCACTTGGAGAGTCATTTGCCCTTTTCTTGGTGGTCATATGGTCAGTATATAAGAAAAGTTGCCAATCAGTGTTTTTCGTGCAATTGTACCCTAATCCTAATAATAGAGCATTGCATTTGCAGTGCCTTAGTGATGATCCACTGTCATTGTACAGTATAGGGAACTTTAAAAGTAGTCATTTGTTTGTGATGAAATGTAATTGTGTCTGTTGTTGTATCATTTTGTGACTGTATATGTACCTTCCTCGAATTATAAAGTTCTATGTAGTTTTTGGCACTATATACAGTAACATTATAATTATTATTATTGTTATTTGATTAAATTTTTCTCCCCTTCTTTATCCTAGCTCCCCCCTCTTATATTGGCACAGACGACACAACTAATACATACCAGTCCCATAGTACAGAGGAAAAATGTTGCAGCCTCGGGACCTGAAAAGTACACAGAGGCCTTTATTAAAAAACAGATTGAAGAGTTCAACATTGGAAAGAGACATTTAGCCAACATGATGGGAGAGGATCTAGAGACGTTTACCCAAGAGGATATTGATGTAAGTAGAGCTGCTCAGTTGGAGAAGTAATTTAGTGCAGGGTTTCATATTGAAAACTCTTTAACTCTGCTGTAACTGTCCCAACTCCCTGTGAATTTTAATCAAACTGTCGGGATAATGCCGGGCGCATTTCTGGAGAAGGCCAGGGTGTTAGTTCTGCTGTCTTGTGTAGGAATTGTCTCATTAAATAATACGCCACAGTGTGTTCATCGTTCTGCGTTGCCTTCCTTGTGTTGTTACTGCTGCTGAGGGGTCATGTCGACAAGCTCTGCGTATAACACAGGAGACTTGTGTTGTGCTTTCCATTACGCTGTAATACCGCCATTTATCAAGGAAATCCTTCATTTCAAAGTATTGCTGTATGTTTACAGCTGTAAGCAAGGTTTACCTGTACTGCAATAGTTACCATGAGAACACCAATAATGAGATAGTTTGACATCTAGTCCATTCATCAATGTCACAGAAAAAAACTCTAGTGGATGTAGAGACTCGCACTGCTTGGAAGTTTTCTACTCAAGGCGTCAAAGAAGCATCAGTAAATACTTAGCGATTTTTGTCTGTCTTTTTTTGGATAGAATACTCCAGAGATTCCTTTTTTTTAATTAAAGTTATATTACTTATATAATTAAAATAAATGTTGAAATTTTTCTTATAAACATACGTCCATTGAATGACAACAGTGAGGGGGTGACATGGACCTCTCTGCCGCCACCAACGTTTTTGTCGGGAACTGCAGGGCTGTTTAAGCCCAGCAGTTCCTGGACCCCTGCTTTGCTCAAGCAGTGCTGCACAGCATTATATAGAGCGCTTGATCAGAGCAGGTGCTTAAGCAGCCCTACAGTTCCGACACAAACAGCAGCAGAGAGGTCCATGTTGCCCCTTACTATTGAAAATGTATGGTCCGGGCCGGGAGCTGCGGGGGGTTAAAGGGGCCGGGTCACATACTGGCAGCGGAATGAAAATTTGGCTGCAAACTCGCAGCTGCGGCTTTGGCTGCAAACTCGCAGCGTGAAATGCGCTGCAAATCCAGTACTTGTGAAGCTACCCTAATGAAGTTACAAAGTAATATAAGTTATATAACAAAGTAATATAACCAAAGCAATGTATCATAAAAAAAAAAATCTCCGGAATACCGTTTAAATGAATAGTCCAGACTTTTCCCTTTTATTTTGCTGGCAATGTAACATGTTAAAAGTATGCTTTGTAAGAGACACTTTAAATAAAATGTATATCATTAGACCGCATGGTGGCTCAGTGGTTAACAATGTTGTGTGCTAATGGTGAAAAATAACAGTAAAATGGTGGCTACCAAATCTGGTCTCATTCTTTGGATACGTTAGCAATCTGAAGCAGAGCTGAGTTTCTCATTTGGAACACTGAGGCTACGTTCACACTCCTTATAACACCGGCTGTTCTGTGATCCGTTGTTACTAAAGATCATCCCGGCCGATACTGCAGTACAGGCCAGATGATCTTCATTTCTGGTGAATTCGGATGCGTGCGCACCATTGTGTGAACTGACATGTTCTGTGCAGCCGCTATTCAATGAATAGCGGCCACAGAAAACTGACATGTCTGCTGGACAGGATTCCATCTGGAAGGTATACTGCAAATTGCAAGAACGGCCGTGATTTATGCTAAACGTACGTTGTGTGAAAATGGCCTAAGGGTTCACAAGTACAGATTTGAAGTTGCAGATTCAAAGCAAATGTGCAGCTTTAAATCTGCTGCTTTAAATCTGGTGCAGATCCTGTACATGTGAACCCACCTTTAGGGTCCATTTACAGGCACAGGATCCACATCAGATTTGAAGCTGTAGATTTAAGTTACATTGATATCCATAGCATAAAGGCGTCAGATCTACGGCAGATCCTGTATGGGGGGGAAACCATCATATTCTATTACATAGAACGTTACATATAAAGTTTAGTTATCCTGTGGGTTTCGCGATGCATATGCACTACTGGCCCAAAGGGTAAAAGGCTTGGACACCATTGACTGCATTTTATTTAATTCTTGCTTTGTGATTATTCTGATGCAAAAACACTTTCCCCATGAGTCTTTATTAAAAGTTTTGTTTAGTTTCTATTCTGCAGCCTCTGCAGTACCCTGACCGAATTGAGAAGCTGTTCCCTAACTGGTTTGACAGACCTTCTTTCCTCTCCCGAAGGAACTTCAGGGCTGATTTATGATTACATTAGAGTTATTGATTAAGTCATAAATCAGCCTAGAAATTGATTCAGGAGAGGTGAGATAAGACCTAATGACAGACTCTTCAAAATTTTCCACAGTTTTTACTTTAGAAAAATTAAGAAATTAAACATTTTAATAAAGACTTATGGAGGAGGTGTTTTATACTGCAGTAAGTACAACATGAAAATACAAAAATGCATTCAATGGTATCCATTAGCCTATATTTACACTATGCAGGTTTGTTCTCTTGCTGTGCAACATTTTGAGATACTCAGCATGCTTAAAAAAAAGTGCATGCTATCTCAAAACATTACACAACAAGAGAATCTTATATACTTTCCTAGGGTATGTTCACACTGAGCAAAAGGTGAGGAATTGAAGAGGAATCCCCTCTTATTTCAGCTTGAAATTCCTACCGTAAAATATGAAGAGAGCAGTGTCCCATTGTGTTCAATGGGATTTCCACTCTGTTGTTCACACTGAACAATTTCAGAGCAAAATTTTCTGCTGCTAATCCGCTTTCCGCTGAAATGTCAAGTCTTTTGGCGGATTCTGCCAGAGGAATCCTATAGGAGTCAATGGGGGCCTAAATTCTGCTTGTATTCTGCTCCTATTCTGCCAGAGCTGAATAGGGAGGAATTTCAAGCAGAAAACTTTCCTCTACAATTCCTCGAGAATTCCTCAGAGTGCACATACCCTAAAGCTAGGGCTGGGCGGTATACCGTCAAAATACCGATACCGTCTCTGGCGTCGGTTAACCGACCTCAACTTTGCCAGGACGGTATCTGCGGTATTTTTACTATTTTCCTACCTGAGCCCTAAGCGCTGCACAGGCCGGAGGAAGCCTCCTATGTGCAGTCTGTGCAAAGATGCACGGACTGCACATAGGAGACCAGCACCGTGTGTCAGAGCGCCCCTGCCATCCTCCCCGTCCGGCATATCACAGCGGTCTTCCCGGCACAGCAGAGCGGCCCCCGCCCGACACGGCAGAGCAGCCGCCCGCCCGGCATATCGGTCATCCACTTGCCCGACACAGGTATCAGCCCTCCGCCCACCCGGCACAGCGGTCATCCACTCACCCCACATGGCAGAGCAGCCCCCGGCCGGCCGGCACAGCGGGTCCCCACTCACCCCACATGGCAGAGCAGCCCCCGGCCGGCCGGCACAGCGGGTCCCCACTCACCCCACATGGCAGAGCAGCCTCCGGCCGGCCGGCACAGCGGGTCCCCACTCACCCCACATAGCAGAGCAGCCCCCCTGGCACAGTTGACCCCAACTCGCCCGCCACAGCAGAGCAGACCCCAGTCGTCCGATGCGGCCCTTCATGTCCCGTGGATACCACACGGAGCGCTGCGCGACTCAGCCCGGTCCCATAGTCCACACCGCACACGTGTTCTGCCCTCCCTACATGATCAGATCCTTGTCTGTTCCTAGCTTGTTTAGTGCCAGTAGAGCCATCCTGCCCCAGTCTAGCTCACAGAGCATTGTCTACACTGGATACAAACAGCCTGGACACCAGACTGATACATTGTTCATAGCTAGTCTTGCTCTCAGCTGTATCCAGTGTAGACAATGCTCTGTGAGCTCCAGACTGATACATTGTACATAGCTAGTCCTGCTCTGTATCCAGTGTAGACAATGCTCTGTGAGCCCCAGACTGATACATTGTACATAGCTAGTCCTGCTCTCAGCTGTATCCAGTGTAGACAATGCTCTGTGAGCTCCAGACTGATACATTGTACATAGCTAGTCCTGCTCTGTATCCAGTGTAGACAATGCTCTGTGAGCCCCAGACTGATACATTGTACATAGCTAGTCCTGCGCTCAGCTGTATCCAGTGTAGACAATGCTCTGTGAGCTCCAGACTGATACATTGTACATAGCTAGTCCTGCTCTGTATCCAGTGTAGACAATGCTCTGTGAGCTCCAGACTGATACATTGTACATAGCTAGTCCTGCTCTGTATCCAGTGTAGACAATGCTCTGTGAGCTCCAGACTGATACATAGTACATAGCTAGTCCTGCTCTCTGCTGTACCCAGTGTAGACAATGCTCTGTGAGCCCCAGACTGATACATTGTACATAGCTAGTCCTGCGCTCAGCTGTATCCAGTGTAGACAATGCTCTGTGAGCTCCAGACTGATACATTGTACATAGCTAGTCCTGCTCTGTATCCAGTGTAGACAATGCTCTGTGAGCTCCAGACTGATACATTGTACATAGCTAGTCCTGCTCTGTATCCAGTGTAGACAATGCTCTGTGAGCTCCAGACTGATACATAGTACATAGCTAGTCCTGCTCTCTGCTGTACCCAGTGTAGACAATGCTCTGTGAGCCCCAGACTGATACATTGTACATAGCTAGTCCTGCTCCCAGCTGTATACAGTGTAGACAATGCTCTGTGAGCTCCAGCCTGATACATTGTACATAGCTAGTCCTGCTCTCAGCTGTATCCAGTGTAGACAATGCTCTGTGAGCTCCAGACTGATACATTGTACATAGCTAGTCCTGCTCCCAGCTGTATCCAGTGTAGACAATGCTCTGTGAGCTCCAGACTGATACATTGTACATAGCTAGTCCTGCTCCCAGCTGTATACAGTGTAGACAATGCTCTGTGAGCTCCAGACTGATACATTGTACATAGCTAGTCCTGCTCCCAGCTGTATACAGTGTAGACAATGCTCTGTGAGCTCCAGACTGATACATTGTACATAGCTAGTCCTGCTCCTAGCTGTATCCAGTGTAGACAATGCTCTGTGAGCCCCAGACTGATACATTGTACACAGCTAGTCCTGCTCTCAGCTGTATTCAGTGTAGACAATGCTCTGTGAGCTCCAGACTGATACATTGTACATGGCTAGTCCTGCGCTCAGCTGTATCCAGTGTAGACAATGCTCTGTATACCTGTGTATACACGTCTTGTATTGTGTACATAGCTATATACCTCTGTGTACACATTCTGTAGTGGCTGTATACCTGTATATACACATCCTGTAGTGGCTGTATACCTGTCTATACATGTTCTGTAGTGTGTACATAGCCTTGGTTGCTGCTCAGTTAATTTTTATTATTTTTTTTTACGTTATTGAAACTAAATATTGCGTTTGGCACAACCAAGTGGGTGTGGCTTGTAAAAGGGGCGTGTCATAATTATCGCTCAATTATCGTTACCGCAGTTATATGTACGATAAACCGCGATATAGATTTAGGCCATTATCGCCCAGCCCTACCTAAAGCCCCTATTCCACAGCCCGACTCTGAGGAGCAAACGAGCGCTGTCAGCGCTCAGTTGCTCCTCGTTCCCTGCTCTCTGCCACAGCTATCCCACAAGGCAGCAGCGAGCTGATCATTCCGGGAGGGGCCGCAGGGAGGTGTGGGGGGGCTGCCCGGGTGATCGCTAGATCATCCGGGCAGCCCATAGCATACATCAGCGGTCTGCTGCCGCTGCTCCTATTCGACTTGGCGACGGCAGCAGATCGTTGCTTTATGAGTCGTTTGTCTTTCAACATGTTTGAAAGACAAACGACGCAACGATCAGCCGACATGAAAGACGTTCCGTGATTTTACGGATCCATGGTCCGCGCTGTTAAAAAATAGGACATGTCATTACTTGAAACGGATGCACGGAAATGATTCCCCATAGAAATCAATGAGATCCGTGTTTTTCACGGATGTACACGGATGTGACATAATGTAATCACAGATCTATGAAAAAAACGCACACGAATGCAAAACAGACTGTTTTGCACAGACCATGGAGGTAGTTAGCAGACCACAATCCCGGACCATGAAAAACACTGAACGTGTGAATGCAGCCTTAGTAGGAAAGCAAATAATTGATGCCTCTAGAATGAGAAGGTGACAAGTTTTTGTGTTTAGTATTTGTACATGCATTTGAGTCCCGTATATAAAAGGCTATTATTGCCCAGTACTGCATACACTGTTATGTTATTGCAAATGCTTCTGCATTGGTCAATATTGGTGCTATATAAAAAAAAAAATAAAAAGAACCCTCCAATCTTTGTAGGTAAACAATTGGTTGCCACATGCCAGTGCATCATTCTAACAACTGCAATGCAAGCAGATTGATAAATAACGCTGCCAAGTTCTCTTCAATTGCTTTTTAATTGTTATCTCATCTCTTGCTCAGAAACCTGCATGTTCTCCTCCTGCTAGGAGAGAAAATTCTGCAGGAAATTTCTCTAATTGATTTGCTGTGTCCATTCTATTTGCCGAATCATTTTTCACAATATTTCATAATTTGTGCTCATTTCTAATGAACAGAGTCATTAGAAGAGGCATGACTAAGTACAACTGACAGCTAACATTAGGTGCCAGATGCAGTTTCTAATGCTACGTACAAGTGAAGAGAACAGTTTAAATAAATTAGCACCTGTACATTAGTCTCACTTGCTGGTAATTTATAAGCGAATCAGTAGAGATGACATTTAGGTAAGTCATTGATCACAGTAACAGCTGCCTACCCACTGCCCAGCTGGGGTGGCTAATGAATAGAGATAGCAGGCCTGACCTAGCGCTTTCCCCAGACCATGAAGCACTCTCGTTCTTTCTGATCGAAGCTTAACTCAGTGCTTTCTTTTCTGCTTCACATCCTCTTTTGCTTGCAGCAATATGTTGCTTGTAAAGCTAGGTAATTTATAGTTTATACAGGGTGCATTCTGCATGTGGACATGCAACAGCTCTGTATGGACGCCATGCCCTCCAGCAGTGTATTATAGCGCACCCGCTTACGTCAATCTTGCAATGCCACTGTTAGTGACATATCAGATTCATTAGCTAAACCCTTTACGTGTAATGCGATAGAAAGTAGCAATGGGCAGCTGCATAGTTTGAGGGTGCGTTCACAAGTGCAGGATCCGCAATTGATTCACGCTGCGAGTTTGCAACGAAATCCGCTGTGTAGTGTGAAGGTCCATGTAGTGTGAAGGTCTATGCGGTTACATATCTGCAACGGAATTTTCATTCCCCTGCGGATAGGTAACCCGGCCCCTTTAACCCCCCCACAGCCCGCAGCCCCTGGCCTGGAGCAGGCAATGTATCAGCTGCTGTATGTCCTGAAGGAAGTGGTGTTTTCTTTCCAGTCTGACAAACTGCTCTCTTCTGACATCTCTGTCCATGTCAGGAACTGTCCAGTGCAGCAGCCAAACCCCATAGAGAACATTTTCTGCTCTGGACAGTTCCTGTCTCGGACAGGGGTGGTAGCAGAGAGCATTGTGTCAGACTGGGGGGAGAAAAAACACTTCCTGCAGGATATGCAGCAGCTAAGTACTGGAAGACTTTAGACGTTTAAATAGAAGTAAATTACAAATCTTTATAACTTTCTGAAACAGGTTGATTTGAATGAAAGATTTTTGCCACAGTACCACTTTAACCCCTTAAGGTCAAAGCCTATTTTCGTTTTTGCGCTTTTGCTTATTCCATTTTAAGTTTAAAAGTCCATAGCGCTTGCATTTTTTCACCTAGAGACTTATATGAGCGCTTATTTTTTGCGAAACCAATTGTACTTTGCAATGACAGGCATTATTTTTCCATAACATATGCTGCGAAACCGGAAAAAAAATCATTTGCGCTGTCAAATTGAAAAAAAAAACAAATTTGTTTTGATTTCGGGGAGTTTTGCATTTACGCCGTCCGTCCTATGGTAAAACTGACTTGTTATGCATGTTCCTCAAGTCGTTACGATTACTATGATATATAACATGTATAACTTATATTGTATCTGATGGCCTGTAAAAAATTCAAACCATTGTTAACAAATATACGTTCCTTAAAATCGCTCCATTCCCAGGCTTATAGCGCTTTTATCCTTTGGTCTATGGGGCTGTGTGAGGTGTCAGTTTTTGCGCCATGATGTGTTCTTTCTATCGGTACCTTGATTGCGCATATACGACTTTTTGATCGTTTATTACATTTTTTCTGGATTTGATGCAACCAAAAATGCGCAATTTTGCACTTTGGAATTTTTTGGCGCTGACGCCGTTTACCGAGCGAGATCAGGAATGTGATTAATAGTTCGGGCGATTACGCGCGCGGCGATACTAAATATGTTTATTTATTTATTAATTTATAAAATGGGAAAAGGGGGGTGATTTGGACTTTTATTAGGGGAGGGGATTTTTTATTAATAAAAACACTTTTTTACTTTTTTTTTTTTTACTGTAACTAGAAGCCCCCCTGGGATACTTGTATATAGACAGCACTGATCTCTCATAGAGATCAATGCTGTGTATATACACAGCAAAGATCGATTAGATCGGTCATAGATTACTATGGCCTGCTGCAGGCCATAGCAATCTATTGCCGAGCCGGGATCAGCGTCATTCCGACGCTGAGGCCCAGCACGGGCAGAAGAACGGATCTCCCCCCCCGCGATCGCATCGCGGGGGGGGGGGGAGATCCGTCCCACTAGACACCAGGGACGTGCGGCGCAGTGCCTCTAAATGCAGCTGTCAGGTTTGACAGCTGCACTTAGAGGCTTAATTAGCCGGCGCGGCAACGGGACCCGCGCCGGCTAATAGAGGCACTGCCCGGCTGCACGTGTCAGCCGGGATCAGCGCCGTTCAGAGCGGCACCATGACGTATCAGATACGTCATGGGTCGCTAAGGGGTTAAACATTGGGTATAACCACCCCTGGCATGACGCACTATTTTATAGTTAGCATAAATTTGTAGCTCTAGTTTTACAATACCAACGCGCTCCAATACTAAATCGCTCCAATAACTTCTTAAAGGGCAATTCCAGTAATTAGTGGGAGTGCCAATCGTGGCAATGTAACTGTTCATAGTTTTGTTTAAAGTTGCAGATAGGGGCCTGTTTACATCAGCTGTCTCAGAAGGGGAAGATGGAGAGAAAAGCTCTCACACAGATTTTTGTGTCTTCAGCAGAAAGCAGCAGCTCAGAACGGGGGAAATTATGGAATGGATTGTTAGTCTCACCATGGACAGCAATATATGAAAAGTTATGTTTGAGCAGAATACCCCTTTAGGTTCTACATGTCTTTAATGTAACATCTGGTCCATGCATTATGTTATCACTCCACATACCACACAATACATACTGTAAACTAGAATACAGAGTAGAATTATTTAGAGTACTCATTCTGCAGTTATACAAGGAGGTACAGCACAGCCTATAGACTGCTGTGGGGACTGTATACCAGCTCATGGTTTGTACAGATTCATAATATGTCGACATGAAGGTCTAATGTATATAATGTGTAGTGAGGAAACATGTCCTTTCCACATTATACGGATCACACCTAATGTTTTCTCTGCCATTGCCCTATGAATGTGCCCTATACATTACTGCTGGCCGGCTCCATACAGTGAATAAAATCATGGCCTGATTTATCAGTCTGTCCTATAACAAATTGTCTGATTTGCCCATAGCAACCAGTCACAGCTCAGGCTTCTATTTACTAGAGCAATTTGAGGGGAAAAAGCCGAGTTGTTATTGGTTGCTATGGCCAAATCTGTTTTTTAAAGATCTGGTTCAGTTGGGCTCATTCAAGGATTCCATAGGTGCCATGGTGGCATGCATTAGGTTGTCATTGTGAAAACAGGTGTAGTAATCTTTCATTAGGAGTCAATTACCAATTTCTTTTAGGCTGACATGTCATAAAGGTTAGGTCAGCGGCTCCTCTTAGGGTCCCTTTACACAGAGAGATTGATCTGACAGATTTTTAAAGCCAAAGCCTGGAATGGATTTGAGAAGAGAAGAAATATCAGTCTTTCCTTTATGACCTGTTACCTGTTTATAGTCGGTTCCTGACTTCTGGTCTGGCACCTACGGAATCAACACCAAAATTCTGTGCGGAATCCTGTCTGCTTTCTATTTGAATAAGAGGGCTTGTGCGCCTCTGCTGTCCACACCTCTCCTCTCCACTCAAAGAATTGACATGTCAATTCTTTGAGCGGAGGCGCGCAAGCCCTCCCATTCAAACAGATAGCAGGTAGGATTCCGCACGGAATTTCGGCACTGAGTCCGTAGTGTGAACGGTCCCTAACCCTTCCTGAGGGGTGGCTTGCATACTTATCAATAGTCTTAAGGAAGCCTATTCTTCCACGAACCGACATTGTCTGGAGTCGGAGCAGTTAGTTTAGTGGATATGTAATATAAGTAATTAATCAGAAACTCCCTTTAAGATGATGTTACACAACCACATCCTACAAATGTAAAGTTTGTTAAAACAAGGCTGAAAATGTTGAGTGCATAAAGCTTTATACATTACAATCTCATTAAATTCCAACTGTACGAGGTAAAAACATAATGAAAATGCATTCAGTCTGTTCCTGAAAAACAAGAGAAATGTGAGGCATAAGGTTATGTTTTATTCATGGCACTAGTCTTACTCAGCTGGAACACATAAGGGGCAGGGGAAGAGGAGGAGGTTTCCAGACAGCTTTGGTCTTGGTAAGGGTGGCAATGCCATTTAGTTCTCCTTTAGTGGGCACGTGCACAGATTGGAGCGTATTTACACTACGGAGACCATCTTTATAATTTATTTATAATATTTTCTTTATTTCATTACAATATGACTGGCCTGAAATACACAGATTCTTCTGAACCATTGTTTTATTGTCTCCAGCTTTAGTCCACATATGTAGGATCTTGTAAAGTCCCACAATTGCCTCATTTTGCTGTTTCTAATTATTTTTCTGTTTTTGCTCGGAGAACTATAAGAAAATAGTCTCTTGTTATATGGAAATGGCTGTCAGGCTGCTGGTGACAGATCTGATCTTTACAGCAGAAAGAATAGTCCCCGGCACTACTGTCACTAATCCCCTTCTATGGCAGCACATGGGAGGACGGTGGTGCTCACACAGTCCACATGTCACTTATAAGTAGAACTAATCATCTGAGGCACTCGCCATCATGTGCATGTCCCATTATTTTCATCAAACAGTTTTGAGGCTCACTGCCATATAAAACTCTTTGTTATATCATTTACGGCTCACTACCCAACCAACCACAGCCCACAGTTTCTGCTAAGATCTGTGTAGTATTGTAATAAGTATTTGCCAATAAAAATTTTACATTACGTTTACACTGTGTTTTTGCAAAAAAATGGATGAAAAAAACCTATGCATTTGTGTGCATCCGTTTTTTTTTTTTTTTATGGAATTAAAAAAGGAGGTTGACTATGTTTTTGTGTAGGTTAAAAAAAGCATCTGTTTTGATTCGTTTTCTTTATGATAATGGAAGTCAATGGAAAAACAGATCAAAACGGATGCGCACAAATGCGGCTGTTTTTCCAAAAACATAGTGTGAACCCAGCCTTTTTCACCATATTACAGCAGGTTGCCAGGCACCATACTGCATAGTCAGCTTCTTGTAAGGGCACCTTTATAACAAAGAAATAGATATTTTTATCTTCTTATTTTTTTTTATTGCTAATGTTTGGCAGTAAAATTTACATACGCATTTTGGATTAGGCATGCTAGGAATGCACCCTAATGCATCATTGCCCATACAGCGGCACTACTCAGTGTGGTTTACAGTGTGATTTTTACAAAACAAAATGGTAGTAGTTATTGTTATTTTGCATTCGTTACAATCACAGGTCGTATACTTTTACAACACCGAAGGATAAAACCCATCTAATCCTGCCTGTGACAGGATACAGGCTCAATATATAGCCAATGCAAAACAGGTGTTTTCCAGGAAAATCTTGTGTTGTGAGCCTGTAGTATAACCTTATTTAATCAGTAGGCTGGTTGGGGAGAGTCTTTAAACCTTGATTAAGAAAAGACATGCTAAGTAATAGATTAATGCAGCACAGATGCCTCCGGTGAGCCAGCTCCGCTTCCCAGAGTCCATTTACTGAAGGCTCCAGAGGAAGATTCTAATGGATAAAAGAATTACTGGAAGCTGAACAAAATGAACTTTTCTTTAGCTCAATAGCTTTCAATAAAATACAAGTTACAGGTCGCACATTCCTAGTTAACAGATGCATTTTATTTTTTAACCTCTGGGAATTTTTGACACATGCACTGACTTGGTTTGTTGCCAAGAACACATCAAAGTCCCTTTATCTTTGGGATTTAAGCATCTGGCTAGGAAACCATTCAGCATTTTATGCCTAAACACTGTTTTGTACTGGTCTTTTTTGTTGTTCTGACCAAAGTGATAATACCTTACCAAATGGACCGTTTCCTATTAGGCAGCAAATTTAAATTATTATTTAAGAATAATCTATACAGTAAAAATATCTGTCTTTGTGATGGATCCTGACAGCTGAATGAAACGCTGGGCAGATCTGCATTTTAGCTGAATCCTACTGCATTTTCACCCTTAGGGCCCGTTTACACTCCAAAGAACAGGCAGAAATTCCCAGCGGAATCCCCACCTCGGACTCTGCTCAGAATTCCCTCACTGCCTCAATGTTAAATATAGGGCCCCTCCGCTCCCTGCTGAAAGAATTGATATGTCAATTCTTTCAGCAGAGAGCAGAGGCGCCCTATACTTAACAGTGAGACAGGCGGAATTTCCGCCTTTTTTCCGCAGTGTAAACTGGCCCTAAGGGTGTGTTCACATGTACCGCATTTGCAGCAAATTTCAGCGCTGTCCCGCCGCAGCCACTGATTGCCTGAGTGGGATGTCAGGGACCCTGGAGCTGGAGAAGCAGTCGGGAGTGCAGGCTGGTAATGTATTATCTTGTTTAAAGGCCCGGCAGATGATTAGTTAAAGGGGTAGTGCGGCGCTCAGAAATTATTCACAGAACAACACACATTACAAAGTTATACAACTTTGTAATGTATGTTATGTCTGTGAATCGCCCCGTTCCCCGTGTCCCACCACTCCCACCATCCACCCGTGTCCCTGGAAGTGTGGTGCATTATACATTACCTGATCCATGTCGAGGGCCATCCGCCATCTTGTGCCAAACGTCATCTTCGGACAGATGGCCAAGTCGCTGCCGCCCGTCCCCCCTCCGCCGCGTCACAACTGTGCTCAGCCGCGATTGGCTGAGCACAGTTATGCTCAGCCAATCGCGGCTGATGACTCGGCCGCATCATCAGCTGCTCAGCCGCGATTGGCTGAGCACAGTTATGCTCAGCCAATCGTGGCTGAGTTTTGGATGACGCTGCAGAGGGCGGCCGGCATTCGGGACAGTCTGAGCTGTTCGCCGTCCGCCCGAAGAAGACGTCACTCGCTGAAGATCGGAGACTGGTGTCGGCACGTGACAGGTGAGTATAGCACACCACACTTCCGGGTACACGGGTGGGGGTGGTGGGACACTGGGAAGGGGGCCATTCACAGACATAACATACATTACAAAGTTGTATAACTTTGTAATGTGTGTTAGTCTGTGAATAATTTTTTACCGCCGCACTACCCCTTTAAGAAGGATGTGACTACATTCAATCCGCTGCGAGAATGCAGAGCCATAGGCTGCGAGGCTCGCATCATGAAATCCACTGCAAATGCAGTACATGTGAACGCAGCCTATAGAACGAGGCTGAAGTTGGTTTCTTATTCGGCCAGTTTCTTATTCGGGGCTGAAGTTTGTTTCTTATTCGGCAGTTTCTTATTCAGAGGATTTTTCTTTTTCCTGTTTTAGCTATTATTATTACAGAAAATGTATAATATTAATACCCTAACATAAGTGAGGGGCCCTGAGGGGACCGGTGATAAAAATGGCCAAAAGGACCCAAGGTTGGCATAAAAATGGGCATCAAAGTTAAAACACTAAATTCTGATTTAAAAATAAAATTGACTTTGGGCCACTGATCTCACACTGATATTACACAGAGAGGGATGCCCTGCATCACATCCAAGAGAGTACAGCCTGGCCCAAAGTGGTTCTGGGTATAAAAACTGGCATCAAAGTGGGCACATTGGCATTTTTCATTATATGAATAAGTAACAGCTGTTTTCAAAGGGTTAAACAAGTTTGGGCCACTGATCTCACACTACGTACACACAGGTAGGGATGCCCCGCATCACATCCAAGAGAGTCCAGCCTGGCCCAAAGTGGTTCTGGGTATGAAAACTGGCATCAAAGTGGGCACATAAGCATTTTTTCCTAATTTGAATAAGTAACAGGTGTTTTCAAAGGGTTAAACGAGTTTGGGCCACTAATCTCACACTGATAATACACAGAGAGGGATGCCCCGCATCACATCCAAGAGAGTCCAGCCTGGCCCAACGTTGTTCTGGGTATAGACTGGCATCAAAGTGGGCAGATAGGCATTTTTCATGATTTGAATAAATAACAGGTGTTTTCAAAGGGTTAAATGAGTTTGGGCCACTGATCTCACACTGATAATACACAGAGAGGGATGGCCTGCCCCCATAGACAGACTGTATGTCACAGGCAGGCGGAGAGTTCCGTTGCCAAATTCCACCGATTTTACTCCGTGTGAACTGGCCTTAAAGGGGAACTACCTGGAGGTGGGAGTAATCTAACCCGCTGATATGTCCCTATTGCAGCGGAGACGCCATGGATGAAGGGATGTCTCTTATCTTCATCCTCGATGCCGTTGTGGTGCAGTTTGGCATTTGCTCCATTGTACATACAGAGCATTATAAGAACTGGAGCCACTCTCTGTGTATTATCAGTATGAGATCAGTGGCCCAAACTCATTTAACCCTTTGAAAACAGCTGATACTTATTCAAATTAGGAAAAAATGCCTATGTGCCCACTTTGATGCCAGTTTTTATACCCAGAACCACTTTGGGCCAGGCTGGACTCTCTTGGATGTGATGCAGGGCATCCCTCTCTGTGTGTCCGTAGTGTGAGATCAATGGCCCAAACTCATTTAACCCTTTAAAAACACCTGTTACTTATTCAAATTGGGAAATAATGCCAATCTGCCCACTTTGATGCCAGTTTTTACACCCAGAACCACTTTGGGCCAGGCTAGACTCTCTTGGATGTAATGCGGGGGATCCCCCTCTGTGTATTATCAGTGTGAGATCAGTGGCCCAAAGTCAATTTTATTTTTAAATCATAATTTTGTGTTTTTACTTTGATGCCCATTTTTATGCCAACCTTGGGGTCCTTTTGGCCATTTTTATCACCGGTCGCCTCAGGGCCCCTCACTTACGGTAGGGTATGAATATTATACATTTTCTGTAAGAATAATAGCTAAAACAGGAAAAAGAAAAATCCTCTGAATAGGAAACTGGCCGAATAAGAAACCAACTTCAGCCCTGAATAAGAAACTGGCCAAATAAGAAACCAACTTCAGCCTCGTGCCTATAGAAGTAAATTACAATTAAATGGGCACTGTCATGTTAGAAAAACTATTAATTCGCTGTAGACATGTCAGTGCTGAGACCCTCCACTGATCATCAGTAAAGCTTGGAGAGGTGTTCGCTTAGTGGAATCTATTGCCAGTTCTGTCCGTGCAACTAAGGGAGACTTCTATAAAAAAAATAATATAGAAGTTGTGGGGCAGTCTTCTGTCACATGCAGAGAGAAGTAGCGCTTGGCTGCATGCTTCTTACCAATTGTTCCAGCCATCAGTTTGGGTCTGAACATCTGGTCCTTAACTGACTAATGGTGCGTTTACACAGAGAGATTTATCTGATAGATCTTTGAAGCCAAAACCAGGAACAGACTATAAACAGAGAACAGGTCATAAAGGAAAGACTGGGATCTATGCTCTTTTCACATCCATTCCTGGCTTTGGCTTCACAAATTTGTCCGATATGTCTCTCTGTGTAAACGCACCATAAGTGTAGCTTTACACACACCATATCGCAGCCGATTTTATGCTGCAGATTTGATATGAACGGAGCTGAAAACTACTGCATGGCAATTTTTTTTTTTTTTTTTTTTTTTTTTTTTTAAGGTACACTTTAAAATGAATAGGGAGGACTTGGTATCCCTTATGTGTAGAATTAAAGGGAACCTGTCACCTCCGGTGCCGGGGTGACAGGCTCCCGACCCCCCGCTAGAGCACCTTATACATACCTTATCGCGCCGGGTCCCGCTTCTTGAGATTGTCTGGTGACGGAGATTTCAGCGCCCGAAGCCCGGCGCGCGGTCCTGAGATGAGTCCAACGCTCATAGAGAATGACGGAGCGTCGGACTCACCAGTTATTCTCTGAGAGTTGGACTCATCTCAGGAGCGCGCGCCAGGCTTCGGGCGCTGAAATCTCCGTCACCCGACCGTTTCAAGAAGCGGGATCAGGTATGTATAAGGTGCTCTAGCCGGGGGTTGGGAGCCTGTCACCCCGGAACGGGGGGTGACAGGTCCTCTTTAAAGCGGGGATGAGCAGAGCAGGAAGTCCGAGGAGCTGCCTCCATGAATAGAGCACAGAGTGATATCAGAGTAGGGCATGGCATTTAGGCAGTGTCTGCTGTACAACCCAGTAGCATGCTGCAGCAGTGGTTTCTTTGGTGTTAAGGATCTATAGTGTACAGAGCACCTTCTAAATTTTGTATTTGGAAAACCGGAGGGAAAGAAATAACAATCCTGCTGCCTATTCACGTATAGGGGTTCTTTGGAAAAAAAATTTATTACGGCATCAGTACCTTATTGGTGGCAGCCTGATTGATCATTTGTCTGTGGCACATGCAAAGCACAGTAAACCGGGCAAGAAAAGAAAGTACTGCACCATACATTAAGTAGTGGCGATGCTGGGTCACTTGACTTCATAGGGAGCTGAGCTGCAGTAACCCATCACGGCCACTACACAATGAATATAGCAATCTGCACTGGCAAAAAAAACGATTGGTGGGGTGTTCTGGGCATCACCAGCAACAACAAAAAAGTACTGTAAAATCTCTTAATTTTTTGCTTAAGGGTGCCTTCACACACACGGTATCCGCAGCAGATTTGGTGCTTTGTTCAGTTATTTTGATCTAATCTGCTGCGAAAAATTCACTGCGATACGGTGTGTGTGTGTGTGTGTGTGAAGATACCCTAATGGTTTAATTTTAAATTTCAAATAGAATTATTTAATAAAATATAATTTGTATTTGTATATATAATATTCTCTCTCTCAGCATAGCTCCAGTGTATGAGACATTTATAAGCAAGAGCAGTGTATCCAGTAGGCATATCTTCTATCACGCCATGCACATGGCTATGGGTGTCTTTGGATCAGTGTTGCTAGTGATGACTGTTCCTAGAGCTGTTTTTTTTTTTGTTTTTTTTTTTCCCCCTTTTCCTTCTCTTTGACACGCTGCAACATAAGTTATTTATTGCACGTTTCTCTAATGATGAGGGCATGGAAAAACAAATGCACTGCAGACAGTGATGTATTTCTTTACCCAGGCTTGGTAAGTAGGTAATCACAAATTTGTAATTGTCAACTTTTTACTGCTGTGTAATTAATCCATAATTTCCTTTTGGGTATGATTGAATTATACTTGCCACATATCTGTCAATGCCAAATTCTTTATTCTAAGAGTCATTATCATAAATCAGTGTATTATATATCAAACTATCAGGACCTCATCCAATTAAAAATAATTCTTTTCGGGATCAGGCGCTTAGCCTTTATCATGGTGACAACTTTAAGGCACAAACTTACTTGGAAAGAAATGAATGTTGAGCGTTCCTGTTTGGACTAGAAGTGGCTAAACATATGTTTTATCTATTGCCATTGTAAGGGATGCTTTACACAATATTTTAGTACATGTTTTGTATTTGCATTATGTAATTGCTTCCCCTGCCGCTGCAGTAGGCTGGTGTAGTACCATATGCTTTAATACCACTCTCTGTAGAAAGTCCCGCTGAGTGCATCCAAGGCACAGTTTTTTCAGTATATTTGTAAAGGCCCTATTACACAAAACAATTATCGGGCGATAATTGTCTCATATAATAGACAACGATCAGCAGACATGAACAACGACAGAGCAGCGGGGAACAGGAGCGGCGGCAGCAGACCGCTGCTACCATCTATGGGCTGCTCGGTCGATCCAGCTGACAGCGCTTGTTTGCTCCTCTCCATTGCCCTGTGTAATAGGGGCTTAGGATAGTGTGCCATGCAGCCAAGAACATCATTGCATAACTGGTAATATGGCACACTACCACCATCAAATGGGAAAACATATTTATGTCTCAAGATTAGGTAATAGACCTTAAATGCGATGGCTTTTTTTTTTCTTCATACCGCTATTTTTTCCTGACAGTCAGTCACAATAACTTAATTGGCGCTAATCATATTTTATGTCTAATCACAGTTTATTGGTATCCATGCAGTTAATTTCAGATGTTAATTCTGCTCATTAGGAAAATGAAAGGTCACTTATGTATATCACTGCATGAAAGGTCACCTCAGTATATTACTGTTTTTATTACATTTGTGACCTTTTATCCCTTTTTTTTTTTTTTTTAACCTCAAAATGATATATAGAAAAGAAAAACAATAATTGTCTGGCTATATTTCATTCTAGAAAATATATCTGGCACAATCCTTACTAAAATGATTTAGGGGAACTTGAAAATGCTGCTCAGTCTACTGACGTGTTATAGAGGAGGAGGAGCTGAACAGACTGGTTGATGTATCATTTTGCAAAAAACAAAACAAAAATAATTTTAGTATTCTTTCTAACTTATTAATTGAAATCCTATTATAGGCTTAGGGGTCTTGTGGGCAGTCTCTTTGTGATTGACGGCCTTTGTTGCCTTGGCAAAGACAGCTGTCAGTCACTGATTAGGACTGCCCAATTGGCTCCTAAACCAAGAATCTGAATAAGTGATACTGAATCTTCTGTGTCACATAGGAGAAAAGTGTCTAGTAGCAGTGTGTAGCTGGCAGCATCAGGGGGTCACGGTCTAGTTGAAACAAATAGAGGACATTGTATATCTGGCACTACAAGGGGCACTTTTATAGGTGTACCTGTGCAGTGAAAAGATGTCCATGTATGTTCTGAGATTTACCAGTAGGTGGGCGTTTACAATTTTGCGAACTCCCACTTGTCAGAGGTTTAACCCATATAATGACCCATATACTGCCCCTCTTCACAGGTCTCATAACATTTTGCCCCCAACCACTGGTCTCATGACCCCAACTAACAACATCGTGGCTTTCTGTGAAGCTGTTCTTATTGGGTCATTAGACTTGATGTTAGGCTGCATTCACACTGCATATGTGTATACATTTATTGCATACAATCTATTCTCTTAAAAAGCAGAAAATGTTTACAATAAACAGATGTTAAAGCTGATTCTTCTGTTTGCCATTGACTCGTGTTATAAAAAAAAATGCATTACAATCTATATGCTATTTTAAAGAAATTTTACAAAAAAAAATTACAGATGCGGAAAAATTACAGGCGCTCAGTTAGACATCAATGGGGCAATCTGTGCCGCAATTACGGTACGTACTAGAGCTTGTCAGTAATCTTTGCAGATGCAATTTTTGCGTATAGCCAATCTGTATCTGTATATATACTGATAGCCCAATTGAAATCAATGGACCCTAAATTGCGGATCCACAATTAAGGACAAAAGTGCGTATAAATGTAGCCTGGCATTTTTGGTTGTAATATTGGTGCAAAAAATGACCAGTATTACTATTCATGGTATTCATGTGCATATGACCTTGTTGTTTAATTTTCAACCCAAATATCATTCTTTATTATGTGCTTTGTAGAAAATTGTTATATGGCAGGTTCCTTGTACCTCAGATTTCTGCTATTATCTAATTTAAATCTCTTATTTCAGAAAGCCATTGCCTATCTCTTTCCCTCTGGACTGTTTGAGAAGAAAGCCCGACCACTTATGAAGGTACTATGATATTACACTGTATGTGTTTTTAGTTTAGTTAATAATCACTAAGTACAAGTGCTGTTAAAATGCTTTATCGCCATCTCTTCATATGTAACTGTAAGAGTACAGTCAACATTACACCAAGATATAGGGCTGAGCTCACATGGTATGCTGATCTGGCTTTCAGACCACCTTCTTACAGATACAGAGGTTTTACCCCAGTGTGTCAGTGTGCAGCTGAACCAGGTGTGCATGGTTTTGCGTGTGTGTGGCCGCTGCGGGTGGACCCAGCTTAAAATGTCAATTTAACTTTTCAGAAGCTGATCCTTGAGAAAACTTTACAAAAAATTCTCTCTTCCAATGCATTTTCACATGGCGATATTTGTTATTCATGAGATATTGCACATGTGACTATAGCCTAAATTGATGTTGAACCATTTGGCAAGGGAGCTGTCCTCTCTGTACAACCCATTTTACTAAGTGAAAAAGTTAAAAAGGTCAAATATTTATTTTAAAGATGCTCTAACTGTCAAGGCTACTAAAGTCAGTAGCTGACTATAGGCAAGGTGGATCATGTGTTAAGTAAAAACATTGCTGATCATTTGAGCCTACTCTTTAATGTACATATAGTCCTGATTCATATTTGCATTGTTTTTCTCTTATAGCACCCTGATGACATTTTTCCAAAGCAATTGGGTAAGAAAAGAGAAGTTGTTGGTGTTTTTTTTTTTTTTTTTTTGTTGATGTTAATTTTAGCAGTACTTTTCACCTTTTTTGCATTCTGGACATTTTTCCAGTCCTTTTCTTTTGCTGCTTTTGGCTGTGTTTTCAGTTTGTTTGTTTGTATTTGGCTAAAGGAAAAGCTATACCCACAAAAGAAAACAGCTGATTGGGATGTATTTTGGGTTATGTCCCAAAATACTTGCCAAAATATAGCCATACATATAACTGTATTTTAGCCATAATAATTACAGTCAAGCAAATAACATTTCAATAAATGGCTGTTTTGAATCCAATGGAAAGACAGCTTTTTAAGCCCCTATTACACGGGGTGATTCTAAGGAGGAAACGAGTGCCGATCTGTCAGGTCTAGCTTGCTTCACATTCCCGCTCGCTGCCAGCGTTATTACGTGGGTAATACCCGGGGGGCGGCGCCCGGGGATCTTTGTGGGGGAGGGCGGTGCGGGGATCTCCCGGGGGGGGGGAGGGGGGGTGGCACGGGGATCTTGCCTGGGTAATTGCTGGATTGTCTGCGCAGCTCATAGAGGTGGTCTACTGCTGCCGCTCCTATTACACGGAGCCTGTAAGACACTAAAAAACAATGATCAGCCGACATCGTGCATGTCGACTGATCGTTGTGCTCTATTACACGAGACAATTATCATCTGTATCGGGCGGTATCAGTCGTATTAGGGCCGCCTTGTGAAATAGGGCCTTTAGTCCATTTTTTGAGCAGTAAACCAGCCGTTTTACAGGCAATTATCTGTGTGGTAACCTAGCCTAAGGACAATTTACCCCCCCCTTATGTAATGTGTTACTGACATAGTCTTCTGCTGATATAAAGTTTGGTTATAATAATCTAATGCTATTACGTCATCATTTAGATAGACATGACAGACTAGTTCTGATTCAGTGATGCTTCTCAAGTACTGTAAATCTCTTAAAGTGCATTTTTTTCCCCAACAGCAATTCAGTGGGGAGAAGACAAGCGTCCATTTCACTTTCTGTTTTACACTGGCAAGCAGGCGTTTTACTCATTACTGCACGTGAGTATCTTATGTTGTATGATAAATTGTGCAAACCGCAAGCCAAAGCATTAAATTACACTAGGGACTCCATCAAATAGACTCTGGGCCTTTCCTTGTACTTCCAAGACAATAAATAAATGCCTTGAAAAGCTTATTGGGACAGATTTCATGGTGATATTGGCCAGACAATTATTATCAGACTTCCCCCTACTCTATCATTATCCAGTATCCTAGGCTGCACGTGTTACCTGTGTGTGAGAGCTTAGGTCAGCCATGTCTTACACACCTAATTTATTGTATATCCTTGTATTCAACCCGTTCATCTATTTTAACAAGGTGTAACTTGGCATTATTTTTTTTTTATTTAACTACATCAGAATCAGCACGCCATGTAGTTAAGTGTGGTGCACGCTGCATGGGCAGATCTACTGGCACATGGTTTGCATGATGCACTAGTACTAATAAACCTTCCTTACTATTTGAATGTGGCCTAAGTTAGGGGAGGGGATGGGAAAGCAGGAGACAGAGTGGATTCCAGGGAGGCAAGTTTTCTTCACTTCCTGGCCGTCAATCAACTGCGCAGACACAGTGATAAGTTATATAGTTGTGTCTATATAATTTTCAATGTATTTTTAATAGAAAATAATTTTCCCTATCCAGAGTTCCCCTGGATACAGACTCGCAGCGTAAACCTCGCTGCGAGTCTGTCAGGCCCTGGCAGTTTACTGTCACTACATACTCGCAGCTATATGAACGACCGCTGCGTGTATGTAATTCTGCCGGCCCCTTAACCCCTTTCTGCTGCCGCCCGGCTCCCGCTCTGTATACATTACCTCTCCTCGCTGCACGGGGTCCCGGAGTACTGCTCTCCCGCCCGGCCAATCAGTGGCTGCGGCAGGGCAACACACTGGTCGGGCGGGAGAGCAGTACGCCGAGACCCCGTGCAGCGAGGAGAGGTAATGTATACAGAGCGGGAGCCAGGCGGCAGCAGAAAGGGTTAAGGGGCCGGCAGAATTACATACACGCAGCGGTCGTTCATACAGCTGCGTGTATGTAGAGAGAGTGAACTGCCAGGACCTGACAGACTCGCAGCGAGATTTACGCTGTGAGTCTGTACGTGTGAACTGACCCTTAAGGTGCCCATGCCTGTTAGATGTGTCTTGTCTGAATTCACCTTATTTGGTGAGATTGGCCAACATCTTGTATGTATGTAAACAACATATTCTGTGTGATGAAAAGGCTGTGTTAATTTAAAGTGGTTGCCCAACCTGGAACAGTTTTGAACAAGGGAAATGCAGGGAACTCAACAAACAGGTATACTTACCTAGCCTGCTCCCTGCTGTATTCCTGACTGCAAGGTTTTAGCAATGGCCCTCTTCTTCATTATTTTCTTTAAAGACCGGGAATGCTCACTCAGCATAGACAAGCAGTAGTGATCAGCTGCTGAGTGAGCATTTCTTGTTTTCACGGCACATCAAAAGTAGTGAAGAAAAGAACCGTGGCAGAGACCAGGTGGTCAGGAAATTGGCTGGGGAGCAGGCAGGTTAAAGTGTCACTGTTCTTATAACTTTCAAAATCCGAATTAACAGTAGATGTGATATGAAGCAAGTTTGCAATATATATTCATAATTTTTTTTCATGCTGTAAAACAAAGCCAGATATCCATGCCCAGGCTCCGGAAGGCAGCTTTTTAGTCTTGTGGGGATTAAATAAAGAGACTAAACACATGGGCCTAGATTCATCAAAGGGTGTAAAATTTAGACTGGTGCAAACTGCCCACAGCAACCAATCACAGCTCAGCTTTTCAGCTCTGGTAAAATGATAGAGGAGCTGTGATTGATTGCTGTGGGCAGTTTACACCAGTCTAAATTTTACACCCTTTGATAAATCTCCCCCATGAAGTTCTGGCCAGTACAGAGAGTCACTGCTCAATGTGTCCATCAGTCACATGTCTGCCTTCTCTGTAAAAGCAGATGAGAAACACAGGACTTACTTTGTTTAGACTCTTTGGGGGGAAAAAAGGCAGAAGACAGGAAGTGCCGTGTCTTCCATAAGACACGGTTTCTTAAAATAAAAATGTAAATTGCAAGCATTTCACATCTACTGTTGATTTAGATTTTTAAAGTTCTAATGACAGTGACACTTTAGGTATATCCGTTTTTGTTCCTTACAGCCCTCGCAAAATGTTAAAGTGTCACTGTTTTTGTTTTGTTTTTTGAAAAAATCATTAGCACAGGCGATTTTAAGAAATGTTGTAATTAGGTTTATTAGGCAAATATACCATTATCTTCATTAAAAAAAAAAACTTTTCCCAGCCCCCCCCCCATTCTCTCTCATCCACTGCTCATTATCAGGAAGTCTCGACTCCTTTACATCAGTCCAGCCCTGTGTAACCTTTGGAGAGGGGAGGAGGGAGAAGGGAAGAGGGAGATTAGTCACCAGCAGAGAACAAAGGATTACACAGTGGGAGATGTAGCTGTAAATTAACTCTTTGTTGTCCTGGTTTGGTGCCTCATCTCCCTCAACCCCTCCCCTTTCCATAAGAGAACTATGAAGACAGGGAGGGGGGTTCAAACTGCTTTTTCATTATAAAAATGCATTTTTCGGCTAATAAACCCAATTACAAATTTTCTTAAAATCGCCAGTACTATTGATTTCTGCAAAAAAAAATTATAATTAAACGACAGTCACATTTCAATTGTTCCAGGCTGGACAAGCCCTATAAGAATACTGCAGCTGAATACAGTGATTGTGCTGAGACTATCATGTCTGGATGGACATTATGGTGCATTTACACGGAACGATTATAGTTCAAATTTTCGCAATAACGATCGCATTTGAGCTATAATTGGCTCGTGTAAACACAGTGAACGTTAAAGCGACGAGCGAGAAATCGTTCATTGTGATCTTTCAACATGTTCTCATTGCCGTTGGGCGTTCACTAAAAATTCTCAGATCGCTTCGTGTAACAGTCTTTCAAAGATTCACCCAATGTGAGATGGGCTTAAGCGATTTTAAAAACAATTTTTCTATCGATTTATTTGTCTAAACACTGATTGATAAAAACAAAATTGTTGCTTTAAAATCGTTAAACAATTGGGCGAATTATCGCTTTGTGTAAACTGACTATTAGCAGCTATGGACTATAACAGCAGACTGCCAGTTTGAGTGTCAGAAAGCAAGACTCCCGGGGGCAAAGGAATGCAAAAAATGGATCACTGAGCAGTGAACAAACATTGCCTGGTCAGAGGAATACAGATTTCTGCTGCACGATACTGATGAGAGGGTCAGATTTTGGATGAAAATTGATGAATCATCTGATACCTATGGATGGTAGAGATACACTTTGAGGCTGCGTTCACACTACGTATATTTCAGTCAGTATATGTATATTTCAGTCAGTATTGCAACCAAAACCAGGAGTGGATTGAAAACACAAAGGATTTGTTCACACAATGTTGAAATTGAGTGGATGGCCGCCATTTAATGGCAAATATTTGCTGTTATTTTAGAACAACGGCCATTATATTGTAATAATGGCAGTTATTTACTGTTATATGGCGGCCATCCACTCAATTTCTACATTGTGTGGACAGATCCTTTGTGTTTTTAAGCCACTCCTGGTTTTGGTTGCAATACTGACTGAAATATACTGACTGAAATATACGTAGTGTGAACGCAGCCTAAGTGTGCGTACTTGTATACAGAATCCACAGCAGATTTGATGGCGCAAATTTGATACTGCAGCAGATCGGCTGCAGATTTGACTTGCTTTGAATCCGCGCCATCAAAGCTGCTGCAGATCCTGTACGTGTGAACGCACCCTTAACAGGACAATGCACCATGCCACAATGGTTGTATACTCATGGATTGGGTCATAAAACATGACAGTGAGTTTTCCTTGCTTCCCTGTCCTTCACAGTCCCCCTATAGAGGATTTTGGGTACTGGGTAGAATTGGCAATTCAGAGAATGCCGGTACCTCCATCTAGGTAGGATGAGGTTTAAGAAGCTATCCTGTTTACACAGGACAATATTCAATATTCCTACAGAACAGTTTCTCGTGAAATGTATGCCACAGCAGATTGCTGCGGTTCTAAAGGCTGAACAAGGTCCAATGCATTGCTTTAAGGGTGTGATTGATTGAAACGGAAATTTAACAGATCCCATTTGTGTCAAAATTGTCCATGTGTCAGACATAAGCCATATCGGGTGAGATCGGGTGTGCAAAGAGGCCACATTGCTGTTGTCAAAGTTTGCCAGTAGCCAGGGCTTTGGTCGGTGAGCCTCAGCTCTGACTCAGACTTCTGAATTTTATCAGGGACCGACTCCTCCATAAATGGCCAGTCAGACACCAGGGAGTTATCTATCACACTGGCTCAGCAGCTTCTTCCTAATGTTCTATATAATCCTGGGGCGACTTATGAGTGAATAAGGCAAAGATATAAAGCAGATTCTCTTGTGTGTGTGTGCCGTAGATGCAGCCAGTCTCCAGCCTCCATGTCCTCAACAACTGAAAACTAGTCTTGATGGGCCAGGTGATCTTTTTCTGCTGACAATCTTTCTATGTTTCTAACTAAATATTTACCATACACAAAGAAACACTGCTAACAATGCCAGATCCCTGTGATATATAGGTCAGACATAGGCCAGATTTATCAGCTGTGCTCATGAATCATTGTGGCCACACAGGAACTACCTGCTCAGCCAGTCAGTGACTGCAGCTGTACCCCATCTCACTCACTGATTGACTGAGCGGGCATTTTTGACTGGGGCCGTGACGTCAAAGGATCGGGAGCCCGACGGGGGACCATAAGCTGTGATGCTGCACTGCATGGGTATGGTAACAGGTAAATAGGACTTCTTTATTATGACCCCCCCCCTGGATTGTTCACTGCTGCCTAACCCCCCCCCCCCTTTAATTTCTGCCTCTCTTACACACACAGACACATGCAGCCATAGAGCGCGCACACAAACACAGCCTGCTGCAGTCACAGCGCACACACACACACCCTGCTGCAGCCATAGCACACTGAAGAAAAACACACAATCTTCTTCCAGAGAGAAAACACCACATTGAGGACAGAGGTTACTGCTACACTAGTTATGGCTTCTCCTTCTTTTTTATATTACACCAGATATCTTCATGTTATACTGCTGCCCATATACAATGACCCAGCATCCAGGAAAAGAACGGCATGGATCTCCTCCCCCCCCCCCCCCCCTCCAACACACACAATGGACTCTTCAGTTCAGAAACAAACTTTTCCCCGATCACCCCTATCTAATATGGCCAGATTAATAGAACATAAAATATATTGATGAGTAAAATTCATTTGAAAACTTAATTATAAAATTTTGAAAGATTTTTTTCAAAGCTGAACATCTTTTCCGACTCCAGCGAAAACTATCTCCGACTCCATAGCCCCGTTGAGAGCATCATCTGCAGCTCCCATGATCTGAATTTTGTCTTCTTTGGAGCAGCAAAACACTCTCCAGAGCCTTCTCAGTTGGGGGAAGTTTAATTTTACTAACCCTGTATATCGTCCTGAGCAAACTTTGATTGAGTCATGTGGAGTTGTTGCCCAGCTCCCTGTAGTACAGAACAGTGCTTATTTTTTTTTCTTTGCCTTCCTATTCTCCTAAGTACCTCTGTGGTGTCCTGCAGCTTTTTTACTCTAGGTTTAATGAAGTCCGGAGTTAAATGCTGTAAAAACCGCAGTGGGAAGTAAACAGTTAAAACAAGTGTTCCTCCGAATCCTTAGGCACACGGGTGAGATATTTTACTTAAGCCACCTCGGCTGCATAGTTTTGCCATGTCATACATGGAACTTAATTTGTCCTAGGCATTTTACATATAATTATGTACTTATGAGAATAGCTGTGTGGTATATATGAGCGTGTACAAGGTCTCTACCTTTTCCCTTACTAGACACACAAATGTGTATATAATATGTTTTTTAATGTAAGCTCTGTTGTTATCGTTGACCTTGAGCAAATGAGTTTTTGTGCCCTGGCAGAAATGAAAGGGGTGATAAATGCAGAGTGTGCCTTTGCTGAGTAATGGAGCCGCAGCACACTTTCCACAGAGGTTTTCTCTCCTGCTCAGCCTCCGGCAGCCGCAGGACCCCTGCTGTTCATTTAAATAGGTATGTCAAATCTGCCTGGAGATGCCGCCGGTTTGATCTGTGGTAATATTTGTGAAGGTTCCATATGGACTTGAGCCCCCCGCAGTGCTAAGAAATAATGTACAACGCTTCATGGTGCAGACGCAAATTTCCTCTGAAAAAGGATGCAGTGCTGCGTTTTAGCTGTCGGAGTGGATGATGGAGAGGACGCGCTAGGCCTGTCAACTCGTTACACGGATGGGTTGCACGCAGCGAGGCTGTGGAAAATCTGTGCCTTTTAACTTTTCTACTTAATCACGGTTGTAGCATTGCCTTTAGACTGTATGCTACATTAATTCTCTTCCTGCCTTCCGCCTCTCATCCCAAGTTTCATAGGGAAAAAAAATAGAAAAAGTCTAGCATGCAGGTCTTGTCGAGGCCTTATCAAACAGCTGTCATCCCACAAGCCATTTGCATTTGTTTTGGCTGAAACAGAGCAACCCAAGGGCAAGATGTGTTTGTTGCATTCCATCATAATAAAGAAATTACACATTTTGGAAGGAATAAAGCTTTTATTTGTAGTGCTTGTGCTTCAGAACCATTTAACCCTAACACCTCTAAGTATAATGTCAAAGACAATAGTGAAAGCTGGAAAGTGCCCTGGGCATTTAACCTGCTGGGATGTAGTGATATCAGGTCAGAGTTGCAATGAAAGAAAGCAACTTTTTTCCCTCCTTTTTATCATGTATCGGTGTGTATGCAGAAAATGTGTGCGGGTATATAAATTTATATTTGTAACTTTATAAACGGAGCCACATAAACTGAGAGAGGACAGGGAGAACACTTAGATTAGTTTTAGCTTTAGATATTCTTGCAAGGTCGGCTATGGGACCTCAGGTGTGACTCAGCTGAAAGGATTGACACATGGAAACAACAAAGCAGAGTTTTGATTGTGCTGTGACCAAATGAATTGCATTTTATGCAGTGGATGGAGTATCCCTCCATTCTGACACTTGGGTGGGGGCGGGGTATAGAACTGAAGATACCCTTTTATTACATCCATATGCCCTAATCCAGCATATTCACAGGGTTGTTGTCCTCAGAGAACAACTTTAAGTAAAATTCATGTACCCAGGGAACCAAGAATATGGTTAAATTTCCACTATACTTTTTGTATAAATTATTCACAATGTTCAAGCTTTCTGCTTGTTGTCGGTGAATGTAAGCTTTCTTCTCTCTTATGGACATGACCAGGATAGGTTACAAATTACAGAAAATGCACAAAAACTAGGTAAGAGGACATGGGCTGGGCTTTTTCCATGCTAAGGAACACCCCCTGGGCTTTTGAGCTTCATTTACTTACCATTTTTCACGAAAATAAGACACCCCAACTAGCCTAAAGTAAGGCATCCCCCCGAGAATAAGGCACCCCTACTCTAAACTAGGGCACCCCCCGAAAGTAAGGCTGCCCGTTGCCACCCAGGACTCCCCTAATCCCCTTGTGGACATTCACAGCCGGCGTTGCCGGCCCCCACTTCCTCTGCACACCCCGCTGCATGCCTGACGCACATCCCGCTGATGATGCGCTCCTGCTTCAGCCAGGATGTTGGTGAGTATTTCGGGGAGGTCAGGGGGGAATTCTTATTTCTTCTATTTCTCTAAAGAAGACATTCCCCGAACATAAGACATAGTGCCTGTTTTTGAGCAAAATTTTATATAAAGCTCTGTCTTATTTTTATAATACAAAGGCATAATGGATAAAAAGCTTAAGTCCATTATTTGACCTGCTGTTATGTTCTTAAAGGGCAAGGGATGCTGACTAATAATGTACCTTTATTTTCATCTGCTGGGCCATTTTTGTAAAACTTTTTATTATCCTGATGTGGTTGATTGGCGCTCTAAGGACTGCAGTTAACCCCCTTGGCTTACCAGTCCGCCTGCCTGCTGCCTCCTTATGAATCAATTGCAATGATGAATGCAATAACTGAGACCAGGCAGCGGGTGGATCCGTGCCGCAAAGGGGAAAGGTACTGTCTTGTCTCCAGTGCACCAAACAACCTCATTAGTGTATGAATAAAAAGTTAAATTTTTACAAAAGCGGACCAGCAGATGAAGATAATCAATATACCTTAGAATTTAACACCCCTTGCCGTATAAGACCATAAAGATTCCCTTTGAATGGGTTGTCTAGATGTGAAGCGCAAGGACCGGAAATGATCAAGACGGGTTATCACCCTAGCGGCAGCCATTCCCATCTAATACATCCAGTGTAAAGGGTTCATTCACTTTGAATAATTCCTGTCTAGTCCATATGCCCTATTTATCCATATAAATGCTATAGAGTGGGTCCTCCACTCAGGTCCAGTTCCCTAGACCAGATTGGAGACCCTGCAATAGTATCTGACGCTATAATTGACTCTGCAGTGCACCACCATGTACAATGCAGTTGCCTATTCAGTTGGTTAATGTAAGGTACATTGTGCCTTGAGGGACTGCTCCCTCTAGTGGTAAGGACTATCAAGTACTTTATATCTTGTATCGATTTTAAAAAAGGCAGACAGGAGGTGCAGGAAAATAATAACCTAGACTCACCTGTCCCCGTGCCTCCGTTGTGCTGCTCCAAGGTCCTCCCCAATGCCACTGGAAGTCATTTTGCGCTGGAAACCGGGTACATCATGTAGCCCACTTCCAGCTGCAATGTTACAGACCTGTTGAGCGATTACTTGCTTAGCCAGTCAGTGACTGGGGTGGTGTCCCGAGTCCTGGTTGTCAACAGGACTCGGGAGCAGCGATACAGAGCATGAGGTTATGTAAGTATAGTTTGTTTATTATTTTCCCAAACCCCCTGGCTTGCTGGCCTTCTTTTTTTTATTTTTTTTATTGTGACTTCTCCCTTAATAATATATATGTGCTCAGACAGCCTTGGGGCTTAGAGTAGTTTAGCTTGGGAGCAATTTATGTGTACCTACTGAATTCCCAATCCCATGACCACTATGCCTCCAAAATGCCCAGCACTCTTAGGCTGCGTTCACACTATGTATATTTCAGTCAGCATTGCAACCAAAACCAGGAGTGGATTAAAAACACAGAAAGGATCTGTTCACACAATGGTGAAATTGAGTGGATGGCCGCCATTTAATGGCAAATATTTGCTGTTATTTTAAAACAACGGCTGTTGTATTGAAATAATGGCAGTTATTTACTGTTATATGGCGGCCATCCACTCAATTTCACCATTGTGTGAACAGATCCTTTCTGTGTTTTTAATCCACTCCTGGTTTTGGTTGCAATACTGACTGAAATATACTGACTGAAATATACATATACTGACTGAAATATACGTAGTGTGAACGTAGCCTTAAGCTGTACCACACATTTCCCCTAAAAAAAAAATCTTCATGTCCAAAGGAATTAGCCAGTGTAGTGCAGTTGTAAACAGATTTTAGTGGCCCAAAATTAGACTCCAATAAAGCAGTAGAGCGTATTTTGGTCAGTATTTTTTCAACCAGGTGTGGGTTAAAGACAAAGAAATTGTGCAAATATTTCCATTGTCATTGTTTTCAGTCACATCCACTCCTGGTTATGGCTACAAATACTGACAGCAATAAGGTGTGTGAACATAGCTTAAAGGAGACAAGTGTTTTATGTTATAGATAGTTATAAAGGTTTATAACTAACATCCGCAACGACTGCCAAAAAAAAAGGATCCCATTTCAGGCACAGATCTCTGCCTAATCACGGATCCACAAAAATGTGAATAGACACCTAAAAACCTATGAAACATTAAATTATCCATAATTACAGATCCGCAATTACGGGCAAGTTTTGCGGACGTATGAATAGGGTCAGAGATATAAGTGGGCTGTCTATAGGACATGAATTGTATAGCGTTGTATATGATTAAAGGCTTACACAACAAATAAACGTTTATGGGAAGACTTTCTGTAGTGTGCATGTGTTTATTTACTTTTTAAAATCTTTTTTTGAATACACATTCATCAGCGATGTATGTACGCGTTGCAAACCTAGCCCTCCCCTGTATGTAAAATGAGGGAGTAAAGAGGTTTTACGATGTGTTTAAAGCTCATTGCATCCCCTGTTGTATGGTGGAGATGATATATGGCATGTGTACAAATAAATCCTAACTAGCCAGAACAGTAAGATGCATAGCAGTGTGCAGTCTGGTATGTGACACCAAATGGCATTTCAACAATTACTAGTTCAGGTTTGCCAGCCTCCCAGCCTTCGTTCTGTAGTTCTGTCCATTGGCAGGGACCTTTCTGCTCACCCTTGACTCTATAAATAAATGTTATCATTTATGTACTTGTGTTTTACAATATGTCTTTTCTGCTCCAGTGACTTGGGGACTGTAGTGTGAATCCAGTGGTAACCCAGCTGTGAATTGGCAGTGTTTATAAATGGCACATAGCGTTCTGGGTAATGCGGTCCTGTAGTCTTGTGCGTGCTCCCCTGCCTCAGCTGGTGTTTTGTGTAGTGACAGTCTCATTGCTCTTGTCTGTCCTCTGCTCAGCGGAGGGTTCGGCTGTGAATAGCAAAGCACTTCGGAGTACTAAATCTAGGAAATATCACTGCTATTAGTATTCATTTACATACTGTTTAAATCCCATTTCTGGTCATAAGAGAATAACTAGGATGGATAACAATGTGTAAACCTGCCTGCCCTTTCCAGAGCGTACTGGAGTCAGTACCTGTGGTCACAGACACTTTATTTCTCTACCGTTTAAATTCACATTGTTCTTTTTGTAAAACTACATTCTAGTCGGCCCTTGACAACATATATCATATTCCAAGGCTTGGCTTTGCTCATAGTATACACCACTTAAAGGACAACTCCCACGAAAAACATTTTTTGGCTTATTTAACACACATTACAAAGTTTTATATAACTCTGTAATGTGGTTAAATAACCGGTCTGGCCCCCTTCCCCCACTTTCTTCCTCCTCTGCGTCTTAATAGAAAGTGAGTGGGAGAGAAAAGGCTGCTGGTTGGCTGAGCTTGCTGGAAGCCATGTGATGCGCTCCAGCCAATGAAAAGGCTTCCGGTGCGCAAGCGCACTGGCAGCCTTTTTTCTCCCATGGACCTGGAAGTGAGAGACATCGCTGGACGGCGGCAAGACGTGACGGAGAGGCGGACGGCGGGCAAATAGAGTGGCGATCGTCACTGGAGGGATGGCGAGTATGGTGTCTGTGTTGGGGGGGGGGGGGGGGGTCCCACGGGAAATGTCCTTTAATCTGAATAGAATATAAAGCAACGGAGGTAGGTCTCATTCTTGTTGCTTCATGCTTAGGAACCAAGAGAAAACTTGATTCCTGTAGAAGTTTTCAATCATATATGACATATATTATTTATTCATAATAAAAGTGGTTTCCTGTACAGCAAAAACATAGGGAGCCTGATTTCTATTTAGTGACTGTGAGCCATTTTATGTGATCAATTACAGTATGGCTGTATTCACACTGTGCGTTTTTGTTGCACAACAAACCCACACAGTGTGAACCCAGTCCTAGGGTAGGGTTATGCATTGCAGAAATGCTACAAATGTTTCAGCTGTGGCTGTACCCTTAGGGCATGTTCACACAAGATGGATATGCTGCAGACAATCCACAGCAATACTGACCAAAATCTGCAATAAATTGGGGTAAACTTGTATAATTCATATAATGATATATCATATGTCGACTACCTCTAATTCTCTTTACCTGTTGGTTTTTAGGAGGCACATTCAAAGTTTCTGTCAATTCGTGCATATGGAGAAGAGGTCAAGAGAAAAGGCTTGAATGCAGAAAATGATAAACCAGTCGTGTAAGTTTTTGGAAACTTATTATTTTCTCAGAAGAAATTATTAGCATTTTATGTATAGTCCGAACTGGAGTTGCAGATCATCAGTGGCCATTCACCTATAGCTAACAAAATAGTACCATGAATACTAATTTAATTGGAGGCTGGAGCTTGTCCTGTTTTTAATGTAATGGGTAGCATGGATGTTACTAGTGTCAAGAAGTCTGCCCTGGTACTGTGGGACATACTGACATAATACTTCATCGTCCTGCAGAGAGCTGCTGGGGGTGCTAGCTGCTTACATAGTGGGAGCAAGGAGGTTTCAATGTAGTGTTATATATGTTATTACTATTGTGTATATGTGAATGGACATTCCACAATGCTGCTCATATGCAGTGAAACATTTTGGTGGCACCACCACGGAATAAAATCAGGTGGAAAAAAAGCCAAGGATTAGCCCAATGGCAGTCTACTATGGATCTACTGCACACACAGCAAAACTACAGTGTATCCATGGAAGATCTCTTGGGCTCAGTCTTCAATTTCTGAACATAGCCTTTAAGGGGGAATGCTTACCCACCTGACATGGTCACTAGAAAATATTGCTAAAACAAAGGGGCAGTGCCTCTCCTCTGAGTACCAGACTCCTTTGTTTTAAATCTGGTCTCCTAGTTTGTAAGTGTTTGCCCCATTTACTGTACTGAGACAGCAGAATATGAAGGGCTGTAGTGCTAAGAGTAATGCTGGGGTCACAGTGTACAGATCCCACTAATGATACCTACATTTCAGAAAATGTGTATAGCTAATTCAGTTGTATTGCATATGTAAATAGAGACACAAAAATTTGTGTGCTCCATTATCACATTCCTGGAATAAGCTTTTAGAAGTTTTGGGTAGGTGTATTTTTGAATACTTCTAAATTTTTCCTCAATATTTAACATTTAATGAAAAAGAAATCAATTTAACATTATACTTTGCCTTTGAATCCCCCTTATTAAGCACACTGCTGCCTCCTCATGTTCCTGATATCAGTGAAGCAGAACTGCTGTTTTCATAGAAAGGTGCTATTTATAGGCAGCAGTTGAAATTGTGATTTTCTACAGTGTTGTGGTTTGTCATCACGCCACGGATGCCAATATTAGTGATATCAGGTGATGCGTCTCTAATTGCCGGAATAATTAGCGAATGCGCAATGCTGTGTGTTTGTTCTGAACAGAGACCTCTCCGGGAGAAGATGGGTGATTAAGGAAGAACTGGAGGACCTGCTAGTAGAGAAGCTGTCTGACCAAGACGTAAGTAACTCTTTACAGCAGGTAAAATCACTTCTACATGCACGTATCAGTGAAACATTAGAACAGAACATTTGACTGTACTTTATAGTACTGATGTAATTTACTAATAATCTAATATTACTGAGAATATGAAAGGTTTTTACTATATAATTTTTCTTTTAAATGGTGGTGGTCTAATTGTTTGTGCTTCTTCATGTACTGACCACTACTGCAAATGCAATAGGAAAGATTTACTATCGCAGATGCACCAGAATTCAGTTTCAATTTGTACCAAAGTCTGTATTACATGACTTGTCACCTTTAGGCTGTGTTCAAATTTCCATTGGACGAACGTTATTTTAAACTCAAATCCAATATAAATAGATGCCATTTTGACGGTGTGTGAACATAACCTAATTATGTTTTTTAGGAAACAGTCACACACAACAGCTTTTTGGAATACTGCCACTGCAGTTTCTGAGCCAAAAATAAGAGTTATTTAAAAGGAATGGGAAATATAAAAAAATATTTAGGGCAGTATTAAGCGGGACAAAATGTAATGTAAGCGCAGAATTTTAGTGATGCCTGTGCAGCCCTTGCCTTAAAAGTGTAAAAGTTTACTTACCTATCTACGCTCCGCAATATCCTTTAAAGCTTACCACCACAGCTGCTGCTGGTACATCTAAAGTGACAAACTGCTTAGCCAATCACTGTCTGAGACTGGACAGTGCCACGGCCAGTGATCGGCTGAGCTGTTTGTTATCTTTATTACACAGAGCAATAATGTGCCAAATCAACCTGATTCAGCAGATTTTCGCTCTGGGTAATAGGGTCTTTATACTTCTGATTCCTGCCGTATCATCTTCTAGCTTTGGCTCAAAACCGGCACTGGCAGTTTTCCAAAAATTGTTGTGTGTGACTACAGCCTTAGACCTTTTTTATACCTAGTCTAAAAAGGGAGTGGGAAACAAAAAGAAAGCTTCAATGGTACAGACCCCTCTGAAAGCGTGGTGGGTGCACAAAAGTGAAACGCTCACTCGTGGTGCTTGTGCAAGGGTAAGGCACAACTCTCCACAATGCAAACAATTGAAACACACTTGATAAAGAAGCCAGTCCGGCTTGAAACGCGTTTTCATAAATATTTTTTTTTACATTTGGAACCTTGTGTGACCAGTGCCTGATTTCACCTATGTTTTAAAGTGGAGTGAAGTTTAACTGACAAAGGGAATAAGACATGGCTTTGCAGTAAAGGAGGTGTTACCTTGATGCCAAAAGTGGACCAAACTAGATGTATCAGATCTATCGAAGAAGCATGAGGCACCGTAATAAATCTGGAGCATTTGAAGGCTGTATGTCAACATTTGCATGGTATCAGACTTAGAAAGTATTAGTAAATTCTCTGCAGTATGCCACTTCCTGTAGTAGTTAGCCATGACCCAGGGTTATCTTGCTTTTCTAGACCACAGTATGCTACATCTGCATAGTAATGCATTGAAAAATATCAATCCCCTATATTGCAGTATAAGGATAGATTTGCAATTTAGAAACCTGAAAGAGATTGGTGAGAATCCCTGTAAAAAATTTACATGACTGCCGCTCTATTGGTGCTTTAAGACCGCTTACAGCATACAGTGCTACATAAACATGGCCACTTTCTTACAGAGACAACACAACTCTTGTCTCCAGTTCAGGTGTGGTTTGCAATTAAAGGGGTTATCCAGCGCTACAAAAACATGGACACTTTTTCCCCGCTCATCTCCAGTTCAGGTGTGGTTTACAATTAAGCTCCATTTACTTCAATGGAACGGAGTTTGAAATCCCACCCAATCTGGAGACAAGAGAGGGGGAAAAGTGGCCATGTTTTTGTAGCACTGTATAACCCTTTTAAGCTCCATTCACTTCAAAGGAACTGAGCAGCTAAAACCTCACCCAAGCTGGAGACAATAGTGAGGCTGTCTCTGAAAGAAAGTGGCCATGTTTTTGTAGCGCTGGATAGCCCCTTTAATGTAGCAGTGGTAAAGCTCACTGTTTTGATGAGAGCACTACCGCACTGTTTTGATGAGACACTCGGGTCCCGACTCCCGAGATTGTGGGTTGATAACAGAGGATCAGGACTGTCCCTGCGATGAGATAATTATCACCTATTTCAGCTTGACCCAAAGGAAATGCCTGCACACTCCATTACTAAGAGAGTATTAGTAGGACGACTCATGCATGTTGAGGCAGAAGAACAGGAAGCGCTGCTTAGCCCGAACCAGACACCATTGGGGCAGACATTGCTGGGCACGAGGCAGGTGAGTATACAAATTTTTTTTTGGACCTTGACAGCTCCTCTATTGCATAACTATAACAGAGTGAGGATCAAGTAGAGTCTAGAATTTAACTTATAATCCTGTGTATGCTTGTGCAATATAGAAGACTGAAAATTTGAAAACTGCCCTTTCCAATGACTGAATTATTAGTATATTTTATAAATTCCATGATTATTCTATTGTATAAGGAAAGCTTACATTTCATACTGTTTGAATGTATTTGTCGTAGAGTAATACATATTTAAATATTTTGCTTTTGTTGGGATCCCCTGCCAGCCCTGATGCTCTCATACATCACCTGTGGAGCTTTTGGGCTAGACCCCTGGTTTTAGTTAAGCTCGCAAGCTGTGAACTGCTAGACTTGATCGTGTTGTGGAAAAGATAAGGGAGGAGGCTCAAAGTGACCATTTATTGAAGCTAGATGCCGCCTGTGGTAGAGCAGACTGACATAAGGAGCTCTTTTATTATCAGATAAAATCTCATTCACACTCGTCCCCACTCATCTTTTAAATCTATTCCACAGGAGCATTGCTTCTAAAATTTTAAAGGCACCTTTATACTTAGGATGCTTGTTTCATAGTTTTTATGTTGGCAGTGACTCTCTTAAATTAAATACTAGATTTGATATAATTAATGTGATAATATTGAATATTGGGAAATTTAAAGGCTGTACTTTTTACGAAAATTACATATACATTGTTTTTTATTAAAATGTTGCATTTATCTGCACTAGTTTACAGCCTATGTGATTCTCCCCTACAAACGGTGTTGTATCTGCTCTCTTCTCTGTCTACAATTTTCTCCACACTGTCCACAATCTGAGGTCGTGTGTAATGAATCTTAGAAAGTTGTTTCATTTTACATTTAGTGGGAAAAAAGTGCAGTGCAAAGCCTTTACAGCGTTTGAAATTAAGGGGGTACTCCTGCATTTGAACATTTTTTATATGTTGCTGCAGTTACATAAAAAATAATGCAGAGCTATGCTTATCTCAATGCGCTCCCCTGTCTCCTCCTGCGGTGTCTTTGGGTCCCTTTGGGATCCCCGCTTCCAAGGCAGATTTGTCTTGGCGGAGGAATCACTGAATGAGATGGAACAGTGCTGTGGGCAGTGATTGGCTGGTCGGGCTTTTAAATCCATGACACAAAACTCTCCTTTTTATAGACTATGGTGCAGAAAACCATTAAAAATAATGGGGCACTAAAGATGCGATTGGGTTGTTTTTAATTGAATCAGTGTCCTTAGCCTTTAAAAGTACCAATATGCAAGCCCTCAATCTAATGTGTTATGAGGTATGTTGACTTTACCCATGACAGCAGATTATTTTATTTTATTTTTTGGGGGGGCATTACAGCAATCTCATCCTCCTATGGTGACATCGGATGAAATAGATGTTGGCTCAACAACTGTTTGACCCACATTAGGTTGTGGTGTCTTTGAAGTCAATATTGGTGTCCCCCACTGAACCATTCTTTTTGAATCTTCTGTTTAAAAGGAACAAAACCCTGATGAAAGGAAGAAATGACAGCATGAACAAAGCCTTTGCAGTATATCTGATAGATATTGTTGTCATGTACTTTAATACATATTATACATAATTGTTTCTACTTCTCTACTTCTTCACAAGTTGACTAAAGATATAGTAGAAAATCTAAATTTGGTCATACGCTATAGGTAAATACAGGCTTAGTGGTGGACACTGGGGGCAGGGCATGGTCACATGCTCCTCCATGTCAGCCATCTTTTGCACAGACTCACCACAGAGCAGGACAGCACAGCCTGCAGGAGAGGAGGCTGATTTTAGCTCTATGAGGTACACAGGGAGCTGCTGTTAGTAAGTGCACTGAGTACACTTACTAATACTGTACCCTGGGCAATTTTATTATAGAATTTCCAACCCCTTCAAATATGCTAGAATGTGGCCATACACCTTCAGTAAGTTCCAGCCGAACAGTTATCTCTCCCATCCCCCCCCCCTTCCCAGGAACCTTCAGCATGGCCAAATACAATGGGGTTAGGTAGTGATTTAACATCACACCTGACTGCTATCTGGTCGACTGTCGGGAGAGCCCCATACACCACATACTGATGGCTGAACCAATCACAGGCAGCGGTACTGCTAACAAAAGTGTAAAGTGTATAGGGACCTTAAGAGCTATATTCCGAACGAGTACTCATCCACTGAATTTCTTCACTGAGATTGATAGGGAGAGTGCCATTGCTAGGATATCAGATGAAGGAGGTGATGTTGGTGATGACATAGCTTTCCAGTAAGTAAATAACTAAGAAATGGCTGAGTAGAAATTTTCACCAACTTTCCGGAAAAGGATGGCTCCAAGGATTTATAGCTATTCATTAGTTGTTTTCTACTGAGCTTTCAAACTGAAAAAGGTGCAGGCAGTTATAGTTTTATTGTTAGTATATGTTAGCTACATTTTGGCATTCTAGAATAACAACCACATCCCCATAAACAAAGAAAGTTATTTGTTTAAAGAGATTAAAGTCTAATAAGGTCTTAAAGGTGGCAAAATTTCATAAACGCCATTTGTAGAAAGTGCCAAAAGAAAATGCAAATCAGCTGGCAAGTGGAGAGAAATTCTTGAAGGCTCATATAATTTGCAGAGGTTTGTGACAAGATTCCTTCAATTACAAATGAGTAGCTTAAAACTGCTTTGATTCATTGTTGTCTGCAAAACAGGTCCTGGGGATTTTGTGGAGCATAGAAATGTATTGTCTCACACTGTTTGAAAATGAACATCCATATGCCAAAGTGTCAATCTGACAGGGAATGTCAATGAGAGTCCTGCTTTGCCAAGCTTCAGCCTAGAACTATAGCACAGGCAATTACACTGACACCTCCTAATGAGTTTTTGTTTGCCCGCAGTACCTGTATTTCTTACAAACGATGGAACGCTTGGTGAGCCTGCCACACAGCAGCATTGAGGAGGGCTATATACACGCATACTGCAAGAGCCTTGAGATCCAGTCCAAAAAGCAGATGTTTAATCCTCTGCAGTATGACGAGAATGGAGTAGCATTCAGCACAGGGGAAGGTAACTACATTACCATATATATTCAGCAGACCATTTTTTTGGGTTGTGATACTTTTTTGTTTTTCATGTGATTTCTTAATATAAGAACTTACTCTGAAATATTAAGGTAAATTCACTCTTTGCAGTACTTTGTACGAGGATGGTGTTTGCATAACCCTATTTACATCTAGTGCAATAAAATCTGTGTGCAATTCGTTGCGTACTGTGGATTTTTAAATTGGCATTATGTCAAGTATTGTGTGGATTTGTTGCAGATTATCAAGGTGGATTTCACCGTTTGTAATGCATAGAGTAAAATCTACACAAACACATGCAGATGGATTCATCCTGGATTTTTTACAAAAAACGCTATGAGAAATATCTGTTACCTCTCCCTTACTTTAGGGAAATTAAGGATTACTTGCAAAATTACTTGCAAAAAAAAAACCCGCTGAAATGCTGCAGCGCAGATTTTACCTTCTTAATTTCAGTGAGAAAATCCACAACACATTGGTAACATTAATTGAATGCAGGCCAGTTTCAGTCAGGAAGTATCTGCTGTATCCAGTTTACGTTTCTGGTGCTGTAATTTGCTATGGGTTTGCCATGCAAACTTCTATGAAGCAAATCTGTCTAGTGTACATATACCCTTAGTTTTCACACTGTTAGAAAGAGCAGACGGTTTGCACTTATACGTGGCCTTCCCACCAGCAGAACTTGCCAATCACAAAATGGGGTCCTGTGTCCCCACATTTGAATTAGAGTGACAATCGGACATTTACACTTTCATTCTAATCAGTTTGGTAGATGGTCAGATACTCATCACATTTTGTGGAAAAATCCTTTAATTTTGTGTGCTTCATACAAATTACAGGCTAAATTCCATCAGATCTGTCTTCGTATTATCACTAGAGGGCAGAAGTAAAAACGACAGGATGAATTATCTATTATAAAACTATATACAGGCCAGATGTAACATTATATAATATAAGAAATATAATAATAATGTAATATAATTACAATAATATAAGAGAGGGGTATTTTTTTTTTTTTTTTTACTGTTTTCCGCAGTTTGCTTGATTGCCGACCTGTTTAGCCCCCCTCATTTCTACAGGGTTATTCATTTTTTTTAGAATGCTACACCACATTGGTAAATAAAAAAATAAAAAAAAATACTATACGGCTACATTCACACATTCCGTTTGTAATTGCAGATCCGTAATAATGGCCAGGTTTAGGGCCCATTGATTTCATTTAGGTTGGTCACGCTCTAGAATGCACCATAATTGTGACACAGATTGTCCTAAAGTCGTCTATGGGAGTGTCTGTAATTTTTGCACATCCAGAATTTTTTTAAGGAAGAAGCGCCGGTAACACCCAAATCCGTAAAATATACAGATAAGTAATCATTTTAACCCATTACCACATATTTAGCCAGAGTCTTCTTTCTTTGCTGATCCACAAAAAATACAGATTGCGGATGCAAATTGGATGGATTGCGGACATTGCTGACATCATAAACAGTCTGGAAAAACTACTAAATGTGTGAATGTAGTGTAACGTTATTAATGGGTGGGTGGAGGTTTGAACTTTAGAGAATAGAGGTCTCTTCAAATTCTTTTCTTCATAGCAGATGTACAGGGAGCTGCAATCTAGCTCTGTTTCTGTTCCCTATACAGCAGGTATGTAGGCAGAATGTGTCCAAACAAGGCTGGGGGTCGGTCCTATGGCTGTACTGCAGGACCAAAGTGTTTTGTGTGTTAGTGTTGGTCTTACTTGAAACAGAATAACACCGTGGCACTTTCTTTGTATGCATGTTACTGTTTTAGGCAAAAGGAAAACGGCAGAGGCAACAGCCATAGTACGGGACCAGGGAAAAGGAAAAATTACTATAAACTGCAAGGATTACACAGAATATTTTACAGTACTTCAAGACAGGTATAAGATGTGCTTGATTTGTGTATAAGCCAAACATGCTGTGTATAAAGTCTTATGAAATATGTTGAGCAGTTCATGTTATTATACTTCCTTTTAGTTCACTATTCAACAGCTAATTTTATATTCCAGCCTCAAGCGTAAAGTCAAAGTTCAAACCATTATTTTATTTTTTTTAATTAGTTAAATGAACCTCCTAGTGTTGTGTAACAAACAAGGGCTTTCACTGTGGTCCTTTAAAGGCAAATTTCCATTGTGCTTTGCACACTATAGAACTAGGAGAAATAGCAGAATGGCTGCATGTTACTGGGCTAGACAGGTGAAGTTACCAAAATGACACACTAACTTCGGACACCTTCCACTTTGCAGATTGAGCTATAGTTGCCCTAAGGTGCTAGAAAAGTTGCTGAGAAATGATGTTACAGCTTCATTCATTTAACTAGTGCCATGTCCCCATCATTCTAAGGAACAGTAGGGTCATTGCACTTGCATCCACAGTGATCAATAGTGGACAGTGTATCCTAAGGATATTTCATCAGTTACAGCAGACTTGTAGAGCAGGAAGTCTGGCTTTTTTCCTAAAAAAATTTCATGCAAATTTTAAAGTAAAGCATTTTCCAGCTGTGGATGTGATTTTTCTTTATACAGCTATGATTGCAATAACTACTTATCACATATCTGTAGCATAGACACATTAGTACACCTGTATTATGGCAATACACTATGATTGCCACAGGCTTAGCCTTGTTGAGATGAAATGTGGGAAGCTCAGACTTTACAGCCACATTAGACTCAATAATACTTCCATGTTTTGGCCATTGAAAGCAGTTTATGAAACAGACCCAGGTTTTGTATGATTCTTCATATGATATTTTCATAGTGCAGTCTTTAAACGCCTCCAGTTACAGTGATAGTATGTTTCAGCTTCAATGTATGTCTTTGTAGCATCCCCTAATGGAAAAAAGAGGGAATACTACTAGATTTGCACTGCATTATTTTCCCACTGTTAGTGTGCAACAACATACACGGCAGGCTTGTATATTCTTATGTATTATATTTCTTCTTAAAAGAATGAAAAAATTAAGTGAAGGAAACAAATGTGATGATGAACAATGACACAAATATGATATTAATTTTCTACATGAAGAAATAAAAATATTTGCACTGTCATTTTCTTATACTTTGTATTTTATTTTCAGAGAGCAACTTATGTTCCCATTTCAATTCTTGAATCGATTAATGAAGCATGACACAGAATGCACGGTTACCGACAGTGGAAGATCCGCACAAGCTGGTGCCGTCCGCTTAGCTATATCAAAGGCCCTGCTTAGTTTTGTCTCCGACAAAGAAATAGAGGCTATGAGACAAGGTAATGGACCTTTACTTAATAATCAGTGTTTTTTTTTTTAAAGCCAAATAGTAGAATTAAAACCATACAGTACATTTTTCCTTGCCAGTAACACCTTACAGTGATGTCCAAGCGGTAAAAAAAAAAAAAAAGTAGCCTTCTAGGAATGTTAAATAATAAAATACACTATACTCTGTTATACGTTTTTTGAGTCTATTACACTGCTCTGGTTTTTGCCTGAATGGTTGACTACAGGGAGCCCCACCAATGTCATCAGGAGAGCATATCATCCAGGCAAGTAAACAAAGGTGCATTGAGCAGAGTGGTGTCTCCAGACTTGGAAGGCAGACAATGTGTATTTCATTAATTTAGAACCCTAGGCTGTATTTTTTAATTGTCTTGGACAACTCATTTAAAGTGAATGTACCATAAGGTACATCGCTTTTTTTTTTTTACATAAATGGATCCGCGCTGGCCTGGGGATGCTGGTGGCACGGTCCTTTTTTGATCCTCCACCCAGTCCCTGTGCATGGCGTTGGTCTATTCCCAAACACCGGCCCGGCATGAAACACTGGAGGCGGCCCTGCTGGCTCCAAGTTTGCTCCGGGGTGTTGTTTGGGAATAGGCCAGCGCTGCGTGCGGGAACCAGGCGATAGTTCAAAAAAAAGGACTGCGGCTTCGGCATCCCCATGCCAGTGACAGTCCATTCATGTAAAAAAAAAACAAAGCGCGATGTACCTGATGGTACTTTTGCATTAACATGTTGTTTTGTGATGTTGGTACTATGTAACACTGTGCTTCTCAATTCCAGTCCTCAGGCCTCACCAACAGGTCATGTTTTGAGGATTTCCCATACAAAGACACCTGTGATAATACCTGATGCACCAAGTATAATTATATCACCTGTGAAATACTAAGGAAATCCTCAAAACATGACCTGTTGATGAGGACTGGAATTGAGAAGCACTGATGTAACAAGTCTTTCTTCAAGGGAAGGATCTCATATTTACCTGCATGATCATTTACATTTCTTTTCCTTCATTATGAAACTTAAATTTTTTTTTTTGAAACCAATAACACTTAAAGCAACTCTGTACCCGCAATCTGACCCCCCCAAACCACTTGTACCTTTTGGATAGCTGCTTTTAATCCAAGATCTGTCCTGGGGTCCGCTCGGCAGGCAGCCCCGTGCCCAATGGCGGTGGCTTAGAGTATCTGTGCCCTAACTTTGCACCACTGCTCTGTCCCTCCCCACCACCCTCTTCATCATTAGGAATGCCACTGGAACATTTTCTCCTGTCTGAACATTGCACAGGTGCCTTAACGATCCAGCCCATGTGCCGTGCTGACACAGCTGATAAATAGGAGACAAACTGCCTGTAGCATTCCTAATGATGATGAGGGCGGGGAGGAGGGACGGAGAGGGTGTGCCAGCCTAATGCATACACAATCTAAGCCCAGGCCTTTGGGCACGGGGCTGCCATTTTAAAAGTTTTTAGGACAATAACTGCATCACCTGCCGAACGGACCCCAGGACAGATCTTGGATTAAAAGCAGCCATCCAAAGGTACAAGTGGTTTGGGGGGGGTCAGATTGTGGGTACAGGGTTGCTTTAATGACCAGTGTCTTTAAGGCTGGGTTCACACTACGTATATTTCAGTCAGTATATGTATATTTCAGTCAGTAAGTTTCAGTCAGTATTGCAACCAAAACCAGGAGTGGATTAAAAACACAGAAAGGCTCTGTTCACACAATGTTGAAATTGAGTGGATGGCCGCCATTTAATGGCAAATATTTGCTGTTATTTTAGAACAACGGCTGTTATATTGAAATAATGGCCGTTATTTACTGTTATATGGCGGCCATCCACTCAATTTCAACATTGTGTGAACAGATCCTTTCTGTGTTTTTAATCCACTCCTGGTTTTGGTTGCAATACTGACTGAAATATACTGACTGAAATATACATAGTGTGAACGCAGCCCCCATGTGTAAATGTGCAAAGCATTCATTTCTTGCTTAATAAAGAATACGCCAAATGCAAAATGTCTTATGGAAATAAAGAGGCTAATTTATAGCATCTTTAGCATTTCAGGGGGTGTTCAGACAGAAAATTTCCCAGAAGCCAAAATAACTCTTAGTTTACAAGTACAAAAACCACTACACTTGTGTGCCAGGCAGTCGATCTGGTTTTAAGGAGCTGAGGAGTGTGTAACTGACACTGTGCACTGTGAATAGTAGAATGATGTGTTGGATACTATCCCTATTTATGATGGTACTATATGAGAAAAGTGCACTTTGCTAACAACATGTACACTGTTTTCCTGAACTTTTATAGTTTGACTCTTTCTTCCTGACCTGTAACTGTTTCTTTTAGCTGGATTACTTACTGTAGATCCACGCAATAGGGAAAGGAAAAAACCTGGCCAGGAAGGTGCCCGCAGGAAATTCACCTGGAAGAAGCGTTAACCTGCTGCACAGAAGTTGCAAGCTGTAGGACTGCAAGAAACCTGACTGTATTATAGTTTTTCCTTTTCTAATAAAGTGGTAATATATTACTCTACATTCTTTATTTCTTTCACACCATTTGAAGAATTTACTAGGTCTTGTACTCCATCTTTTGTACAAAGCAGTCTTATGCTTTTAAGAAAGTGGACGGGCCAACCAAACCTTTTCCCCACCAAGTCTTTCCTACAAGCTGGAATCATTTTCAGCTACCATTTTACACTTTTGGTGTAAAAAACAAAAAAAGGAATGTTTGTCTTTCTCCTTTTTAACCAAAAAGCTGGTGTAAATTGTGGCTAAAATCTATTCCAGCTGGTAACAGACATAGCTAAGAATCTTTGGCACATGTACAGCTACAGATCTGACACATTTATGAAGAGGCCTACACACCATATTTGTAGTAATGTCCTCCCAATAGGCTTCCCCTAAAAATTGGTGTGCAAAATGCCAGTCTTTGGGCCTCATTTATCAAAGCTATTTAACGGGGAAACTATCAGCTAGGGGAATCTAACCTGTTGATACGTCCCTATAGTGTATGGAGCACTGAGGATAAAGGTAAGTTTGTTGCCTTTATCCTTGGTGGTGTTTTCGTAATATTAGCAGTTTATTCCCTATGCTAATGAGGCATTTTGGTGCACTGGGGAGTTCTTTTAATCAGTATCAGTAGAGCAGGCTGGCCGGAGCAGATCAGTGCACTAACCTGCTGATACAACTTAAGGGTATGTTCACACTGAGTAATATAGGCGGAATTCCGCCACAGAATCCTGCCTGCCTTGGTGTCTCTTTGGGAGGGCTTGCGCGCCTTTGCTCCCGCCGATTTCTGCTCAAAGAATTGACCTGTCAATTCTTTGAGCGGAAAGTGACGGAAGGCAGGCAGGGTTCCGCCTATATTACCCAGTGTGAACATACCCTAACATCGGTAGTCTGCATTTACTAACTCATCTCAGAAAAACTTCAGTTGAAAGTATAGTTTCAGAAAACTCACTAACTTGTACAAAATAACTGTCTCCTACCGTTTAGATGGGAGATATTTTACAGGGACATTGCAGAAGCTTGTGGTAAATTTTTTATCTTGGTATAGTGCTGGATTCACATCTTACTATGTTCAGTAGTAGTATATAGTGCCCTCTGCTGCTTCTGGGGTTGTGACGTCTTCCATATATTGCACCAATATTTACATCATAACAGCAAGTCTCCACCCTCTAGCTCAGTGAAAACTGTGTTTCTGTGAAGGGGACGCAGCACTACACCACCACTTTATTGCCTTTTATTCTCAAGATCGGTAGGAATCCCAAAGAGCATAAAGTTAATATACACTATATGGTCAAAATTATTGGGACACCTACAGTTGCTTATAGGACAAGCCGTACTAAATCTTTAGTCATTAAAAGGGTTATCCAGGCTTAAATGGGCACTGTCATTACCAAAAAATAATGTAAAATCAGCATCAATGTATTCTACATCTTTGCAATCTAGCATTGTACAATTACACAATGCTATAATATCGGCCACTAGGTGTTTCACAACTGCAGTTGAGGCTCCGTCATGAAGGCCATTTGGTCATCTGTAACAGAAAAAAGAGACCAAATGCAGGGTGTGATGTGAGTTGTCCCTCCGCCCTGCACAGACTGGCTCAGTAAAGATGAATACTAATTTACCAGCCTCTGTACACATCCTGTGCACTGCTGCAGCTGAATAAACCCACTAAAAAAAATTAACTAAGGGCCCGTTCACCAACTCAAGTAAGTTGCAGAAGCATGAGCAGCACAATGAAGCACTAAATGGACTGCAGGAGCTGTGAAATCAAAACCAACAGCATACATTAGGCAAGCATTAAAGGGAAACTAGATTTGTATTTCCAGGGAAATACATAGTGCTTGAAAAGAGCGCCCCTTTACCAGTGACTTAAGAGAAACTTTAACCCTGGGTGCCGTCCCTTTAAGAGCGACTTGGGTCCCATCCCTTTAAGAGCGACTTGGGTCCTGTCCCTTTGAGAGCAACTTGGGTCACGTCCCTTTAAGAGCAACATGGGTCCCTTTAAGAGCGACTTGGGTCCCGTCCCTTTAAGAGCGACGTGAGTCCCTTTAAGAGCGACTTGGGTTCCTTTAAGAGCGACTTGGGTCCCTTTTTAAGAGCGACTTGGGTCCCTTTAGGTGTTAAACGCTCTTAAAGGGACGGGACCCAAGTCGCTCTTAAAGGGACGGGACCCAAGTCGCTCTTAAAGGGACGGGACCCAGTGTCGCTCTTAAAGGGGTGGGACCCAGTGTCGCTCTTAAGAACGACCCCGGTCCCTTTAAGAGCGACCTGGGTCTCTTTAAGAGCTGCTTGGGTCCTGTCACTGCTACACGGCTGCCTCAGCTGTCCTATTTTACTGACTAAACTCTGCTACTTATAATGGTAAAGATCATTGCTCGGTTACCATGACAATCTTACTCATGTCAGGGAGACAAAATTGTTTAGGATCTTCTATTGGCCAATAGTGGACATGTGACTGTGTGGCTGTTGTGAGACATTGCCTGACAAGACCTTAGAATTTCTATTGGCTGCTATATTTCAGCTATTTGCATATGTGCTGTGATTGGCTGTAAGCGGTTAGAGTGTGGCCATTATTTCCTATGGGCCATTATTTTCTATGGGAAATTAGGGGTCTTTAAACGTAAATGTTTAAAAAAAACTTTAAATCCGATCGAAACGAAAAATAGATGGCACACCTGTCACTGCCGAGGGCTTCGAAACGCAGTTTGAACGGAGTCTGTTTGCAAAGCGTTATTACGCAGAGAAGAATGGCTGGAAGAAGAAGAAACGGAAGAAGAATACAGACTACAATATAGTGCTTTTTCAAGCACTATAATTAGCAGGTTAGACAAATCTGCCCAGCTGATATGTGCTATTCGTGCACGGGGGTGCTGAGGATGAAGGTAAGTGTCCTTACTAAAACATTGCCGATTGCTTCCAGTGCCCTTGTCCTCAGTTTGGTTGTGGGTTTTGCAGCTCAGTACCAATGAGGTGAGCATCTGATGTGATGATTCAGAGAGCCATAGCACACGACAGTTACCTCTAGTAGTAATATGAAGGGGACAGCTCGGGGATATGTTAAAGATATCCTGACGCCACATGTGTTTCCTCTCATGGCAGGGCTTACAATTGGCAAATTTTAGCAGCATAATGTTCGGTTTGCAATTTAGTGTGTGACTGGAAGAGCCAACCAATCCTGGGCATTATTGATAGAATTCCTGTATTACTAGTTTTTCATCAAGTTATTTAATCATATGCCAAGATAGTTTCAACATACAATAGTTGCCCTGGAACCAATAAATTGTGTACCTTGAACAGCTGTACTACCTTGGCCTGCCCATTGGCCCTATTTATGACCAATAGAGCAGTTATGGCATCAGCCGGGACACTAGCTTTGGCAATCTACACGTATGCAGGATCAGCCGCTTAGCCACGATTGGCTGAGCATAACTGTGCTCAGCCAATCGCGGCTGAGCACAATTATGATGCGGCGGAGGGGGGACGGCGGCAGCGTTTCGGCCGTCCGTCCGAAGATGACGTTTTGCGCAAGATGGCGGACGGGCTCGACACGGATCAGGTAGTGTATAATGCACCACACACTTCCGGGTACACGGGCGGGGGTGGTGGGACACTAAGAAGGGGGCGATTCACAGACATAACAAAGTTGTATAACTTTGTAATGTGTGTTATTCTATGAATAATTTTTTAGCGCCGCACTACCCCTTTAACTGCTGTTTGAGCTTTGCACAGGTGTCTTAACAATCCAGCCCATGTTCATTATGCACACAGAAGAGGAATAGAAAGCAATCTGCCTGGAGTATTCCTAATCAGGAGGGTGGGGAGGAAGGACAGAGAGGTGGTGCCAGCCTAATGCATATACTAATGTAAGCCCCGGCCGTTAGACACAGCGCTGTCGGATTAAAAGTCATTTCTAAAACAATAACTGCATCCCCTGCCGAACGGACCCCAGGACAGATCTTTGATTAAAAGCAGCTATTCAAAGGTACAAGTGGTTTGGGGGGTCATATTGTGGGTACGGAGTCTCATGCTACTCAGCATTGCACGATATGTTGTCAGGTATGGACCTCAGTGTGGGCAACAGTCTAATGCGTCAAGTAATGGTAGACATGGATATCTGCCCCCTACTTTGACTGTGAGCTCAGCCAGGTACATTGTGAGCCCCTTGGTGCCTCAAGGTATCTCAATGGTCACTCAGTTTAGACAGGCTAATAGATTTAAGCTGCATTCACATGTTCAGTTTTTTTTTAAGTACTTTTCAGCTGTTGTATGTATTGCAGAAAGTGGTGGGTTTTTTATATGAAAAAAACCTTTAATAAAAAGAATCGGATTTAAAAATGAAAAAAATGGCACCAATCAGGCTGGATAAAAAAAAAAGTTATCACATGTTCACCTGTCGTTATAACTTTTTCAAAATCTAAATCAACAACAAGTTTGCAATATACATTCATTATTTTATTTTTTTTGATGCTGTTAAAACAAAGCTATACTTACCAGAAATCCAGGTCCAGTCTCCTGAAGGCAGATTTTCTGACTTGTGTTGGTTGAAAAAAACAGACTGAACACAGGATTTCCGGCCAGTACAGAGTGTCAAGGTTCAATGTGTCCATCAGTCACATGACTACCTTCTCTTTGTGAGCGGTCAGATGGTCTGGGATACATAGGACTTCCTGTTTTCTGACTGTTTCCTGTTTAAAAAAAAGTCAGAAAACAGGAAGTGGCGTGTTTTCCATGATAACTGAAAAAAAAGGCTAAATAACTAAATTAGAAATAACAGAGATATACTGTTCTTTGACCACCTGGTAATTCCATCCATTCATGGTTCCCTCTTTGGCCGAACTGCCTCTTCTCTGGAGCAGCTCTACCTTATGAGCAGAACTCTTCACAACCAGCCATTCCATCCTGGAACACCGGCAAGCCCACTCAGACAGACCCCCTATGCTCCATCAATCTACTAAGCTTCCGGTAGGGCCTCATTCACCATTTATTATGATAAATTATGATCCCCTCATCAGCTTCTATTTTAAATCATCCATCCACACCTCAGGTGTTATATTGCACTAAGGAAGAAAACATAAATAAATAAATATTAAAATAAGTAATGATAATAAATAATATAAAAAGTAAATAAATATTTGGCTGGTTCCTGTACTTGGGTACCAGCCAACCACTCTAACATACAATTCTCAAGTCATCATAATTATAGTGGAAGAAAAGACTATTTGAAAATACATTCCTGGAAGATCACTAATATCCCCCCCAACATCACCAAGCCCAAAAACACACATTTTCTTCCCTATTTTATTTTTATTGGTAAACTGATATGAATGGAAGCCTGATAACCATAGACATACAATAAATTGCCACTTGTTGGTCCCATGTTTGCTGGATAATTTTTAGTTAGATTTTTCATACTGCAGTTTTCAACAAAGGCCACTAGATGGAGACATTTACCTATTATCTGGAACACACAAAAATGTCAACTCTTTGTACTGTACACAATTGCAATAGTAATATATTCCGCAGAACTTTACAACTCTGGGGGCACATACATTGACAAAATCAGACATTACAGAAATACATGTTACAGTCAAGTATGAGGAGTGAGGGCCCTGCTTGCAAGGAGGAAGGAGTACTTCTTATTACTCTAAAATAGAAAACACAAGATATACCCCTACAGTTTTACTAACTGTACAAAGAAATGAACAAAACTGCATATAGGTAAACACAGCCTTCATTTTTTATCCACTCCTGGTGTGTAGAAATAGAATCTGTTCATTATGTTATCACATTTATTATAATTCATACCTAGTCTGGCTTCAGAGCTGCATCACAAAACCTGAGCAAAACTGGGTGTAAAAGCGCTCATTAAAGGGGTACTCCTTCAAATTAACCAGTGTGAGAAAGGTATACCGGTTTGTAAAAAAAAAAAAAAAAATGGCTTTCATACTTGTGGAATTTTCTTTCCAGGAACTGTCCAAAGCAGAATAGGTTTTCTTTTCAAACATATTTTATTGATTCTCAAAGAGTATATAACAAATGCCATCCAATATAGGATACAAAATACATCCTATACATATGCATTGCAAGCATATAAAGCCTGGATGTTTCCAAATGTGATGTGACAGGTGGTGCAATAACAGAATAGATTTTCTATGGGGATTTGCTGCTGCTCTGGACAGTTCCTGTAATGGACAGAGGTGGCAGCAGAGAGCACTGTGTCAGGCTGGAGAGAATACACCACTTCCTGCAGGATATACAGCAGCTGTACTGTAAGACTTTGTTTATAGAAAAAATTTACAAACCTGTGTAACAACTTTGACACCAGTTTATTTTAAAACAGTATTATTATTTTTTTTCTCCGGAGTACCCCTTTAAGTAGTTAGCAATCCTGATCTCAATCTAATTGAAACTCATTGGGGAGAGCCTAACTCTCTTATTCCTGAGCGAAACCAGGCAAACATTTAAGACCTTGAGAGAATTGTAGTGTAAGGTCCTATTACACTGAATGATTAACGGCCTTACTGGCCGTTCAGGCCGATAATCATTTGGTGAGACAGCACGTGTTAAAATACCTTGATCAGCCGACGATCGTGGTCGTTCAACATGTTTAAAAAGCATGATTTGCGCACTGACAGTCTGTTGTGCGTCACTTCGTGCAATAGGAGCAGACCGCCACTGACTTCAATCTACAGATTGTCCAGCTGCTACCTGCCTGTGCGTGTAATAGCATAGACAGCGAGGGAGAGGCGCGCCTGCACTATCTTCCCTAGGGTTACCAGACCGTGTAACACTGCCAGCAGTCTCCAAAAAGCTGGTCCCTACAAAAAAAATCTCTGGAAGCCATTGCTGCTGCCACAGGTTGTGTATTCAAGTTCTGGATGTGGATGATAATAATAATATTTATTTCTATAGCGCCAACAGATTCTGCAGCGCTTACAAAGCTGCTACACCTTCCCTGGGGGGGCTGACAGGAGTGGGGGAGATGGGAGGCGGGAGCAGGTGACAGGAGCGGGGGAGATGGGAGCCAGTGACCAGAGCAGGGGAGATGGGAGGCGGGAGCGGGTGACAGGAGCGGGGGAGATGGGAGCCAGTGACCAGAGCAGGGGAGATGGGAGGCGGGAGCGGGGGAGATGGGAGGCGGGAGCGGGGGAGATGGGAGCCAGTGACCAGAGCAGGGGAGATGGGAGGCGGGGGAGATGGGAGGCGGGAGCGGGGGAGATGGGAGCCAGTGACCAGAGCAGGGGAGATGGGAGGCGGGAGCGGGGGAGATGGGAGGCGGGAGCGGGGGAGATGGGAGGCGAGAGCGGGGGAGATGGGAGGCGAGAGCGGGGGAGATGGGAGGCGAGAGCGGGGGAGATGGGAGGCGGGAGCGGGGGAGATGGGAGGCGAGAGCGGGGGAGATGGGAGGCGGGAGCGGGGGAGATGGGAGGCGAGAGCGGGGGAGATGGGAGGCGAGAGCGGGGGAGATGGGAGGCGGGAGCGGGGGAGATGGGAGCCAGTGACCAGAGCAGGGGAGATGGGAGGGGGGAGATGGGAGCCAGTGACCAGAGCAGGGGAGATGGGAGGCGGGAGCGGGTGACAGGAGCGGGGGAGATGGGAGCCAGTGACCAGAGCAGGGGAGGTGGGAGCGGGGGAGATGGGAGCCAGTGACCAGAGCAGGGGAGATGAGAGGCGGGAGCAGATGACAGGAGAGGGGGACATGGGAGCCAGTGACCAGAGCAGGGGAGATGGGAGGCGGGAGCGGGGGAGATGGGAGCCAGTGACCAGAGCAGGGGAGATGGGAGGCGGGAGCGGGGGAGATGGGAGCCAGTGACCAGAGCAGGGGAGGTGGGAGCGGGGGAGATGGGAGCCAGTGACCAGAGCAGGGGAGAGGAGAGGCGGGAGCAGATGACAGGAGAGAGGGACATGGGAGCCAGTGACCAGAGCAGGGGAGATGGGAGCCAGTGACCAGAGCAGGGGAAATGGGAGGCGGGAGCGGGTGACAGGAGCGGGGGAGATGGGAGCCAGTGACCAGAGCAGGGGAGATGGGAGGCGGGAGCGGGGGAGATGGGAGCCAGTGACCAGAGCAGGGGAGATGGGAGGCGGGAGCGGGTGACAGGAGCGGGGGAGATGGGAGCCAGTGACCAGAGCAGGGGAGATGGGAGGCGGGAGCGGGGGAGATGGGAGCCAGTGACCAGAGCAGGGGAGGTGGGAGCGGGGGAGATGGGAGCCAGTGACCAGAGCAGGGGAGATGAGAGGCGGGAGCAGATGACAGGAGAGGGGGACATGGGAGCCAGTGACCAGAGCAGGGGAGATGGGAGCCAGTGACCAGAGCAGGGGAGATGGGAGGCGGGAGCGGGTGACAGGAGCGGGGGAGATGGGAGCCAGTGACCAGAGCAGGGGAGATAGGAGGCGGGAGCGGGGGAGATGGGAGCCAGTGACCAGAGCAGGGGAGATGGGAGGCGGGAGCGGGGGAGATGGGAGCCAGTGACCAGAGCAGGGGAGATGGGAGGCGGGAGCGGGTGACAGGAGCGGGGGAGATGGGAGCCAGTGACCAGAGCAGGGGAGATGGGAGGCGGGAGCGGGTGACAGGAGCGGGGGAGATGGGAGCCAGTGACCAGAGCAGGGGAGATGGGAGGCGGGAGCGGGTGATAGGAGCGGGGGAGATGGGAGCCAGTGACCAGAGCAGGGGAGATGGGAGGCGGGAGCGGGGGAGATGGGAGGCGGGAGCGGGGGAGATGGGAGCCAGTGACCAGAGCAGGGGAGATGAGAGGCGGGAGCGGATGACGGGAGCGGGGGACATGGGAGCCAGTGACCAGAGCAGGGGAGATGGGAGGCGGGAGCTGGGGACATGGGAGACAGTGACCAGAGCAGGGGAGATGGGAGCGGGTGACAGGAGCGGGGGAGATGGGAGCCAGTGACCAGAGCAGGGCAGATGGGAGCGGGTGACGGGAGTGAGGGAGATGGTAGGCGGGTGACAGGAGCAGGGGAGATGGGAGCCGGGAGCGGGTGACGGGAGTGAGGGAGATGGTAGGCGGGTGACAGGAGCGGGGGAGGCGGGTGACAGGAGCGGGGGAGATGGGAGCCAGTGACCAGAGCAGGGGAGATGGGAGCCAGTGACAGGAGCAGGGGAGATGGGAGCCAGTGACAGGAGCGGGGGGAGAGAGGGAGTCGGGAGTGAGTGACAGGAGGGGGGAAGATGGGAGCGAGTGACAGGAGCGGGGGAGTTGGAAGCCAGTGACCAGAGCAGGGAAGATGGGAGTCGGGAGTGAGTGACAGGAGTGGGGGAGATGGGAGGCGGTGACAGGAGCGGGGGAGAGAAGGACCGGGGAGCCGGTGACAGGAGTGAGGGAGATGGGAAGCGGTGACAGGAGCAGGGGAGAGAGGGTGTGGGGAGCAGGTGACAGGAGTGGGGAGATGGGAGCCGGGAGAGAGTGAAGGGAGGGGGGAGGATGGGAGCAAGTGACCGGGGAGCGGGTGACAGTAGTGGGGTGATGGGAGCCGGTGACAGGAGCGGGGGAAAGAAGGACCCAGGAGCTGGTGACAGGGGTGGGGAGAGGCATCCATGCCCCCATCCGCACTATGACCTGTCCTATTTTTTTGCAACAAGGAACACGGCACTGATAATGGCACAGATGGTGTGAATGCACACCTAGGATTTAATGGGCCCTAAAAGATAATTTTACAGGACATGTGTATAAGACCCTGTTGTGAACACGGCCTAATGGATACTTTATAACGTAGTGTAGATAGATAGATAGATAGAGATATATATGACACCTCTTTGTCCTTGCCCTGGCACAGAAAGCCTATGTAAAGGTCGTCTACCCAATGTGCCCCCCACCAGTGACCGGTGCTGCAGGGGGGCAGCCCAGTCTTTATTCGGGTGCACAGGGGGGTAGAGGACAAGCACCATGAAGGAACCCAGCAGAGCCCCTTACATTGGGATAGTGAACCTAGTGTCTCCTATAGTGACAGGGCAGGCTGTGCTGTGGATGTTAGGGGCCTCATAGCAATGATGGTGGAGTCTCTGGTCAGGGCGCAGCCATATAGTCAGGCTAGGCGACACGTCCCGGTATAGAGGTGACACCGGCAGCCGGGCCCGTATGCACCGGAGATGGCCGCACGAGCCGCAGACATGGAGCAGGCGCAGCGCGTACGGTGCTGGGCCCTCCCCTCCCGGGCGCCAGTCGCTGTGGATCCATGGCAGGCGGCGGGGGCTCCAGCTGTTGGCCGGGTACTCGGCACAGCTAGAGGCGGCTGTGCAGGCGGGGATGTGCCGGCGGCCATAGAAGGGTTAGTAGCCGGGCCGGGGTGTGTGCTGCGTCCTGTCAGGAAGGTATACTCCACTGTGCGCTGCCATGGTGGCCGGGGCTGCCCTGCACTGTGTGTGTGTCTCCTCCATCTCTGTGTGTTCTCCTACAGCACCTGCATGCTGCCCCACTGTTACAGGGGGATCCATAGGGCACTGCAGGGGCACAGACCAGTCTTTGTAGTCTCTAGCAATGAAATGGTTATTATAGCAGCATTAGGCGTTGTTCACACTGGTGGTTATATATGGGACGCATACCCATGCCTCCCAGAAGGTGCTAGGTGTCATCCAATGCAGCAGTGTCATCACATGGCAGGTAACCTTATTCTTTGGGGAAGAATATTGTAGCGGACTGTGCTGTTTTGACGGACATAAAAACCATGCTGTAAAACAAAGCTATACTTACTTGTATCCAGGTCCAGTCTCCTGAAGGCAGATTTTTGCTCTTCTGCTGGTTGAAAAAAAAAAAGAGACTAAACACAGGAAGTCCCGGTCATTTAGTCTCATTTTTCAACCAGCACAAAACTGAAAATCTGCCTTCAGGAGACTGGACCTGGATACAAGTAAGTACAGCTTTGTTTTACAGCATGATAACAAAAAATAATGAATGCAAATTGCAAACTTGCTTTATATCACACCCAGTGTTGGTTTAGATTTTAAAAGTTATAACCACAGTGACACTTTATGGCTTCCCTCGGACACAAGTTTTACACAGTGTTTATTTTGCGCAGTGTAAATTATTATAGTGGTTATTGTCTCTGGAGTTTTATCCCCTGCAGGTTTTTTTTCCATCATGTGATTTCTTGCCATGTGATTCCAGGTTTTTTATTGAAGAATTGGGGGGAAAACACTGGTAAAAAACGCCAATATGCATAAAGACATGACACTTTTTTTGGCATTTTAACCCCCATAGAGAAGTCTATGGGAGCAGAAATGCACGACACAGGCCCTCCTGCCACCTCACAAAACTGCAAAGGCACCCAACACCAAAAAACGCCATAGCAAAGAGTGTCATGTGGGAATTGCCTTTTATTTTGACTCTTAGCTAACCACAGAGACGTGGTTATGTAATCTGCACTACTGGCGTACACGAGGAAAGGTGCGGATTCGCCCCTTCCCCCTAGTATACGCCAGCCGTATCCCCCGCTCGCCCCAATGGGCAGGCGGGAAGGGGGGGGTGGCAAGGCGGGGAGGAGGATCCATATTTAGAAATCCCCTACCCCACAGGTGATAACAACACATCTGCATCCACAGTTCTGGAGTTTAATAGACATAGATGAGTGGGACATTTTTAAGAGCCGCTCTTTCTCCTATGATCTTCATGCACTGTACTGGACTTGGGGAGCGCGGTAGTGCACTGCATGCCTAGAAAGCAAATGTGAATAGTGTCTGTGTGTGTCTTGTCATAGAACACATCTCCAATGAAAATAGAAACAGATTAGAAAAAAAGAACCTGTTCAAGTATTTGGATCTCTCCGGTAGAAACCATTGTCACTACAACCCAGTATTGATATTAATCTGAATTAAAGCTAAACCCCTGTCTAGGTCATCCTGGGCTGAAAAACAGAATAGCTTTTTTTTCTGTCCCCTGTATATTGTGTGGGTTATCCAGCGCTACAAAAACATGGCCACTTTCCCCCTACTGTTGTCTCCAGATTGGGTGGGGTTTTGAAACTCAGTTCCATTGAAGTAAATGGAGCTTAATTGCAAGCCGCACCTGAACTTGAGACAACAGTAGGGTGAAAAGTGGCCATATTTTTGTAGCGCTGGATAACCCCTTTAAGGAAGGCATTTGATACATTTTTTTTTAAATAGAGTTGCTGCACACTCCATGGCACCTCTTCTGAGAATATCGGTGCAGATGAGGTGGCTCACGTGTCTGCTCAGTTGTAAAATCTTTAGTGCTGAGTTCCTATATCCATAAATAACCTAAATTGTATAGGTGTAGTAAAAAAAAGCTGTTTATACTGTGTGTGGACACTAGGGGGAGACAAGACTATACATTGCAAAGGAAAAGTTTTGGTCATTTGGAGTGCTTTCAGGTTTTAGTCCAGTTATTAGAAAAATGACTATTGTACACAGTGCTGCATTTTTCAAAACACTGCCACTACAGTCGGAGGTACACTTTAATATTAGAGATGAGCACAACTCCAGCATGCTCAAGTTCGATTGTTCGGCATTTGATTACTGGTGGCTGAACTTAGCCTATGGCAGTATCCCTCTTTTCCAGGCAGCCTTAGGGCTACATCCAACTTCTTCAGTCATTTGGTAATCAAAAACCGAATGATCTGACTCTAGAGGCCTGCATCTCTTAAATAAAATAGGGACAATTTCCTCCATTACAGTTTAGCTTAAAGCGTAACTATAGTTTAGATAGGCAAAAAATGAAATTTCTCAGATAAAAAGCCCATGTGTTACCCTTTAAAAAGAGCCATAAACTGTGTTGATAGCTTGTGCGCTCGCTGAGATATCACTAGTTGTTTGGCTCAGAAGAATAAATGAATTTTTATTCTGGCTGACTGAAAGTGGGCGTGGTCTTCCCTCTCCTCCCCCTTCCACCTTATCTCCTCCCCTGCCCCGCCCTCTGCACTAGTTTATTTCTGAAGTGTGATAGAAACCCCATAAGGGTAGCTTCATACACACTGTATTGCAGCGGATCCGCAGCAGATTAGATCTAAATAACTGAACACAGCATCAAATCTGCACCATCAAATCTGCTGCGGATCCGGTGTGTGTGAATGCACCCTAAGGGTACAAACACACACGACGTATCCGCAGCGAAACTCGCTGCGGATCCCGTCCCTGTTTAGTCAATGGCAGACAAACACCCAGCAGGGATGATCATCCATGCTGCGAGTTTGTCCCGTTAACCCCGCCGCAGCGCACTGATTGGCTGAGCGGGCTGTGAAGACACCGGGAACCACCGAAGCAAGCCGGAGCCGGGATCAGGTAATGTTTAGTCTCCGGCGGCCGGCGGGTTAACACTGCGTATACGTAGCGAGAAACTCGCTGCGAATATGTTGTGTGTGTTTGTACCCTAAAGCACATCATTTTGAAGCTTTACCCCTCAAAGAATTCAAAACAAGCCATGGGACCTTTATTAAAGGACAACTCCGGCGAAAAATTTTTTGGGCTTATTTAACACACATTACAAAGTTATATAACTTTGTAATGTGGTTAAATACCCGGTCTGGCCCCCTTCCCCCACTTTCCGACCCCCCACCCCGGAAGTTAAAGAATGTATACATTACCTATTACGGTCGTCACGGTCCTCTTCTCTGGTGTCGGGTGACGTCAGAGCTGGGGGGCGGTCCGGGTCTTCTTCCTCTTCGGCGTCTTCATTGAGAGTGAATGGGAGAGAAAAGGCTGCTGGTGCACATGCACACCAGCAGCCTTTTCATTGGCTGGAGCGCATCACATGGCTTCCAGCTTGCTCAGCCCTGATTGGCTGAGCTTGCTGGAAGCCATGTGATGCACTCCAGCCAATGAAAAGGCTGCCGGTGCGCAAGCGCACTGGCAGCCTTTTCTCTCTCATGGACCCGGAAGCAAGAGACATCGCTGGACGGCGGACGCAGGTGACGGTGAGGCGGACGGCGGGCAAATGGAGTGGCGATCGTCACCGGAGGGATGGTGAGTATGGTGTCTGTGTGTGTCTGTGTTTTGTTTTTTTTTGGGGGGGTCCTGCCGGAGTTGTCCTTTAACCCTTTTAGGTGGTCAACTGAAATGAAAACAAGTGGAGGAGAACTGTATAAACTTTTCAGGGGAGATTTATCAAACATGGTGTAAAGTGAGACTGGCTCAGTTGCCCCTAGCAACCTATCAGATTCCACCTTTCATTCCTCACAGACTCTTTGGAAAATGAAAGGTGGAATCTGATTGGTTGCTAGGGGCAACTGGGCCAGTTTCACTTTACACCATGTTTGATAAATCTCCCCTCAACTTTTTTTTTTTTGTGTGCAAATTTTTGAGAATGAGGAGGGGGAAGGGGGATGGAGAGGGTTGGCGAGGTGGAGAAGAAAGGTCGGGGGTGTAAGAGATGATGAGGGGGCAAGGTGGAGGGGGGAGTGGGATAAGAGGGATGATGAGAGTGAGAGTGAATGATGACAATGAGAGTGGATGATGAGAGTGAGAGTGAATGATGACAGTGAGGGTGGATGATGAGAGTGAGGGTGGATGATGAGAGTGAGGGTGGATGATGAGTGAGATGGAATGATGACAGTCCGAGGGGATGAGAGTGAGGGTGGATGATGAGAGTGAGATGGGATGATGACAGTGAGGGGGGATGATGACAGTCCGAGGGGATGAGAGTGAGGGTGGATGATGAGAGTGAGATGGGAAGATGACAGTGAGGGGGGATGATGACAGTCCGAGGGGATGAGAGTGAGGGTGGATGATGAGAGTGAGATGGGAAGATGACAGTGAGGGGGGGTGATGACAGTCCGAGGGGATGAGAGTGATATGGGATGAGAGTGAGGGTGGATGATGACAGTCCGAGGGGATGAGAGTGAGGGTGGATGATGAGAGTGAGGGTGGATGATGAGTGAGATGGAATGATGACAGTGAGGGGGGAGGATGATAGTCCGAGGGGATGAGAGTGAGATGGGATGATGACAGTGAGGGGGGATGATGACAGTCCGAGGGGATGAGAGTGAGGGTGGATGATAAGAGTGAGATGGGAAGATGACAGTGAGGGGGGGTGATGACAGTCCGAGGAGATGAGAGTGATATGGGATGAGAGTGAGGGTTGATAATGACAGTGAGGGTGGATGATGACAGTCCGAGGGGATGAGAGTGATATGGGATGAGAGTGAGGGTGGATAATGACAGTGAGGGTGGATGATGACAGTCCGAGGGGATGAGAGTGAGGGTGGATGATGAGAGTGAGATGGAATGATGACAGTGAGGGGGGGTGATGACAGTCCGAGGAGATGAGAGTGATATGGGATGAGAGTGAGGGTGGATAATGACAGTGAGGGTGGATGATGACAGTCCGAGGGGATGAGAGTGAGGGTGGATGATGAGAGTGAGGGTGGATGATGAGAGTGAGATAGAATGATGACAGTGAGGGGGGATGATGACAGTCCGAGGGGATGAGAGTGAGGGTGGATGATGAGAAGGAGGACGGAGCCGGGCTCACTGGGGCAGGGCAGAGAGTGCCATTTTTTCAGACCAAGGTATATGGCAGCAGCCCCGCCGGCTCTGGCACACCCCTGCCCGCTGTGGCAGGGCTCCAGGACCTGTCACTGGGCATGGGAGCGGCACTGGCATAGTTGGCAATAGTCCCGAGTATGCCGCGATAAGCCGCGGCACCCACTGCGGGGCGGGGCTTACCGCGGTGGGGGTGGGGCTTATCGCATCATACTCGGGACTATTGGCAACTATACACTGGGTGTCATGAGAGGGAGGGGGGGAGCAGCAGCAACGGCGGCATTGCAGAGGGCCCAGTAACATGGCGGCCGGCGCCGGAGGGGTGCCCGGGGCACAGCTGGCTCAGGCACACCCCTGCCAGACACCGGTCGTCATGAATGAGCAGTGATAAGACTGAAGGGGGTCCGGCCACACTAGCAGGGCAGCCATGAACACAGCAGCCACAGTGCCAGGGCTGCAGGGAAGGTATGAAGTGAGGGGGCGGGACTTGGGCGGGGACCTGTTTGAGAATCCGTACAAAGCTGCTGCTGGGGCAGAGTACGGATTCTCAGGAATGTGGGACAGTTTTGAACAAGTAGCTCAGAGCCAAACACTGAGGGAACATTCATCTGCATGTATTTAAAAAACGGTTCACTTTTTGTCATTACAATAAATTGCAAAAATTATTATCATGACCTAGGCTAACTAAAAATTAAAAAAAATTGTTTTTTATAGTTGTGCTTTAAGACCTGCATGTAAAACATTAGTCTTTATTTAGTAAATCTTGTTCTTTGCCCCAAGATGCTGCCCAGGTGAGAGGGCATCACATGGGGCATTTAGTAGCTGAGTATAGGAGGGAGGAATACTGCCATGATTACTGCAACATTGTAGCAACTTTGTAATAAAGGGAGAGATAATCACAGTGAGCCACTTGACCTCAAATTAACCCATCAGCATTACAAAGGAGATACAGTGTTGCAGATAAAGCCTGCCAGGGACTTTTTTACATAAGCAGTCTGAAAGGGAGTGGTGAGTAGGGGGTTGAAAGCAGAGACAGAGACAGTTTTTTGTGTCTACAGCAGAAAGCAGCAGCACAAAACTGAGGGAAGGAGACAGATAAGGTAATGACATGTATGGAATAAATTGTTAGTCTCCAGAAGGGGGGGGGGGGATCATTCATCATATATTTTACCTTACTGGATAACTCCTTTAGCTGTTGTTTTGAGTGGCAAATAACGGCCTTTGTTTATACGTTGTGTGAACATAGCCTTAAGGTGTACCTTTCAGCACACCTGCTGGCCCGATAGGCCGTGAATTCTTCTCTGTGGCCAGAAATTTGGGTATTCATGGCTATGAACATGTCGAGACCTTAAAGGGGAACTATCAGCAGGTTAGACAAATCTATCTGTAGACCAAGGTATGTGTCTTACCTTCCTCCTTGGCACCGGTCCTGTGCTGTTAGTCGGGGTAAACTCCACTCCGGAGCACCATTAGGAGCACTCTGGATGATGTGGCAGTGCTCCGGAGCAGAGTTTAACCCAACTAACAGCGCGCCCATTGCGTCTGCAGATATGGTGACAGGTACAATTAATTTAGTAGTTTTCAGTTGACCTTAATAAAATGGCAGTAAAAAAAATGATGATAAACACTGTTCAGTTCATGCATGATATAATAAATATTGTTTCTGTATACAATACTTACTATTTTGTAACTTAAAACTTTCAATATTATGTGTTTTATTACAATGTTTTTTCTTTTTATCAGACATTGAATGTGGAAAATGTGGAAATATAAGGAACGGCACATGAAAACAATAGTGGATACATTGTCTGATTTCTGCAATCTACAAATCAATGGAAAATGCAAATAGACTCTCAATCTAATAGTTGTAACAATGGGCTGCAATGGCACAGCGCTCGGCAGCTGCACTTTTTCCAGTATGAATGTGACAGCAGCGAGCCAGGACTCCGGTTTTAATGCGTTCCCTACCCCACTCAGGATATTATTGGCAATGATAATGGTAATAATGATTGCCATTGCTTTTTTGGGCAATGCCATTGTTTGCCTTATTGTCTATCAAAAGCCAGCCATGCGTTCTGCAATCAACCTGCTCCTTGCAACGCTTGCGTTCTCTGACATCATGTTGTCGCTCTTCTGCATGCCTTTTACTGCCGTTACCATTATTACTGGGAGTTGGCACTTTGGATCTCAGTTTTGCCAGATATCCGCCATGCTCTACTGGTTCTTTGTCTTAGAAGGGGTGGCCATCCTACTTATCATCAGTGTTGATCGTTTTTTGATCATTGTTCAGAGACAAGACAAATTAAATCCACATCGTGCCAAAATAATGATCGTCACCTCCTGGATCTTTTCCTTTTGCATTTCGTTTCCATCTGTGGTAGGTTGGACCTTGGTTGAAGTTCCTACAAGAGCGCCGCAATGTGTTTTAGGATATACGGAATTTTCAGCTGATCGGGCATACGCAGTGATGCTAGTGGTAGCAGTGTTCTTCATCCCTTTCAGCGTAATGCTATACTCTTATCTATGCATCCTAAACACGGTGAGACGTAACGCTGTAAGGATTCATAATCATGCCGAGAGCTTATGCCTCAGCCAAGTAAGCAAGCTCGGGTTGATGGGGCTTCAAAGACCACATCAATTGAACGTGGACATGAGTTTCAAGACCAGGGCCTTCACTACCATCCTGATTCTCTTCATTGGATTCTCCCTTTGCTGGCTCCCACATTCCGTCTTCAGCCTGCTGTCCGTCTTCAGCAGGACTTTCTACTACAGTTCCTCCTTCTACGTCATCAGTACTTGCATTTTGTGGCTGAGTTACCTCAAATCTGTATTCAACCCCGTCATCTACTGCTGGAGGATAAAGAAGTTTCGAGAAGCTTGTCTGGAATTTATGCCCAAAACATTTAAGATCCTTCCCAAACTTCCAGGGAGGACGAGGAGAAGAATACGTCCCAGTACCATCTATGTGTGTAGTGAACATCAGTCGGCCGTATAGGAAACCTCTTCAGGGATTCTTGTTCCACAAGCACAGAACACTTTTTGCCTGATGTATTGCACATATCTTTTGTTGTATTTTTATTTTTTTCCTGCAGCTATTCAGCTTAGTGTGTCCCATTGATTCTTGACTTTCAGAATAATAAGCTGGTGTTTACATGGATGTTCTTCTCCAGTGCCAATTATATAGGCATAAGGTTAAACGTGTTACTAATCTTTTTTTTGGCAGAGTGAAAGGAAAAATAATAGGATTGCACTGAATTATTGTATATATTTCCATGGGGAAGATGATAACTAAGCAATAGAGAAAAGATTGCCAAACCAATTGCAATAACTAAGTAATAAAAGTAGCATTTTCATATATTTGTGACATTGTTTTGCTCCCTGTTTTAGGCTATGTTCACACAACGTAAGTTCCGCAGTAATCACAGCCGTTGTTGCACGGAACTTATGTTGTGCTGAAGGCTGAGGGAATCCCAGTCGGAGTGTATACACATAGTATACACTCCGGCCGGGATCCCTAGCAGCGCCGACATGTCAGTTTTCTGCGGCCGCTATTTAATGAATAGTGGCCACAGAAAACCCTGTCAGTGCACACAATGTGCAGTGGGGATTTCTGATGTGGGGGCACACGGAGATCATCCGACCGGTACTGCAGTACAGGCTGGGATGATCCTTTCCGGTCTTTTACAGTGTCTAAACATAGCCTTAGTGTGTACCTTTGTTATCTATCTAAACAGAAACTTACAGGTTTAGACTTTGATCACATCTGCAATTCTGTCAGACAGCAGCGGACACCACAACAGAACACAATACTATTAAAGTTAGTGGGGCCTGTTAGGTGCCATTGTAAATCCACCACAGCATTTGTAATTGTCATCCTGATGATATTCAAGCCCATGACCTCTAAAAGGCAGCCTGACTAAGCAGTTTGGTAGAAATTTGTCAAATTTCAGGTGACCTTACTGGATCTTGCTGTTTTTGTAGCCTTTAAAACTTAAAGGGAACCTGTCAGCCCCCGTGCCGGAGTGACGCCCACCCGACCCCCAGGTGGAGCACCATATACTTACCCCTTCCCCGAAGTCCTGGTCCCGCCGCCGCGATACCGCCGTCGTATGCTGTGTGCGCGCTCATCAGAGATGAGTCCGACGCTCATAGAGAATGACTGCTCCAGCCATTCTCTATGGGCGTCGGTCTCATCTCTGGTGAGCACGCACAGCTTCCGATGGCGATATCGCTGCGGTGGGACCAGGACTTCAGGAAAGGGGTAAGTATATGCTGCTCCACCGGGGGGTCGGGCGGGCGTCACTACGGCATAGGGGCTGACAGGTTTCCTATAAAACTTGTATAATATATGTCCTCTAACACTCACTTCACTGTGTCTCCTTGCTCCTTACAGGGGTACTATGGTAAGAAAAAAGAAATTCAAATCAACTGGTGCTAAAAATTATAGGTGTGTAAGTTAAAAAAAAAAAATCTCAAGTCTTCCAGTACTTATCAGCTGCTGTGTGCCCTGTCGGAAGTGATGTACTCTCTCAAGTCTGATACAGGGCTCTCTGCTGCCACCTGTCAAAGACAGAGGTGGCAGCAGAGAGCAAGTCAGACTGAAAAAACAACTCCACTTCATGCAGGGCATACAGCAGCTGATAAGTACTGGAGGATTTGAGATTTTTAAATAGAAGTAACTTACAAATATGTATCACTTTCGGGCAACAGTTGATGTGACAAGATTTTTTTTTTCAACAGAGTACCCCTTTAACCTTAATGACATATGGCATAAATATACATCATGGCGCCAGTCCCTGCCTTCAGAGCCATCTGAACTGTGCGGCTATCAGCAGCTGGGGACGGCGACTATTAGCCGGCAGACCTGATCGGTCATGTGCAGGCTAATTAACCATTTAAATGCTGCTGTTAAAACTGACAGCGGCATTTAAATGGCCTAAAATCCCCATACCTGGTGGTGTAGTGGCAGGATGCGATTACAGAGGGGCGAACCCCGCTTCTGGCCAGGCAATGATACAGTATGGCCTTTTAAACCCAAAGAGGAAAAAGCAAAAGTGCAAAAATTAAAATTGGCTCCATCATTAAGGGGTTAAAGTAAATCTATGAGCAGGTTAGGGCATACTAACCTGCTGTTAGGGTATGTTCACACTGCCAAATTTGCCTGAAATTTTCAAGCAGTCCATGCGACTGACTCTGCTTGCAATTCCGCTTGTCACATTGACTCAATGGTATTCTGAAGCTTAATCCGCCATTGGTCATGGCCCAAAGAATTGACACGTCAGACGCGTGGACTCCTTATGAAATTTTTGCACAAATTCTGTAGTGTGCACATACCCTTAGACTGAAAAAGGGGACTATGGTGTTCTGATTTGCTGTTTGCATGTGAGAGGAGATTTATAGATATGCTGATTACCCCACTCAGTGCTCTGGGGAAGGTCCTTTACCCTCCACCTGCTCATAATATATTTAAATGGCCGCACTAACAATACAGCAATTGTTCGTGTAGCCCAGCTACTCAATTAGTTGTGCCATCTAAATTGCTGATTGGCATTCATATGTGGCCGCAGACGGCCAAAGATCTTCCAATGTAAAAGGAACCTAAGCGGTGCTAAGACAGAAGGCAGCAATAGTTGGTAAATAGAGCACAGGTCAAGGCAAGTAGAGTTTGTTCAAAAGTCCCTGATTGTGGCCAAATATTAAGGAAATCTGTATAGCAGGAAATAGTTGTGGGGACATCAGAAGAAACAGAAAGAAAACTCTCTGTAAACAAGATGAATGGAAAACATTTTTTTAAAAGTGTCTATAGAGTAGATCTGCCGGGATGTCCTACCTCAAGGAGTTTCTGATTTACTTGTTCACTTTTCACAGTTGGACTGAAGGTGATAGACAGAGGAGATGTTCGCCAGAAGACTGTGCATCAGTCAGTGCATCTGTTACCTTCCCCCCATCTTCTATAGTAATATACTGTGAATCACCCCCAGTACAGTGCACTTTCACTAGTGCTGTCATGGCGAAGTAGTATGCAGCAGGTGCGGAGCTGTGGTTAGCCAGACAAGTAAGGGAAAGAAGTGTGTGCACTACTGGCAAACAGCCCAGTAGGAACTCAATAACAGCGAGTACACTAAAACCACCTTGTCACCTCTCTGAAAGTCAATCTAAAAAAACCATGTAGGTTTTTTAGTGACAGGTGCACTTTATGTATTCCCATTATATTTTTATTTTTTTAGCAGTGTATAATGTATTGTATTTTTCTTTTATGTGCAGATTGAAAACAGTCCAGACAATCAATTGTCAATACACAAGGTATACAAGTTTTCCAAATACATAAAATTGCCAGTATTACAATATTGTGTGACTGCAGTTTGCTGACAGTAGGATCTACATTTCATTGGCACAATAATTCTTATAAATGCCCTAATTGTAATGCAAAACAAAGGGGTTTATGAGCTGGGACTGTGGCAGACACAATAGACTACAGCTGTTCCCCCTGGCTTCTCTGTCTCCATATGGACAATGATTCTGTGATGGAGCCGGTGGGCACTGAGAAAATGCTCCTCTTGCCTGAGAACAAGTGACTGAACGTGTAAAGACTGTTCTGCACACATGAGCCGATGTACAAGGTGCACATGTATAAACTCTAGAGATGAGCGAACCGGGTTTGAGTCCATTCGAACCCGATTGTTCGGCATTTGATTAGCGGGGGCTGCTGAACTTGGATAAAGCTCTAAGGTTGTCTGGAAAACATGGATACAGCCAATGACTATATCCATGTTTTCCACATAGCCTTAGGGCTTTATCCAACTTCAGCAGCCACCGCTAATCAAATGCTGAAAGTTCAGGTTCGGATGGACTCAAGCATGCTCAAGGTTCGCTCTTCTAATAAACACACATCACTGCGCTTTAGTATTCTATCAGCTCTGATGTCATCGGCTGAAGGGGAAGCCTATGGTGTCATCGGCTGATCAGCTGTGCCAGAATTCAGTCCAAAAAGTGGCGCATGGGTCTTTTTTCTCATTTTTTATGCATTTTAGACACTTAAGAGAAACTTTTTAACTGGCTCTGAAAAGGGGTTGTGGCCTCTGTATAAAAGAGGGCACAACCTAAGGAGTGATAATTGTGCACCAAAAAAATGCGAAGATCGGGCAAACTTTAAGCAAACTAATTGGTCTAAACTTAAGGTGGGCAGTCTGTAAGTTTTCAGATTTATTAAACAGCCTTCTCCACATCTCCAAATCAAGCGCACTTAACCTCTTAAGGACATATGACGTACCGGTACGTCATATGTCCGCACTAGCACTTCAAAGCGGGGCCGCGCGGCGGCCCCGCTTTGAGGTGCCGCGATCCCGGGTGCCGCGAGTAGCCCGGGACCGCTGCTATTAGCGGGCACGGTCTGATCGCCGTGCCCGCTAATTAGCTAATCGGAGGCAGCTGTCAAAGTTGACAGCTGCCTCCGATTACCGGAGGCAACGTTTCCCTGGTGTCTAGTGGGGGAGATCGCTCCTCCGGGACCTTGTCCCGGAGGAGCGATCTCCGTTACTAATGCCGGCCGGGGACGCGTCCAAGATGGCGCCGTCCTCGGCTCGGCACTCGATCGTTTTCGGCTGCAGCAGCCGAAAGCAAACGAGTGCCGATCTCATGGATCTCTGCAGCATATCTATGCTGCAGAGATCTCAATGAGAGATCACAGTGTATATACTAGAAGTCCCCCAGGGGGGCTTCTAGTATATGTGTAAAAAAATAAAATAAAGTGTTGTTAATAGTAAAAAGCCCCCTCCCCTAATAAAAGTCTGAATCACCCCCCTTTTCCCAGGTTTTAAATAAAAGTAAACAAATAAATAAATAAACATGTTTGCTATCGCCGCGTGCGTAATCGCCCGAACTATTAATTAATCACATTCCTGATCTCGTACGGTAAACGGCGTCAGCGCAAAAAAATCCCAAAGTGCAAAATTGCGCATTTTTGGTCGCATCAAATCCAGAAAAAATGTAATATAAAGCGATCAAAAAGTCGTATATGCGCAATCAAGGTACCGATAGAAAGATCACATCATGGCGCAAAAAATGACACCTCGCACAGCCCCATAGACCAAAGGATAAAAGTGCTATAAGCCTGGGAATAGAGCGATTTTAAGGCACGTATATTGGTTAACAACGGTTTGAATTTTTTACAGGCCATCAGATACAATATAAGTTATACATGTTATATATCGTTTTAATCGTAACGACTTGAGGAACATGCATAACAAGTCAGTTTTACCACAGGGCGAATGGCGCAAAAACACATTTCCCCCAAATAAAAGAAATGCGTTTTTTTTTTTCAATTTCACCACACTTTAAATTTTTTTCTGGTTTCGCAGAGTACTTTATGCAAAAATTCAGCCTGTAATTGCAAAGTACAATTAGTGAAGCAAAAAATAAGGGGTCATGTGGGTTTCTAGGTGGAAAAATGCAAGTGCTATGACCTTTTAAACACAAGGAGGAAAAACCGAAAACGTAAAAACGAAAATGGGCCATGTCCTTAAAGGGTTAAAGGGGTAGTCCACCCAAAAAATTTTTCTTTCAAATCAACTGGTGCCATAAAGTGCCAGAGATTTGTAATTCACTTCTATTAAAAAATCTTAAGTCTTCCAGTACTTATTAGCTGCTGTATGTCCAGCAGGAAGTAGTGTTTTCTTTCCTGTCTGACCCAGTGCTCTCTGTTGCCTCCTCTGTCCATGTCAGGAACTGTCCAAAGCAGGAGCAAATCCCCATAGAAAACCCCTCCTGCTCTCCAGACTGGAAATAATACAACTTCCTGTTGGGCATACAGCAGCTGATAAGTACTGGAAGGCTTGAGATTTTTTAATAGAAGTAAATTACAAATCTCTGTCACTTCATGGCAGCAGTTGATTTGAAAGAATTTTTTTTTGGGTGGACTACCCCTTTAAGGACTGTCTGTACAAAGAGTGTTTTAGTAGATCTTGACCATTGTGTTTTATACTCTGAAATAAATATGCTTTTTGAGGCAATGCTTTATTAGAAGAACAAAATCTGTTATACCATTTGGGTGATTTACCCATTTACCCCACAACCATTACTCGTATGGGTATGTTAAAATCTGTTAATATCTGAAGGGTTTATATGCTGTCAAAATCCTGCCGCCACACTCCCGATGCAGGCGCGTGCATTTGACTGCATTGTAAACAATTGCATTGCCAGAAGAAACCCATATCCAGCACATGCCTGCATCAGGATTTTGACAGTGTATCCTGCTGCCCGCTAAAGATAGTAGTTACGCTTTAACCCCAAAATTGTGGCCTTAAAGTAAATATCCAGGATTGTGCACCATGGCTGTCTTGGCCAGCCAGTTCAGAGGCCGGCTCTGCAGTTCTCAAGGTGGCTGCAGGACCAGGCAGTACCCAAGAAGATACAGGGGAGTGGGCACAGGCACCGGTGAGCCTTTTCAGGCATGTATGAACCTTATTATTTTTTTCACACAGTCACACGGAGTGATAATCTGACGGATTGGCTTTATTCCGCAGATTATCACTCCATGTAATAGGGCCCTTAAGGATGTTTCTGGTCTCTGACAGATCATTGGTATATAGAGCATTAGGAAGACTCATGGACTGTCGGAATTAAACGTCCATAATGTGTTTATTTAAACAGACAGAACTACGTGTGGTTTGTTGCTCTACAGCACTTCATCAAGTTTTCATGTAAAATGCAGATACACATATCATTATAACTAGGGCACAAATAAGTTAAGAGTTTATTTACTGCTGCAAGGAGCAAATCCTCTTCTTCTGTATGTATGCAACATATGGGAAACTTCATAGCAGCTAATCTCCATCCACTAGCTCAAAGACTATTAAAAATGAGAGATGAAACCTGCAGAGGGGGAAACTGGTGATAAGTGCCATAAACATGTTATATAATGGCTAAAAATAATGCCATTCCTCGTATAAACATGCCATCCCAAAAATGTCAATTTGTTAGGGGGTTAAGTATGAGAGTGTGGTGTATAAGGATGGGTTTGCACTGTGTTTTTGCTATCAGTTTTTTTCTTAAAAAAAAACAAAACATACAAAAAATGGATGCATTTGTGTGTATCTATTTTGATCCGTTTCCCATTGACTTCCTTTATAAACAAAACGGACACAAAATGAGGTCGACTACATTTCTCTGTACGCTAAAAAAAAAAAAAAAAAACAGGTCCGTTTTGATCCATTTTTTTTTTTATAATAGAAGTCAATGGAAAACGGATGCACACAAACGCATCCATTTTTTCGTCCGTTTTTGAGAGAGAGAGAGAAAAACAAAACGGATTGCAAAAACAGTGTTATCGAGACTTATCTGTGAGACAGAGGAATATACTGTATAAAGTAAGAAAAACATTCTCCCACCCATTATCATCAATCATTGCAGCAGTTGGGCATAGAAATAAGAATTTATTTAATTTTAATAATTTTTATTACATATCCCTGTTCTGGAAATGGCATAGTTCATAAGTGCATTAAACCGATGTCATATTTCTGCAATCATTTTAAGAACAAAACCGTATGGACCAATGCTTTATCCTTCCAGCACAACTGCTTGCTAATATACTTCTGTTTCATATGGAACATATATATGCTGGACAAAGAGTATTTCAAAATAAAATTAATTTTAAGGGCAAAAATTTAGCAGATTCAGATTATAGACTAGACCGAGGCAAATTAATCGTACCCTCAAATACTGAATGAAAAGAGGGTAACATTATAACTGTTGAAGAAACATATGGTGTCAGAAGTAGCTATCGTTACAACATGCATACATTGGTTGAGAAATATGCCTAAAACCACAATATTTCCCCACTGTGCCTACATCCATTGCTGCTTCAATGATATGCAATTTTCTTTTTATAATCACCCATGCTGTATTATTATCATTATTACATGACTGAGTATGTGTAATTCTGAAGGAAATAAGGCATGGCGCCCAGCCAGATAATGCATTTAAAATTTAGAAGGAAACCAATAAAGAAAAGTGTAAGATGCATCATGACATTTACAGTCATTAGAAATTATTTTGTCTTGTTACACTGAAATAATCTTTCATTATATGAGTAGATTTAAATTGATAAGGAAAAAGGTGATATAAGACATACACATAAAAGAACCCATGGTATAGCGGACCGCCCCCTGTGGAATGTTCTGAGCAATAATGGTTTCATCTGGCAGAAAGAACAAAATGACATCCAGAATGGACTATGCTAATAAATCACCTCCACCATAGTTGCTAAGAGTTTTTTTTACAAACATGAATACACCTATGGTGGAGCTGAACGTTCTCTATACCCCCATCACAGCATATGCAAAATATCTTCAGTGCAAATACCTTTAAAAATGCAAAAAGTTTCATTTGATTAAGATTAATGTAATGATTCCGGTGACGTTCGGCATTGTTCAATGGACTGTGTTACGAATGCCTCACATTCCCTCTGCACCCCACAGCAATCCAAGCCAAAGACTGTCTGACTTCTAGCTTCATTCAAGTTGAAAAGCTGTTTTCATTACATCATATGGACGCTTCACAGTTCTCTTATCATGAGTGTTTAGAGCAACCACTTCCAGCTCAATGATTTTATCTCAAGTTCGTTTACTAGGGTTGGACATGTGGCCGTCAATACTGCTGTTAACATGCTGGCTGGCAGCACACTGGGTGTGGACAATATGCCCATTGGGGGTTCTGACAAACACCGCTTCTTGGAATGGCTTCCGGCACACTTGGCAGAATTTTTTCTCTGAAAGAATTACTGGCTTCTCTCTGGTATTTAGCTGAAAAGGTAATAAAATGTTGTTAGTGGTAATCCACAAATTTGCATGAAATATTTATTTAAAGTGTCACTGTCACTTCATTATTTTTGCAAAAATCAATAGTACAGGCGATTCGAAGAAACGTTTTAATTGGGTTTATTAGCCCAATCTTTATCATGAAAAAGCAGTTTGAAGCTCTCCCCCCTGTCTTTATGGTTCTCTATGGAGAGGGGAGGGGTGGAGGGAGATGAGGCACCAAAACAGGACAACAAAGAGTTAATTTATCTCCTCTGAAGTAAGCACTGACCTCTGAATACCGGCTTTCACACAGCTCCCACTGTGTAATTCTTTGTTCTCTGCTGGTGACTAATCTCCCTCCTCCACCCTCCATAGATTAGACAGGGCATGACTGATGTAAACAAGTCGAGATTTCCTAATATTAGACAGTGAATGAGAGAGAGGAGGGAGGGGGGGGGCCCGGGGAAAGTATTTTTGAATGCAGATAATGGCAGATTTGCCTAATAAACCCAATTACAACGTTTCTTAAAATTGCCTGGACTACTGATTTCTGAAAAAAAGGTAAAAAGACAGTGACACTTTAACAATAAAGGCATCTAAACTGGATTAGAAGTAATCCAAATATACTGCATACCTTCTCTTTCTTATAGATCATATTCTCTGCCTTAGCAAGTCCTAGTGCCATCTGAGACATCCTCCGTGCATGAACATGCTCCCTCATGGCCCCAGCTAGGAATGGGGAAAGAAGCTGCACCGACCAGTTTTCTGGTAATAGCCGCAATACACTGGAAGCATCAAACTCTGTGGGGTGGTTATTCAACAAGTCTACAGCAGCCACAGTCAGTGAATTGTCAGCTGTGGACGGTGTGAGGTAGGAAGAAAGAAGGAGCTGGAAAAGTCCTTTACGATAACCACTATCCCGGCCCCGAGAGTTCCACATACAATAGTTCTCAGCTGCAGCAAAGTCTTTCAATTGATGAACTAAGATATTTAAAGCCTGATCGTGTTCCTGCAGCTTCCCATGTAATATTGCCCGCTCCATGTGCATATCTGTGCCTTTAATTTTATCTGAAAGAAAACAATGTATTATGTAGAGCTCTAGGTTAGATGTTGTACTTTAGATGTTGCCTGAACGTATGTATTTTTCCACCAATAGGGATATAAACCACTGCCACACACCTCTAGCACCACTTATTTTGAAGAAAGGATTGGGCATATAAAATTTTCAGCTAAAACAATCATAAGTACAAGTAAAAAAAGTCAAAGGAAATCCCACCATACAGTATCTTACATGTTAAGAAGAAAAAATAAACTGCAAGAATAAAATATCCCCTGTACCCATAAAGACCAGCATAGTACTTTTTTACCTTAAGTGCATAAAATCACCCTATTATGTGAAGCCTTGATCCTCTCCCACAATACCTCAATTGGTATTGTGACGTGCCTTATCTTTTGTTCTAGTACGGAAGAACAGTTTCAAAGTACCGAGGATTACATGGATAATACTGACTGCATATAGTAAATTCAGCTGGTGAGTGCCACTACCCTTCATTCTCTACAAATGGATAAATAATGATATGAACAAGAGTGTTACTGCCACGTTTGGGTAGTAAATTGTGGCAGTGTTTGATCAGAGCAGAGGACCCGGAACTGCAGAGCTTAGAGCCTGCAGTTCCCGACAGGAAGGTTGTTGGCAGCAGAAAGAATCATGTTGCCCCTCAACATGGTCCTATATGGTTATATATATATATGTAACACATTTATTTTAATGATGCTATATTAGAAACATAGGTTTGTTAAAGCAGCCAGCTTTTATGATCCTAACCAACCCCTTTTAAAGGTCTGTAATGGATTATAAAAACATGGCTGCTTTCTTACAGAAACAGCATCACACCAGGCCATGCAATGTGCATTAGCATAAACATTCAGGGTGACCAGGCTAGCAGCAGACTTTCCCTCTAAATGCACAGATTAAGGCCATGTTCACACTACATAAAAGTATGGCCGTTGTTGCCATCGGCAACAACGGCCGTACTTTTTGCGGAGCGCAACATAACCTTATCTGATATGGGATCCCGGCCGGAGGGTATACACATCGTACACGCTCCGGCCGGGATCCCATACGGAGCCGCAAATAACTGACATGTCAGTTTTCGGCGGCCGGAATTCAGTGAATTCCAACCGCAGAAAGCCCTGTCAGTTCACACAGTGAAGCAAGCGGCTCTGGCTGCTCGCTTCACTGTGCGCTATGGGAAGCTCTGATGCGGGCGCGATGATCCGGGCACGGACCGGCCGTTCCGTGACCCGGCCGGGGTCACGGAACGGCCGGTCTGATACGTTGTGTGAACATAGCCTTAAACAGCATCTATGCACATCTATTCTGTAAAAAATATTTGTACTAAATAAAAACGCCTTGAACCATTTAAATAATGGGAGTCTGCTGTTATACAGTAGACTTGAGATGTAGTTAATGAACTTTGGTGGAGTAGACATAGAGAGCAGCTCAGGGCTGGTGACTCGGACATGCCTACAATGCCTCCTGTATCACACACACTCACCAATAAGGAAGAGAACCCGATACAGATCTGACTGCTGTAAGAGATTCTGAAACCTCTGGCACAGATCATCCAGCTCAGTTGCCTCGTCTGAAGACTCCACTGACTTCAGTCGTAAGATTTCTTCCAGATACAGCACAGCTAGGTTTGTGTGGTATTTTTCTTTCTGTGCACAGACACAAAGAAAGTGGTACAATAAATAGAACGACTGTAATGCTGAAACAGCTGCTGTTTCTGACAAGATAGAAATATGGAACTTTTTCAAGCACCTTCAGAATAGAGGCGGGGGGGACACACAACCCCTTTAAGGAGGCAGTTACATTAACTGCAATTACCATAGTACTAAAAAGCAACAGATTTCAGAATGGAAATAGACACATACAAGGATCATAGGTAAAACTTGTTTTACAGTGTTTGGGGCTTGTACTTCATAAGTTCTTTACCTGAATATTCTTTTCTATAACTAAATGTTCCAGATAGATAAGTAAAGCCTTGCGAAACTTGCAGAGATGACTGACAATCTTATCTGGACAGAAGCCATTCTGCAACTGTTCTTCTGATGAACGTTTGGTAAAAATCTGAACCCCAACCTAAGGAAAAGAAAAAAAAAAGAAGAAGATTTTACAACATGTAAAAAGATATTAAACTGCACAGACGTAAAAACAGCAGAAATTATTCATGATACTTTGTTCCTAGGTTTTCTAGGACTTTAAAGGGGTTATCCAGCGCTACAAAAACATGGCCACTTTCCCCCTACTGTTGTCTCCAGATTGGGTGGGGTTTTGAAACAGTTCAGTTCAGTTCCATTGAAGTAAATGGAGCTAATTGCAAACCACACCTGAACTGGAGACAACAGTAGGGGGAAAAGTGGCCATGTTTTTGTAGCGCTGGATAACCCTTTTTAGCCTCTCCTTAGTATAGACAATCAATATATTCAGTTGCTGGGGCTTTGGCACCAGTTGTCCCAGTGATAATTTTCCTACCCAGCGCAGCTCTGTACACTTTAATAGCAGCTGTTACCCATACACTTTAATGGGAGGTACAGGTGCTAACCAATGTACTTAGCTGTGCCTGGTAATAAGTGTAGAGTCCGCAGCACTCCCCATCAATCAGCTGATAGGCTGGGGGACAGAAGTTCAACCCCCACCACTCTTATTTGAATGATTACCTATGAGGCCATTAATATCAAAATTCTGAAAAATAACTTAAATGTTTCCCATAAGTATATTACTGATAACATTACTCCTGCTAAAGGGGTTTTCTGAGAAAAATGTACCCGCAGCAATCACTACATAGTGAACGGCACAAGAAGAGATATTTGGGACATTAATGTAAGCACGGCATCACATCAAGTAGTATGGGATACACTGAAGGCAGTTATAAGGGGGAAATATGGGGCAATTTGTAATTTAAAGAAAAAAATTAGGGAGAGAGAGGGGGTGTTGAGGGGTAGTGTGCGCGAAAAGGAGGAGGAATATGTATTGGACAGCTCTGGTAGTAATAGAGAGAAGTTGGATGTGGCTCAGCAAGAACTTAACCAATTTTTGGTGGAAAAGGACGAAAATCAGATAGCATTCGTGGATAAAAAGAAATATTTGGGGTCTGGGTCACCAAATAAAGGGTTAATGGCTATAGTTAAAATGCAGAAAGATAAGAGGGATATACAGGCGATAAGATCTCCGCAAGGAATTATAATTAATCAAAAGAGTGAGATTTTGAATCAGTTTATGGGTTACTATGAGGGAATTTATACGTCTGAATATGAACAATCTTCATGGGATCTAGCAAGTTTCTTGAATAGTTTGGATCTTCCCAGATTGACAGATGATCAGAGAGAGGAGCTAGAAGCAGAGGTTACGCTGGATGAGCTCTCAAGGGCGTTGGATCAGTCCCCGAAGAGCTCAGCGCCTGGTTTGGATGGCCTCCCATATGAGCTCTACATAAAACATCGTGAGTGTCTTCTCCCTATTCTTTTGGAGGTTATAAAGGTTTCAATGGCAGAGGGGTCTTTGCCTAGATCCATGGAAGAAGCACTCATCACTCTGATATTGAAACCAGGCAAAGAGGAGTTAGATATAGAGGCGTACAGGCCTATTTCACTGATGAATGTGGATGCCAAAATATTGGCGAAAGTCCTGGCAAGTAGGCTGCAAAGAGTGGTGGGTGACTTGGTTCATGGGGATCAATGTGGATTTATACCGGGCCGTATGGCCAAGTTCAATATTAGAAGGTTGTTTGAAAATGTTCAATTGGTGGGAGAGCCTGGGTCCCACTCCATCCTGTCGTTAGACGCCACTAAGGCGTTTGACAGGGTGGAGTGGGACTATATGTGGGGAGTACTGGATAGATACGGGTTCGGTCCACGTTTTGTTTCATGGGTTAAGTTATTGTATAGTAATCCCAGGGCGGCGGTGGTAGTTAATGAGATGGTATCAGTTTTTTTTTCTTTGTCACGTGGTACTAGACAGGGGTGCCCCCTCTCCCCTCTCCTCTTCGCCCTTAGTATTGAACCCTTAGCTCATCTAGTGAGAGTGGATAGTGATATTGAGGGGTTTGGGGCGGGCGGGGGAGGGGACAGGGTGTCCCTTTATGCAGATGATGTTTTATTTTTTTTGAAGGACCCAATTATTGCTGTTCCAAAAATTATAGAGTTGGTTGGGAAGATAGGGAAATTCTCAGGCCTAAAAATAAACTGGGCAAAGACTATACTTATGCCCTTGGGAGTTAATCAGCACCTCTCTTTTCCCCAGTTGAAAGTGTTAGAGGAAGGAGCAAAATTCAACTATTTGGGAATAGCAATTTCTAGGAATATTAGAGAATATAATCGATTGAACTCAGAGGTGGTAATGGAGGAGGTGGAGAGGAAATGTAAGATATGGCAGAGGTTGTGTATCTCTAGAATGGATCGTATGACACTGTTTAGAACAATATGTCTTCCCAAATTTTTGTATGTGTTTGGCTCGGCACCGATTTGGATACCAGAAAAGCACCTTAGAAGGATTAGAATTATGATCAATTCTTTGATATGGGGTAGAAAGAGGGCCCGATTAAAATTAGAGGTATTATGTCAACCCAAAAATATGGGGGGTCTTGCTTTCCCAGATCTAAAGTTATATTTTTTAGCTTCACAGTTGTATTGGTTGGTAAATAGAACACAAACTAATTTTTATAAGATAGTTGGGGAAGAGATGGGACAGAGGTCGGATATGGTGTTTGAGTATCTAGAGGGGGGATATTGGAAAGTAGGGGGAAAAAAGGATTGGCCTATGATTCAAGCCCTAGGGAAAACATGGGAGACCATGAAAAAGGTGCTGGGATTGAAGTCTGTGTTTGAGTTCACTCCAATTTGGGGGAATACTAGGTTTGAGGAACTGAGGAAGTTGGGAGTGATAAGAAGTTTGGATAACAGAGGTATTAGGAAAATGGGGGAGGTCTTCTATAGAGGAAAGGTAAAAGAATGGGAGGTTATAAAAGGTGAATGTGATCTGCCTGAGAGTTTGTGGTTTGATTATTTCCGTTTAGGGACGGCGTTAAAAAAGCTAAATATATTGAAGAACGGGCTCTTTGATTGTGATTTTTTAGTTGATCGCATTATGAGACAAAATATTGAGAAAAAGGTGATAGCGTATATATATGGTCAACTGAAGGGTAGAGAGAGGATAGAAATAAGAAGCAAGGGGAAATGGGAGGAAGAGGTTGGGAAGCTAACAGATAATCAATGGCTCAGAATATTCTCTGGGGTCAATTTAGTATCTAAATCCGGTAATCACAGACTGGTACAATTTAACATAATACATAGGATTTATTTTACACCAGTATTATTAAAGAAAATAAAGAAATGGTCGGATAGTAATTGTCCTAGATGTGAGTTTCCGGAGGCAGATTTTATTCACATGATATGGTCGTGTAGGGAAATCCAGAAGTTCTGGAGGGAGGTATATGAAGAGATTAAGAAAATAGTAAAGATAGATATCCCCTATAGTCCTGCTTTGGCTATATTAGGGGATGATACAGGATTGAAAACAGGTAAAAAGGTACGTAGAAAGATCTTGAGATTACTATTCCTCGCCCGGTTGGTTATTTCTCGTAACTGGATTTGTGCTGTTCCCCTTAGTAAAGAGATGTGGGAGAGGTGTATTAAACGGTTTGAGCCCTTTTATTAGTGAGAGAATAATGTGAGTAGGGCATATGTGATGTATACTCATGATGGCTAATCACTTAATAAATTTTTTTTTTTTTCCTTCTCACTCCATGGCAGGGGGTGGGAATGGGTGGTGGGGGGGGGGGGGTTGAAGTCTAATATTTATATACATGATGTTACTGAAATGTATATTGTTGTTCTATTTTTTATGGAAGCAAAAGAAAAATAAAAAAAAAATTTTTATAAAAAAAAAAAAATGTAAAGTGGAGTCAGAGGTAAAATGGGGATAAGTTAACAAAGGAAAAGCCAAGGATATCTGCATGTTTGGAATTCCATCTTTTAAGAAAATGAAATGCATGTAAATGGACACATTTTTGCCATAGAAAATTGATTGATAAGAAAAATTGTTTGTTTGTTTTCTACGTAATTATTGCACTGTTGGGCTCTGGTCTTCTACTATTTTCCTAGTTCCCTACTATTTACTAGTTTCCTTTCATTTAATAATACTATATGATACAATGTAGTATGACCTCCTTTATTTATTTTTAAAATGTCATTGTTAGAAATCCTTTACTTTAACAAGAGCATGCTTCTTGTTTGCCTGTGTGCGATATAGCTATTGCTATCTTACTTGTACTAAGGAATATTCTGTATGTTCAAAATATATACTTTTGCCACAAATAAAACATGCTTAAAAAAAGAAAAAAAAAAGGAAAAATTAAGAAGCAATTGTTTCTGTTTAGTGTAGTGGCCAGACTTGGTTACTGCAGCTCTGCTGCTTTTCTCTTAAACTGGAGCCGAGCTGCAGTTACAGGTCACCTCCGCTACACAGTGACTAGAGACAATTGCTTGTGGCCCCATTCACTCTTTAGGGATTGCTGCAGGTACCGGTTGTCAGCACCTCACCTATGCTGTGGGTAGCTCATCAGTACATTTTTCCTGAAAAACCCTTTTATTAAAACCTGTCAGATTTTTTTTTTATATATATGCAGAGACAAGGTAAACCAAGAGGAAAAAGATATGTTACTACTATAGTATAATGGATTTTATAGTTCCTTTTGGGTCATGATTTTACAATATAAACTTTAGTGACAGCTTATGTTCTCCAAGTTTTGCCGACCTTCATAGCTGCAAGTTAACTGCTGTTTGTGGCAAAATTAAATAACAATGGAAAACAAGGGTGAAAAAGTCTAGAAACATATATATCACATCTTGACCATGCATATAAAGTGTACTGCCTTAACCCAAGCCAAGAACCACAAACCTGCTCACTTTTCTGCAAAACCCAGTCTGCATATTGCCACACCAGATGCTGGTCTTTGGAGAAAGTCAGGAAGTCCACAATATAATCAAACAGGTCCGGACGAGTGTTGTCTTCAAGCTCACCATTCACTATTCTTACCCAAATCTGTAAGAAGATATTTCTTTATCAAAAACTCTTCCAGAAGCCCTTTCCAATCATACAAAGTCACAGGGAGATGATGGATATATTCAATATTCAGTATGGTCAGAAAATTTGGTTGCTCTTTATCACTATGGAACCTTGGATAGTTTACATACTCTCACTTCCTTTAAAATTCCCAAAACTGCTATCCAAATCAATGGTTAGGTACTAAAATCATTATGGGCAGGGTGTGGGAGGAAAATAAAAAAGACACTTAGCTTACCTGTCCCCATCCCCCATGACCGGGCTCCCATACCCCGCAGAGTGTCATCTTCTCTCGACCCAGTGTGTGGGAATTAGCCAGCTCAGCCAATCACTGACTGCAGCGGTGTGTCAACCCAGTCACCAACTGCAGCGGTGTCCCACCCCAGTCACCGACTGGCTGAATGTGGCATCAGTCAGCCGGGTTGTGATGTAACCGGACGGAAGCTAAGAAGGCAGGGGTCCAGGAGCAGGTGAGTATGTTCCCCCACCCCAGCCTGAAATAATTTTTTGCCCTTTTCCCTGAACACCTAATGTATAAACTTGCATGATAGAAAAAAAAAATATTAAAAATTGAAACTACGATCTTATAAGTTTCTATGGTGGGAATGTGCTAAAAGGGGATTTTATCCTATTGGTAGTGTGGAGATTTTTTTAAAGGTAAGGAACTTTTTAACTTCTAATAACATATTTACTGTAAATAATCTTTTTACAGTACGATTTGGTTAGCGATAGGTTTAAATGTCAATTTAAATGCAAAATACAAAATCCTAAACAGCAGTTATTAAGTGGCTGGTAGATTCTATTACCTGGACAGCAGCAGCATCTTGCTTGTTGTAGTGATACAATAAACCAAGTGCAAAATATCTGGAGCAAACAAAAACATGGACATATTCTGTTAGAGGTAAAGGTAGGATTAGTTTTACTAAGTTTTTTTTTCCCACTAGAAGATTTCAAAGCATACTGTCATCTAAATTGTTAATGCACACATATTCAGCCCCTTACTAACTTTAAGAAACGTTGGTTACTCTTCTGGGGCAAGAATACACCTAGCTGCTGTTTCACATCCAAATTGCATGCTGGTGTGAACTGCAGCTCACATAGGATTGTAACAGCTAATGTGGCCTTATAGTGGGGCAGCAGGCTAAGCCCCCCGACAGCATAGCTACACATTAGATGTCTGGCAGGACAACCATGAGTGTAACCACTGGTAAATTTCTATTGTAATAAACACTGTGCTCCTATACAAGCTCCTACACACTTTAATGTCTGGTAAAGTTAAAGATGCCATAGTGTGGAAAACACTTTATAATTTTGGTCCACAAGTCAACCCTCAAAGGTCTAGTACACCACCTATTAAGATGTCTTGATAAACCAAAAGCTTCCTGACTTTAACCATTTCAAAGTAACCTCAAGTAAAATGTGTTCTGCATGATATGAATGGCATAAGCATGAACACCTGATGTTGATGTCACATAGGACGTCATAGGGACTACTTTGCATACAGGATGTCCAATACTAATGTATGTGACTGGGAGAAATGTGCGCTCTCATCATTTTTCTTTTCTTTTTTTTTTTTTTACAGTTTAATGATCTTTACAATTTTGAGATTGGGTGGCAGGGGACACATGATCTGTGTTTATGGCTTTTTCATAGAGAAAGTTATGGGAAAACATGGCACATGAGTGCTGTGACGAAGGAGTTGCAGACAATGCTGTGATGGCTGGTTGGGAAAAGAGGGGGACGTAGCACTGGTATAGCAACTGTAGACTTATTGAGGACTACATAGAATGTTGTTCTTTTGTTTCCTACCTGCTAAATGAACTAACACATAATTCCATGAAAAGGTGTCCATAGCTATTTAACTATAACCAAGGTCACTGTGACATGTGTTAGGGGCCATTCAAATGTCTGCAAAATACTGTCCATGCGGGGACAGTATTCTTCAGACCGGACCTCAGAGCTCCTGGCATCACACATTCACTATGATGCCAGGAGCTCCAAAGCAACTGTACCCACAATCTGACCCCCCCAAACCGCTTGTACCATTGGATAGCTGCTTTTAATCCAAGATCTGTCCTGGGGTCCGTTCGGCAGGTGATGCAGTTATTGTCCTAAAAAAGAATTTTTTAAACTTGCAGCCCTGTGCCCAATGGCCGTGGCCTAGAGTGACTATGCATTAGGCTTGCACACCTTCTCGGTCCCTCCTCCCCACCCTCTTCATCATAAGGAATGCTCCAGGCAGGTATTCTCCTATTCAGCACATGGGCTGGATCGTTAAGGCACCTGTGCAGTGTTCACTGCAGAGAAATAGGAAAAATTCTGCCAGTGGCATTCCTAATGATGAAGAGGGTGGGGAGGAGGAACGGAGGGGTGGTGCAAGGTTAGGGCACGGGTACTCTAGGCCAGTGCTTCTCAAACTGTGAGGCGCGCCTCACTGGTGAGGCGCAGCTCGCAGTCTGGTGAGACACAGGGTCCCTGTCTGTGCCCGACATCGGCACACAGCAGGGACTCCAGAATTAGTGACCAGCGTTCCCTATGCGAGGCTGCGAGGCTGACAGGGAGGCCCCGCTTTCTTTCTCCAGCCGCGCGCTCAGCCTCTCTCGCAGCTCGAGAGCGCGGCGCAGGCGGTGATGGACAGGTGGGCTGGTCAATTATTGAACAGCGGTGCGCTGAGGCCGTACGGAGCCTTAGTGCACCAGATTAAAAAAAATAAATAAATGGCTGCGCCACGAGGGAGGCTGAGCGGGCGGCTGGAGGAAGGGCCTCCCTGTCAGCTGAGCGGCCGCGCGAGGGAACGCTCCATCTCAAAGTCTTGTAGTAAACAGGGGGCCGGGGGACATTACATGTGGAAAACAGGGGGAGAGGGGGACATATAGCCCCCCCATCCACCCCCTCAGTAGAACCGGACCGGAGGTAACCAGGTGAGTGCAGGCCCCGCAATCACCCGCCCGCAATATCCCGGTGGCCACAAGCCCCCCCATCCCCCCTTAGTAGAGCGCCCGGACATCGGCCCCCACCCCCGCACAATCTCCCGGCCCCCCTTCCCCCATCTCACCCGGTGTCGTCCCACCTCCCCTGCGGCACCTGCAGCTGCCCTAAACCCCTTCACAGCCACACAGACCCCTGGATGCCGGCAGTGCTCCACCAGCTCAGCTCTGCTACATTATCATGCCACCAGCTCAGCTCTGCTACATTATCATGCCACCAGCTCAGCTTTGCTACATTATCATGCCACCAGCTCAGCTCTGCTACATTATCATGCCACCAGCTCAGCTCTGCTACATTATCATGCCACCAGCTCAGCTCTGCTACATTATCATGCCACCAGCTCAGCTCTGCTACATTATCATGCCACCAGCTCAGCTCTGCTACATCATAATGCCACCAGCTCAACTCTGCTACATCATCATGCCACCAGCTCAGCTACATTATCATGCCACCAGCTCAGCTCTGCTACATTATCATGCCACCAGCTCAGCTCTGCTACATTATCATGCCACCAGCTCAGCTACATTATCATGCCACCAGCTCAGCTCTGCTACATTATCATGCCACCAGCTCAGCTCTGCTACATTATCATGCCACCAGCTCAGCTCTGCTACATCATAATGCCACCAGCTCAACTCTGCTACATCATCATGCCACCAGCTCAGCTACATTATCATGCCACCAGCTCAGCTCTGCTACATTATCATGCCACCAGCTCAGCTCTGCTACATTATCATGCCACCAGCTCAGCTACATTATCATGCCACCAGCTCAGCTACATTATCATGCCACCAGCTCAGCTCTGCTACATTATCATGCCACCAGCTCAGCTCTGCTACATTATCATGCCACCAGCTCAGCTCTGCTACATTATCATGCCACCGGCTCAGCTCTGCTACATTATCATGCCACCAGCTCAGCTACATCATCATGCCACCAGCTCAGCTACATCATCATGCCACCAGCTCAGCTACATCATCATGCCACCAGCTCAGCTCTGCTACATTATCATGCCACCAGCTCAGCTCTGCTACATTATCATGCCACCAGCTCAGCTCTGCTACATTATCATGCCACCAGCTCAGCTCTGCTACATTATCATGCCACCAGCTCAGCTCTGCTACATCATCATGCCACCAGCTCAGCTCAGCTACATTATCATGCCACCAGCTCAGCTCAGCTACATTATCATGCCACCAGCTCAGCTCTGCTACATCATCATGCCACCAGCTCAGCTCTGCTACATCATCATGCCACCAGCTCAGCTCTGCTACATTATCATGCCACCAGCTCAGGTCTGCTACATTTTCATGCCACCAGCTCAGCTACATCATCATGCCACCAGCTCAGCTCTGCTACATTATTCCACCAGCTCAGCTCTGCTACATTATTCCACCAGCTCAGCTCTGCTACATTGTTCCACCAGCTCAGCTCTGCTACATTATTCCACCAGCTCAGCTCTGCTACATTATTCCACCAGCTCAGCTCTGCTACATTGTTCCACCAGCTCAGCTCTGCTACATTATTCCACCAGCTCAGCTCTGCTACATTATTCCACCAGCTCAGCTCTGCTACATTATTCCACCAGCTCAGCTCTGCTACATAATGCCACCAGCTCAGCTCTGCTACATAATGCCACCAGCTCAGCTCTGCTACATAATGCCACCAGCTCAGCACTGCTACATAATGCCACCAGCTCAGCTCTGCTACATCATGCCACCAGCTCAGCTCTGCTACATAATTCCACCAGCTCAGCTCTGCTACATCATGCCACCAGCTCAGCTACATCATGCCACCAGCTCAGCTCTGCGACATCATGACCACCAGCTCAGCTCAGCTACATCATGCCACCAGCTCAGCTCTGCTACATCATGCCACCAGCTCAGCTCTGCTACATCATGCCACCAGCTCAGCTCTGCTACATCAAGCCACCAGCTCACGGCGTTCCTGAGTGCAGCCCCGAAGTCCCACATCCCCTGCGGCACCTGCGGCTGCCCTAAGCCCCTTCACAGCCACACAGACCCCTGGATGCCGGCAGTGCTCCACCAGCTCAGCTCTGCTACATTATTCCACCAGCTCAGCTCTGCTACATTATCATGCCACCAGCTCAGCTCTGCTACAACATCATCATGCCACCAGCTCAGCTCTGCTACAACATCATAATGCCACCAGCTCAGCTCTGCTACATCATGCCACCAGCTCAGCTCTGCTACATCATGCCACCAGCTCAGCTCTGCTAAATCATGAGCACCAGCTCAGCTCGGCTACATCATGAGTACCAGCTCAGCTCGGCTACATCATGAGTACCAGCTCAGCTCGGCTACATCATCATCTCAGCTCTGCTATATCACCATCATGTCAGCTCTTGGTGGGGAATACCCCTTTAACTGGTGGATACAGCAGGTGCATTATTACTCAATGGGGGCACAGCACTGGACATTATTATTATATGGGGGCACAGCAGGCGGCATTATTACTATAAGTGGGGGCACAGCCAGGTGGCATTATTACTATATGGGGGCATAGCAGCGGGCATTATTATTGTATGAGTGTCCCAGTCGGGGTATTATTACTATATGGGGGCATAGCAGTGGGCATTATTATTGTATGAGTGTCCCAGTCGGGGTATTATTACTATATGGGGGCAAAGCAGTGGGCATCATTATTGTATGAGTGTCCCAGTCGGGGTATTATTACTATATGGGGAAAAGCAGGGGATCTTACGCACAGGGGGCGTTTGTGGAGTTCTAGTGGGGGAATTTTATATTTTTAAGGCACTATTGAAGGTATTAACTACTATATGGGAGCTATTATGGGAATGCCTACTACTTTGACAGTGCCAGGAACACTGCACATCATTCTGACAGTGACAGGAATGCCAAATGTACAGAAATGGGGTAAGGAGGGTAGTGGGAGCTACCACAGGAAGAGGAGGTTAAGAGTAGAATCATGCTAGCGTGCATGTGTGTAAGCTGCCAGCTAGGGTATGGAGAAAGAAATGCTGCACTGTGGGGCTGTTATACAGGTGGAGCAGTATGTGGTGATGGGTCACTGCAGGTGGGGCAGTATGTATTTTCTGCACTGTGCTGGTGGTTTACTAAAGGTGAAACCACATTTATTTCTGCACTTGGTGTTGTTTTGACGCTGCTCTGGGATATTATGTGCACTACATGGTGGTATCTGACGCTTGATAGTTGTATGTTTGTTGGTGAGGCCCCAGCATCAACATGGATCACCGGGTGAGGCCCGAGAACAAAAAGTTTGAGAAGCACTGCTCTAGGCCACAGCAATTTGGCACAGGGCTGCAAGTTTAAAAGTTGTTTTTTAGGACAATAACTGCATCACCTGCCAAACGGACCCCAGGACAGATCTTGGATTAAAAGCAGCTATCCGAAGGTACAAGTGGTTTGGGGAGGGCAGATTGTGGGTACAGAGTTGCTTTAAAGAATTCTCAGATTCTAGGAAAATTTGCTTAATTTTATTACGGAAGCAGATACCTAATGTACAGCAGCTATCCATACACAGGTCTGGGTTTCCTAGAACCCGATCAGTACAGGTCACTTTTACACTATGGATGGCAGACTGCCTGCTCATGAATGGTTGGGCAAAACAGTCCACATGTCTCAGCCAGTGAGAGTGTAGCATGTCCCTACACTAAGAGTCTTTCAGGTAGTAATGGGAATAGGGGTCTCCAGTTTGTTCACGGGTTCCGCCATGCCAGTCAGGCTAGTAAGTATCTAGTAAGTAGGGGTCTAAATGCAGGAATGCCCAAAATCACGACATTATGGTTCCTTGCCCTTTACAAATCAGACATTATCGTGTTTATTCTCTGGATAACCTCTTTTACATGATATACTAGCAGGGCCTTTATTAAAATTGGTGCAGTGCAATAAAACAGTGCTCCTAAATTATGGACTCCCTATGGTCACTATACTACTTACTTTTTGTGCTTCTCCAACCAGGCTGCACTGTCTGACACTTCACAGGAATTATCTGAGACCAACAGATCCAGCAGGCTCTCGTGATCTGCTTCAGCATAAAGTTTTAGCAGGGCAGTATCTACATCTTCCTGGTAGCCATTTGCCACTTCTGTGCTGCGGATTTCACTTAAATAGGACATGAGAAAACGTTTGCATTTTGCCACTTTTTCCTGGTCGCCTCGTGTTAGCTGATTGAGATCGGCGTATTCATGCAGGGGAGGGTGGGTACGGATAAATGCCGAGGAAGATGGAAGGAGAAGGGGGTAAAGAGAGATGAGTTCCCGGATATCGAGGTGACTAGTTCTGCAATAAGAACAAATATAATACATGAGTATGACAAATAAGACAACACAAATTACTAATTTCTAAATGACGACAAAAAGGACTGGGAAGGTTGTGTCAGTCAAAGGTTTAATGTATCACCTAGGGTTTTTTTTCCTATCTTTTCCTACTTGTGTTTGTAATTTTTTAGTCTTTGGTACATTACTAAAGGGAAAGCCATCTTGCCTGAGCTGAGATATGATTTACAACAAGCCCCATAGACACAGGCAAGGACAGACTGGAGCAGACCCTATTTACATGTATAAAAGAGATTTCTAGGTAAGCTTTGTGACCTGTGCAAGGTGGGAATGGAAGGGAGCTGTGAGCATCACCTATTGTGTAAGACCTGACATCTATATACTGCTGTCACTTTTCACCATAATCCTGCCTGTGATGATATGGAGGACAGTGGGGGAAAGTGATTTCTACAGAAGAGGAAGTATTAGGCTTAGTGGACAGCAAACTGAAAGGTTTTTAGGATTATTTTATGATTAAGATTGTAGAATGGAAAACTAGAAGAAAAAACGCTAAAAAACATGAAAACTTTATTTAGCATGGATTCACATGTAAGGAGTTTGCAGCAGATTTCACGCAGTGCATATCGCAGCAAATCCGTTACCATTAGAGTCTATATCCCTGCATTCTCACAGCGGATTTTAATTCCACTGCAAGCAAGCATTTTACTACTACTATGCCAGACATAATAAAGACATCATGCTTATTTTTACCAACCCCAGCATAGAGGTATTATTTGGGTCGCAATGTAGTCTAAATAAATAACTATAGAGTAGAAAGGTAACCTCAAGACTAAGGTAATATTTTTGACATTTAGAAGGCCCCATGCAAATTTTCTTACTTGACATGCAGTATATGAACTCTGTGATGGGCATTATTAACAGGAGCACACTGGTACCACCTATTTACCCCATATTTGTTATTGGGGTTAGCCAGTAGATACTGGAAACTATGGGATGAGGTGCTCTATATGGCCATTTTGTTTAGTCACCAGCTGGCTGAGATCACAGACATCAATGTGATGTTCTCACCACTTTTGTATAATTCCTTTAATAAAGTTCCTTTATTTGTAAAAACAAAACATTGTTGCCGCAGGTGAGACGCCAGTGTAGAAGCGATGGGAGAGTGGGAAACCGCTGTAACCTGCAACACACATTGTTTTTTCACTGACGTCTCATCTGCTATAACGATGTTTTGTTTTTACAAATAAAGGAACTTTAGAATTACTACAAAAGTGGTGAGTGCCGCTATATTTTTCTATTTCAAGATGTGGTGAAGTTTAAGACTTTGTTTCATTAGCTGAGCACCCCCATATATACCTTTACCGATTTCATCTACCTGAAAATAGTTATCCTTTGCATGCTGGCAAAGAATGGGTCGCCTTAGAAAGTAACCTCTGCTGTGCCGGTGCTGTGTCTTGTTTTTTGGAGTATCAATGTGATGTTCTATGTGACTTATCAGAGTATCATTTTCATTGAATTTCTCGTATACTTTTTATTTGCAGTTTTGCGGGCTTTGTCTATAGAGACATATTAATACATGTCATTTTTACCTAAATAATTCTTTTGCTTCTAAAAACTGAAGCTGAGCAAACTGTATAAACCCAGCCTGTTGCAGGATTCTTCTATACATAACCTGAGGGAAAACAGACACAGTTTACTGTAAACCAAGACAACCAAGAACCCTTTTGTAACAATACAATATACAGAGGTACATTCAGCTTTTATGTTATACTTATTTGCAGGCATCTCAATAATAATAAATCCAAACATAGAACATGTTTTGGGATGCTGGGTGAACAGCACACAGGTATAACAATACTATTAAAGGGTTTGTACAGTGAAAACCTTTTTCTTTTAGATCAACTGGTTGCAGGAAGTTACATAGATTTATAATTTACTTCTATTTTAAAATCTCAAGTCTTCCCATACTTATCAGCTGATGCATGTCCTGCAGGAAATGTTTTCTTTTCAGTCTGACACAATGCTCTCTTCTGCCACCTCTGTCCCAGACAGGAACTGTCCAGGGCAGCAGCAAATTCCCATAGAAAATCTCTCCTGCTCTGGACAGTTTCTGTCTCGGACAGAGACTTCTCAGTGGAATTGGAGCAGTTTATAATACTAAACAAATCAACAACCAATTCATTAAAAATAGAACTGGCCCAAAGACGGGCTACAAAAAGGATGGGCAGTCTTGGGTAGGAGTTTCCCTTTAAGGGTAGCTTCACACGTACCGGATTCGCAGCGGATTTCATGCTGCGAGTCTGCAATAAAATCCGCTGCGAAACCTGGTACTGTGATCTTCAATGGGGTTACATACCCACAGCGGAATCTTCATTTTCCAGCAATATGTAACGCCGGCCCCTGCATTTGGAGCTCTTGCTCCAGATGGTCCCGCTCAACCAATCAGTGCACGGCCCCGCCGCAGTCAATGATTGGCTGAGTGGGACCGACGGGAGCTGGGAGCCTTAGATGCAGCCGCGGCGTAGAGCAGGTATCGTATGCTGCAGGTGGTGGGAAATTAAAGAGGGCAGAGTTACATACTCACAGCAGAATGAAAATTCTGCTGCGGGTATGTAACACCATTGAAGATCACAGTAGCATGATTTGCAGCAAATTTCGCTGCAAACTCACAGCGTGAAATCCACTGCAAATCCAATACGTGTGAAGTTACCCAAAATCTGGACTACATGTTAGACTTCACAACAGATGTTCAAATTGGTTCTCCCACAGGAACTGGTAAACCTAGTTCACCAAGAAGGGTAACCTACAGATAACAGAATTTAGATTGGGGAGCCTGACTTTTAAAAACAAAAAATAAAATTAAAAGTAAAAAAATAAAAAATTAAAGTAAAAGCTGGACTGACATCCCCCTACTGTGTGGACTTCTCTACTGAGGAACCAGCGACAGATGGCTGTAAACCTCCAGTGTTGTGAAACTGGTTTCACTGTATGACGTCAGCCATGGTAGTCATCCATTAAAGAGCATAAGGGCAATAATACATAAACTACACATAGCTCAGGAGAATGTACTTCTCTACCATCTGCTTACTGAATAATGCAATACACAAGTGGTATACAAATAAGGGCCTGGCCACAGATCCACTTTAATGGTAAAAAGTCTAAAATATTGTTAGTAGTGGTATCTTTTTCTTCTTTTACAATAAAACCATTACAACTACATTTTGCATACCTGAAATTTCTCCTTTGGAATATTATGTCGTGCACCCTTGGCAAGTACAAGAGCTTCTTCTACTCTCTGGTTTGATAATAGATCCTGTATCTGCTTCTCCAAAGGCGAGGGGATTAAGACATACACCCCATTACTGGTTGCTACTATTACCCTACCTGTGAAAGCCAGGAAAAAATACACTCAATAATGAAAGTACTGCACATTGATCAATGGCTATACTAGTGAAGACAGGTTCATGGAGGAGTGTTGTAATAAATAAGAATAAGTGTAACCGAGCTATTACATAATGCCAATATTGCCAATGATTCCTACTGTTCTACATCTAGTGTGACATTAGACAATTCACTGGAATGGAAGGGAGAATATTCTCTCAATTGATATGAAAGACCTTGTGGATTCTGATGAGTCCTAGTATTCTTTGGGCTACAGGACAGATTTTTTTTAAAGGCACTACTGTCATTTAGAAAAAGTTTTGACATGCTGCACAGACATGTCAAAAGTCTGAATTTATCAATGCTGACACCTCCAACGACTGCTAGATGTAGCCAGGAGAATAGTCTTGCTGTGCACTTTGCTTCCTGGCTTCCGCTGCTCAGCCTCATTAAAGAAGATGGGTTCCATTGTAAAGGCCCTATTACGCAAAGCGATTATCGGCCACTTTTATTTATTATATTTGAAGACAGCGATCGTTTTCCTTCAACATGTTGAAATGTCAACGATCAGGATAGCAGCGATATGTTGCCGTCACCCCGCAGAACAGTAGTGGCGGCAGCAGCCCTCCTCTATCTTTTCTGGGCTGCCCGGATGATCTAGCAGCCCCCCCGGCTGTTACCCGCTCGCTGCTGACGCATGTAATAGCATCGGCAGCGAGCGGGGAACAAGAAGCAAGCAAGCAAGCGCTGACCTGATCTCTGCATCGCCCCGTGTAATAGGGGCTTAAAGGGGTTATCCAGCGCTACAAAAACATGGCCACTTTCCCCCTACTGTTGTCTCCAGTTTGGGTGGGGTTTTGAAACTCAGTTCCATTAAAGTAAATGGAGCTTAACTGCAAACTGCACCTGAACCGGAGACAACAGTAGGGTGAAAAGTTTTTGTAGCGCTGGATAACCCCTTTAAGTCTATGGACCCTGTCTCCTGAAACAAGTTTGACTGCCTGGAGAGCCAGTAAGTGAATTGCACAGCTGTGCACTTCTCTCGGGTGCAGTTAGTGATCTATGGGGGGTGAAATTTAAATGTTTGACATGTTTGTGTGATATGTAGAAAACCTTTTTTTTCATATTGTACTTAAAATCTTCCACTAAACATTTAAAAAACATTCTGGCATCTGTGTGGCTCTTTGGCAGATAATGGTTCCATTCTCCGCAACAGATCATTTCAAATTTCAATACAAAAGAAAGGTAGCAAGAACATACTACTGACAGAGTGACACTGTAATAAGACACGGGAAGAAGACGCTTCCTCTTTCAGTAACAGACATAAATTATCTATAGGTCAAATTAAGAGATGCCTTCCTGCCACCTACTATACAGAAATGACAGCTGGGGAGGGTCCCACTAAGCTGAAGGTTGATGTCCGCTGCAGTGATACAAGGTAGAGTGCCAAAAAGAAGCATGCAAGAACATAGTACTGGCTGCCTGAAGCTTCTCTATCATGACAACACTTCCACTGGTACCAGAGACGTTACTCGGATCCCAATCACCTTCCCTATGATGTCTACACGTCCTATTACTAGTTGTGTCTGCAAATGAGGTAATTGGTGACTTGTATCTACATAATGTAACTGTGACAAAGTCTGAACGAGCAGAACAGAAATTGGTGGCATGGAGGACAATGCTGCCATTATGCCACATTATTGGATACTCCAATTTATTGTACACATAAATATACACATACCATCACCAGGAATCATCCCTGAAAATGCACAATTGCATTTTAGACCTGACAAGGTAAATTTTGATTGGGAATGTGTTTTTTTTTGGATAGGAGACAATGTAATGTTACATAGAACACACCCTTTTATAAGCATTACCTTCAAAATCCTGCAGAATGATACCTTCCTTGAACGGCAGGCTTTGCTTCTGCTGCTGATCCAGCATGCTGTGCACCGTAATAAATTCTTCATCCAAAGCTAATACATAGGGAAAAGACACTGCAGCCCCGATAACATTCTCTGACCAATGGACTGGTGCACGCTGAGAGATTCCAGCTACTGTGGCAAACATCCCTATAAATGAACATATAAAGTTATGTAAAAAGAACACAAACTTGCAGTAGAACCATTGCCAGCACAACTGTACCAGGTTCTGTAGCATAGGTCCCCTTCGCACCATGCACGTCTACTTAGACTCAATAAAAATCAGATTGAATTCAGTGGCCTCACAGAGCAAGGTGCACGCCATTCATTCCAGGGACAGTTATGTCCTGTTTTCGGGAGTGGTAGGGATCCCAGCGGTCAGATTGCCACCACACCGCTTGTTAAAGAGAATGTACGACTATTTTTTTTTTTACATGAACAGTCCTGCCACAGTCATTTTTTTTTTTGAACTGCCACCCGATTCCTGTGCACGGTGCTGGTCTATTCCCTAGCACCGGCCGGGCATGCAGCACTGGGGGTGAGCCCACAGTCCCAACAGTGTGACCATCTGCCCACCCCTCTGTGACGTGGCTCCATTGATACTAATGGAGCTGTATCACAGATGAGAGGGGGTTTTGTCACAGTGGGGGCTGGCGGGCCAGCCCGAAGTGCTACATGCTGGGCCAGTGCATGGGAAAAGACCGGTGCCGTTCATGTAAGCTATAAATTGTAGATCTCTGCATTATACTATATAAAATCTTCCTCCTTCCTTCCAATTATTGTAACAAATGGCAAAAAGAAAAGTATTCTGATTTTCTCATTACCTAAACCTCCAGGTCCAGCCAGAAGAAACTCTTGTCTGCTGATCCTTTTTATGATTGGCCTCTTCTGCTCACTAGGATATGGGAATAGATCCTGGCAATGTCCGGTATTATAGTTCAGGGTAACATAGCGGCTGCTGAGGGCCAGGCACAGGAAATGTCCGTCTGCTGCTAGCGCACATGGCTGCTCTGGTGTGCTGACCTCCCGTACTAGCTGGGCCCGCTCTTGACTCACGCTGAAGATCTGTACAGTGCGTCTCTTAGAAGATATCAGACAAACCTCCACACTGAAGGGATCCCCACTCACCGGATTCTCATTGAGTGTGAAGCTGAGCACCCCCCGGATCTTAGTTCCTGCAACTGGCTCCAGAGAGTCACTGCACAGCAGAGTAATGGTGTTATCGCACAGAACCAGTAATCGTGCCAGGGCAGAGGCTGCTCTCAGTTCACATATTGGCTTTTTCAAACCCAGTTGCCTCTGTTGCTGTCGGGTGGTGGTGAAGCTAGTGTTAAGGTGATCAGAAGGCTGAACCAAGGGCAGGCCAGACCCTTCAGTGTTGTTTTCTTCTACCAGCAGGAAATGGTGAATGCAGCTGTCACTTGTGCCAATGTACAGGTCATGTCCGCAACACTCCAAGCATTCAATCTGTATCCCTGGGGGAAGGTGTTCCTTCTCTGAAGCGCACACCAATCGAAATGCCTGCACACTCATGGCAGAATAGAGAGGGAGCCCCAGGGCGTCCTACAAAGTTATTGTTAGAAAAGAGTTAATGAGAGAATATTAACACAGGACTCTTCTTCTACAGAAATGTATTCAGAGCCCTTCATCTGCTTCACAATGACCAATATTCCCGCATGAAATAGGACATGTAATCTAGGAAAATGGTCAAAAGACAGAAGCTGTTATATTGGGCCCCCTGCATAATCCCCAAATATATATATATATATATATATATATATATATATATATATATATATACACATTTTTTTATTATTAGTTGTTGACCCTCTATAGTTTTGTAACATAAATTTGTGTCAAAAGTGTGCCAACTTCTGGCTTTAGTATTAGTAAAAAAAAAACTATAATTAGTAGACCATGCCCACTCCTTTAGGTGGTGGCTTATGTCACAGAGAACAAAAGGATCAAGCAACTGAATTCCTAAAGGGACATCACTCGTATGCTCGTATACACTCGTATACACTTTCCCCCAGTAAGATTTACTAAGAGGTGCTCGCCTCTTAGTACAGCCGGCCGGCCAAGCACAGGCATCATGTTAAAGTTTACCGCTCAGAAGCTAGTGTAGATTTTTGCCTGGTTTACACCTGTTTTCAGGCATAAACCTTCATAAATCAGGTGCGGGAGGAGGCCACGCCTCCTCCTCGCCTTATTGCGCCTCCCCCATCAGACAAACGGGGGATACCGCAGGTGTACACCACGGAAAAGGGACAAATCCGCCCTTTTTTCGTGGAGTAGGCCAGGGCGCATAACGATACATCCTCACCTCCCACCCCAAGTGTCTACATGGGGGGACATTTGGGTGGCCACCATACTGACCATATACAGGGTCAGCCAATCCCCCCAAAAATGATTTGGCTGCCTCTGATCTAATAACATATCCTACCAATATCCCTTTAAGGCCAGCACATAAGCCTGTTCAGAGTAAGAGGTACTAATAACAGAATCATGTGTGTGAAGGTTTCAGAGCGATCTGAGAGGAGCTATCATCCTGGGGAGTTTTTCCTGTTCCTAGCCGTCTTCCTGTTTAGCATCCTTCCCTGTGCAGAACACTGCAGTCAGCATCATTCGGGACATATCTGACTATTCAGGACAAAAGCCAAAACATAAAACCTTTGTAGAATAATTGCTATAGATAGAGACGGAATCCGGTGATAAGAATCACTTCTAAACCGTAGGAACCCAGCAAGGCATTGCAATCCCTGCCGAACAGACTGCTGCAAGACTGTATGTATCTATAGGGATAACAAGCACTCTACCACACTCTATACATACAACCATTTATCAGGAAAGCCTTTTGCCATTGCTTTAGATCAGTTCCACTATGTACACATGTTTTTTCAATGGTCGAGGGCAATAAGCTGATCTCCAGTGGTAACAAAAAGTAATTCTAAAATCCAACATACTCATACAACACCCCCACACACACACATACATTATCTAACGTCCACATACTGTAATACGGACAGGGATTGTCCCATTCTGGGTAGGCTGGGTTAATACACAGTATTTTTTGCCAAAAGCAGAAGTTGGTTAAAAATACAGAAAAGATGCAACTCTTCCCATTACAGATTTGCTATTTTTTAGTTCCACTCTTCGGTTTGGTTAAAAATAATGATCAATTCATGTATGAGAACCCAGCAGCCTAAGACCACAGAACAGCGTCACTGAGACAATGAGGCATGTACTCATTCCTACCCCCAATGTACAACTTCATAGTCACAGCATCTCACCGGTGGAATACAAGCTACGCTTACTCAGCAATTACAATTAGGTAACTTCCTAGTTTTATCTAATCCCGGAAAAGCTGGGTGACAGTGCAGGAACTGTAAGGGTACTAATAGTAGTCACCCTCTTACAGGGGAGGACCAACCAGTATTGTGCCCCTGCTGCCCACCACCCCTGGGGAGCCTGGAAAAGCTGGGTGACTGTGCAGGAGCTGTAGTAATAGTAGTCACCCTCTTACAGGGGAGGACCACCTAGTACTGTGTCCCTGCTGCCCAACACCCCTGGGGAGCCCGGAAAAGCTGGGTGACTGTGCAGGAGCTGTAGTACCAATAGTAGTCACCCACTGACAGGGGAGGACCACCTAGTACTGTGTCCCTGCTGTCCACCACCCCTGGGGAGCCAGGAAAAGCTGGGTGACAGTGCAGGAGCTGTAGTTATAGTAGTCACCCTCTTACAGGGGAGGACCACCTAGTACAGTGCCCCTGCTGCCCACCACCCCTGGGGAGCCCGGAAAAGCTGGGTGACTGTGCAGGAGCTGTAGTACTAATAGTAGTCACCCACTGACAGGGGAGGACCACCTAGTACTGTGTCCCTGCTGCCCACCACCCCTGGGGAGCCAGGAAAAGCTGGGTGACAGTGCAGGAGCTGTAGTACTAATAGTAGTCACCCACTGACAGGGGAGGACCACCCAGAACAGTGCCCCTGCTGCCCACCACCCCTGGGGAGCCAGGAAAAGCTGGGTGACAGTGCAGGAGCTGTAGTAATAGTAGTCACCCACTGACAGGGGAGGACCACCCAGTACTGTGCCCCTGCTGCCCACCACCCCTGGGGAGCCAGGAAAAGCTGGGTGACTGTGCAGGAGCTGTAGTAATAGTAGTCACCCACTGACAGGGGAGGACCACCTAGTACTGTGCCCCTGCTGCCCACCACCCCTGGGGAGCCCGGAAAAGCTGGGTGACAGTGCAGGAGCTGTAGTAATAGTAGTCACCCACTGACAGGGGAGGACCACCCAGTACTGTGCCCCTGCTGCCCACCACCCCTGGGGAGCCCGGAAAAGCTGGGTGACTGTGCAGGAGCTGTAGTAATAGTAGTCACCCTCTTACAGGGGAGGACCACCCAGTACTGTGCCCCTGCTGCCCACCACCCCAGGAGAGCCCATCCTCCCATTGCACCACATCCTCCAGGAACAGGTGCAGCCTATAGGGTGTTACTACAGGTGATCGGTGTCACCATATGTAGCAGATCCCATGACCGTCCCTGCTGTCATACACTGTGCTGCATAGGAGTATATACAGGGGTCTTCTCTATGCCAGTAGTCCTCCATTCTCTATGGTGATTCACACTGTCACAGATCTATGCGTGTGACACAAGGAAGGAGCAATGGGTTACAGCTATAGGTGTCAGGGCCGCCGCTCCACACATCACCCCCGTGTATGGGGGGACACCGGGCGCTGGGGGACGGGAATGTGCGGGGAGGTGAGTACCTGGCTGTGCTCTGGCTGCCCCGGGCCTCCTCTCTGTCAATGTCACGTGTTACAGAAAGGGGGGCGTCACTTCAGTGACACGTGACCTATCCTACCATTGGAAGCGCTCACGCGATAACCTACGCAGAACCACGGCGTCCACCTTTACTGTGGGCATTGGGTTACAGTGACACTTAGCGATGGTTGTGTGTGGTATCGCACGGCGTTATACTGACGTCTGATCGTGTATACCGCCTCGTACTATGGCTATAGGGACATGGCGCTCTGCTGGGACACATAGTGCGCCCATATCGCCTAGCTACGGCTGGCAGAGCTGTCGGGTCTCCCTTGATATCACTTCCGGGGAGCCGCAAGGGTCTGTGGGAAGGGTGAATGATGGCTGCTGCTGGTGCTAGAGCAGGGCCACTGGGGCAGGACTGTGATCTCCTCCTGCACCCGGAGCTGCTCTCCAGGGACTTCCTGCTGCTGTCTCTGGGGCAGGTGAGGCCTGGGGCGGGTGATGTGTATGGTGGGCTGCACAATGTGATGTGTATGGTGGGCTGCACAATGGGATGTGTATGGTGGGCTGCACAATGGGATGTGTATGGTGGGCTGCACAATGTCACGTGTATGGTGGGCTGCACAATGTCATGTGTATGGTGGGCTGCACAATGTTACGTGTATGGTGGGCTGCACAATGTTACATGTATGGTGGGCTGCACAATGTGATGTGTATGGTGGGCTGCACAATGGGATGTGTATGGTGGGCTGCACAATGGGATGTGTATGGTGGGCTGCACAATGTCACGTGTATGGTGGGCTGCACAATGTCATGTGTATGGTGGGCTGCACAATGTTACGTGTATGGTGGGCTGCACAATGTTACATGTATGGTGGGCTGCACAATGTTACGTGTATGGTGGGCTGCACAATGTGATGTGTATGGTGGGCTGCACAATGTGATGTGTATGGTGGGCTGCACAATGTTACGTGTATGGTGGGCTGCACAATGTTACGTGTATGGTGGGCTGCACAATGTTACGTGTATGGTGGGCTGCACAATGTGACGTGTATGGTGGGCTGCACAATGTGACGTGTATGGTGGGCTGCACAATGTGACGTGTATGGTGGGCTGCACAATGTGACGTGTATGGTGGGCTGCACAATGTGACGTGTATGGTGGGCTGCACAATGTGACGTGTATGGTGGGCTGCACAATGTGACGTGTATGGTGGGCTGCACAATGTCGCGTGTATGGTGGGCTGCACAATGTCGCGTGTATGGTGGGCTGCACAATGTCACGTGTATGGTGGGCTGCACAATGTCACGTGTATGGTGGGCTGCACAATGTCACGTGTATGGTGGGCTGCACAATGTCACGTGTATGGTGGGCTGCACAATGTCACGTGTATGGTGGGCTGCACAATGTCACGTGTATGGTGGGCTGCACAATGTCACGTGTATGGTGGGCTGCACAGCACACAGGGATAACACTACTACTAGTGAGGTGTATATATGTTATATGTGTGGTGGGCTGCACAGCACACAGGATACACAGGGAGCCCCTACTACTAATGGAGTGAATATATGTATGGTGGGCTGCACAGAACACAGGATACATTGTGAGAGCAGCCCCCACTACTAGAGACGTGTATACATGTATTGTGGGCTGCACAGCACACAGGGATAACCCTACTACTAGTGAGGTGTATATGTATGGTGGGCACTTAGGGTCCTCAAGTGCTGTCATCTGGAGTATGCTGTTCAGTTTTGGAACCTGCTTTATAGAAAGGATGTCCTAGAGCTATAAAAAAAAAAGGTAGTAAGGCGGGGAACTAAACTAATAAGGGGAAGAGACTTATAAGGGGAGATATGATTAATTTATTTAAAGTGTCACTGTTGTTATAAGTTTCAAAATCTAAATCAACAGTAGATGTGATATAAAGCTTTACATTCCATTTTTTTGTTTAGTTATCATGCTGTAAAACAAAGTTATTCTTACTTATATCTAGGTCCAGTCTCCTAAAGGTAGCTTTTTAGTCTTGTGCAGGTTGAAAAACAAAGAGATTGAACACATGAAGTCCTGGCCAGTACAGAGAGACACGGCTCAATGTGTCCATCAATTACATGACTGCCTTCTCTGTGAGCGCTCAAATGACCTGGGAAACACGGGACTTACTGGGGGGGGGGGGGGATTTATGAAGCGTACGCAAGGGAGAAGGTGCAGATTCGCCCCTTCTCCCTGGCGTACGCCTCCCGTACGCACTGCTCGCCTCCTGCACCTCATTTATCATGATTTACGCCTGCTCACAGGCGTAAATCATGATCAAAATTTCAGCAGGTGTACATTTCGTACGTGGGGCGCAGATTCGGGCACCTGGCCAGCCGGCCGGATTCACTAAGAGGCGTGCACCTCTTAGTTTATCCTGCCGTGGGAAAGGGGGTGGAGCCTAATATACAAGTACGCCGGTCTTCTTAAATCCCCCCCCCCCCCCCCCACTGTGTTTAGACTTTTTCTTTTGTAAACCAGCACAAGCTGCCCTCTGGAGACTGGACCTGGATATCTGGTAAGTATAGCTTTGTTATACAGCATGATTACAACAAAATATGATTACAACAAAATATAAATCAGTGTTAATTGCAAACTGCAAGAAATATGGGGAAAAGATGTCCCAGGTAAAACCCCCTCAAAAGACAAGGGGGCACTGCCTCCGCCTGGAGATAAGAAGGTTCGATCTCCGAAGGCGACAAGCCTTTTTTACCATGAGAACAGTGATCTGTGGAACAGTCTACCCCAGGATCTGGTCACAGCAAAAACAGTAGAGGGCTTCAGAACAGGCGTAGACAAGTTCTTAGACTTAGATCTCACTGACATCAAAAAAAATTTGATAAAATAAAAATATATTAACGCAAATCGTATGTGTCAGCAGCAGCTTCCTGTTATTTCTGGCTGGAAACAGCACATTTATTGTATACAGTACATACGTGTAAGTAGCTGGGGCTTCACTGTTATGTTCTTTAGAATTTTTTTAAATAACTCTTTAGCTGATGTCTTCTATTTTGTTTCAGAAAAACATTGTGGTCAATGATGCTGTTAATGACAAAGAGAAATTAACAGAGATCTTTGTCCAGCATGCAATGCCTCTTCCCCAAAGACAGTTACCCAAGAGTCGATGGGGTAAACTGATGGAAAGTAAGAGGGGAGTAAAGAAACTTGAAGAACCACACAAGAAGAGGTAAGAGTTCTGGTACTCCAATTGTTGTAGGCGAAATGTACTATATAAAGACCAGTGCAAATGAAGTCTTGGTGCCAGTCAGATAACAGCATTGTGTTCCCAAACTTGAAATATTAAAGGCTATGGACATGGATTAAAAAAAAGGGGGGGGGGGGGTTATACAGCAGATCAGATGTGGAGAGGTGAAAAACCATCAAAGTTTTCAAGGAAGACAGATCACATTATGGAGGAATATACAAACACATGAGGAGAGATAACATAGTCTGTGTATGTACAGAGAGAGAGAGAGAGAGAAGAGCACCTATGGCAGACTGGGCCATGGACAATTTACATGCTACTCCACATTAGAGAACAGAATATATCCCTAATGAGCTGTATACAAGTAAAAAGCTGTCCAGCAATTGAGCAATGATGATACATGAGGACTAATGAAAGGGGTTATCCAGGATTAGAAAAACAGTCCTCCTTTCTTCCGTAAACAGCAGCAGACATCTCTTTTTTTTTTTTTTTTTTTTTTTTTTTTTTTGTGTGTGTGTGATATTGAAGCTCATTTCAATTGCAGCTATGTTTTTCCAATCCTGGATAACCCCTTGAAGGCAGTATCATCCTGCACAGATTTCAGTTGAAAGTTCCAGAGGTCTTTAACAGCTCATAATCTTTAGGTACTGACTGCTCAGTATACCCCATTCCTTGGCAGGGGTCTTGTGACAAGATTATTACTGCTATTCACTTCACATGCTTCTTGCCTTTCAGGGTGCTCTTACGTGCAGCACTAGTGAGCACAGATAGCATTTGCAAATTTAGTACAGGGCAACTCAAGATGTGATGTCAAGATGTGTAAGATCACCCAGAGGCTGGGTTATCACACAGTATTTTGGCTAGTTTTAGCCAAACTAGTATTGGGTCCAAAACACAGAATTATTTTATTTTTTTTTTGGTTCCATACCTGCAAAATAACTACTTGTTTACCCAACCTTAAAGTAAATATCCTATTTTCAACATAGGCTATTAATATTTAGTTGATTGGTTCCAGCACCACTGAAGATCAGATGATCGATTGGTGTTCACACGCATTAAGGTCTCAGTTTTTTGTGGTCATGAATACCTAAACTTCCAGCCACAGGTTGGAATTCATTGCAGATCAGGTCTGCGGACGTGCCAACGGGTACACGTTAACATTTACATTGGCTCGTACTCTTCAGTGTTTCTCTATTCAAGTGAAAGAGACAGCCCTGCAGCTTAAACTCTGAAGGCATCCCCTATATTGGGTGCAAAGTAAAAAAAAATGTCGTTGTGATTTGTTAATAATGTGCTGCTACTATTTACAGTACATTGCGGGTGGGTCAGCTTGAAGCAGTGGTGAGCAGCCCTACTATTGTAATATCTTCACCACCTTCTTATACTTATGGCTGCATGCATCAGTGTCGCTCCATTAGGCCTAGGCTCAAGCTTTTATGTATTCTTCTTCACATATGTGTCCTGGGTAACTTTTTAGTTTCCATGCAGACTTGTTAACATATCAGTGTAGTGCAGCCTAGTTTAAATGAGGTTGATGTAGGTATACCAGATTATTGACTCAGTATAATCACTATTTACCTACTTTTACAGTGTTGAAAATATCAGAAAACGTCCTCTTATAGTTTTTGACGGGACCTCCACCAGCACAAGTATAAAGGTCAAGAAGACAGAAAATGGAGATGCTGCTCAGCGGCTTCATCTGTCATGCACAGAAAAAAGCAGCACACCAGTAGGATCAGGAACAGTACCCACCAGCCCAGTGCCCCACCATAATAGCATAACAGCAAGCAGAGAAACCAAGGTCCCTACTGGCAATCATGAACATTCAACGTCTGGACCTGGGTCCAATACAGCAACAGATAAAGTAAAAACACAGTCACCAGTCAGTGGAAGTGTTGTTAAGATAAAAAGAGCTGCACCAAAGGAGGACCCAGATGTGACGGTAGGTGTCATGCAGGAGTCTAGTAGCCACCCTATACATCAGATAGCTTGGCAAATGAAACTGGACACACCAGCATCTGGCTATAAGACAACATCTCTTTGTTTCTCCTGGTTGTTGAATCAGTATAGTTAAATGGGGTTTTCCTGGGCGTCCTTGGCCTGTCCGTAGCATAGGTCACCAATCACTGATCATTAGGGTGCTGACACAAGCATTACAGAGCTGTAGATGTTAGTTGGTGAGGCTAATAACATGATATGGCTGGATTCAAACATACTGTTTTGATTAGTATTTTGATCAGTGGTTTTAGCCAAAATCAGGAATGGAAACATTTGCATTTTTTTTAGGAAAGAACTTCTTAGGCTTTATTCACACGTCCTGTGAAATTGTCCGTGATCGCAGATCCGCAACCACAGACATTTTTTTCGGCTTTCCAACCACATACAATTGCCACTAGTAGGCTGGACAGGGTGGAGGTAGGACCCAGATCTGTCTGATATTTATGGAATTATCCTGTGGATGTTCTGTAAATGTTGTCGATGAGAATACCCTTAAACAAAAACTCATAGAGGCACATTTATCAAACTGGTTTAAAGTAGAATTGTCTTAGTTGCCCCTAGCAACCAATCAGATTCCACCTTTCATTTTTCAAAGAATCTGTGAGGAGTGAAAAGTGGAATCTGATTGGTTGCTAGGGGCAACTAAGACACTTATTTTACACCAGTTTGATAAATCTCCCCCATAGACTTTATTACGGTGTTTCATTGTAATGGTGCCCATAGTAGCCAGTTATGTGATACAGCCATTTAGCAATGTGCCATGCACATTAGGCAGTGATGGCTAACCTTCACACTCCAGCTACTGCAAAACTACAATTCCCATAATGCCTGAACAAGCAAAGATATGGCTTTTGCTGCCCAAGCATGATGGGAGTTGTAGTTTGGAAACAGCTGGAGTGTCAAGGTTAGCCATCACTGATCTAAGGGGTCTGATTATCAAGCATATTTAGCTATAAATTCCTGAGATCAAATGGTATGCACACTAAGAATTGTACCTGCTCTCTTTCAGAATGATGGGAAGCCTACAGAAGCAAAGAAGAAGATCCAGCATGTTACGTGGCCATAAGTTTATATGAAGAAGCGTATCCGACTGATTTTAGGATGTTACAACCTAATGGTTGCTATTGGAATTTAGATGGAAAGATATACAGACATTGCCAACACTTTTTTTTTCTAAACCAGTTAAGGACGTATTATTGGTGCATGAATCTGTTCATTGTTTCTTATCCTAGAAAGTTCTGCAAGAACAAAAATCCCTCACCTCCATACAGATCTCATGTTCATCCATTCAATTACTAAGTTAGTGCTGAGGACTATCACGCTGATGGTTTAGGAGGAAGCCTAACACTGTCCTACAAGTGCTAGTAGTGTTTTCTTAGACCTAACATAATAGACATAACTATTATTTTTATAATATTAAACTGTTTGGATTGCAGTGGCATTTGTATTCCTCATGACGCCCATGTGAGGACACCTTTCTGGAGTTTGACCACATGAAGGGATTTAATGGCAAAAGTGGAGCTTCTGTGGGGAGCACATTTTTTAAAGAAATTATTAAAAATGTATTGGAAAACTGGTGCTGTAGAAACAGGGTTTGAATGTTTTTTTTCTAATCCCATCATAAAAAGTCTGTTTGTAGAACTAAAAAGTGTTTTTGTTCCTGTTTTTCCAGTGTCAGTAAGTATAGTGAAACAATAGACAGAAAATCTACTAACAAAGGTGATGTCTGTGGTGATTCATAGCATCATTCAGCTCTCCTACACAAAGGGTGACCTTGTATCATACCTCAACTATCTATATGTTGGACAACAAAAGTATAGTAAAGACACAAGTAAGGCTGTATTAATACTGACTTTTTTTCTATTAGGTCAGGGCTTGTTTTTTTTGTTCTTTTTTTCCCTTTTCCTTTCAGCAACAATGGAACAGTCTGTAAGGCTATTCTTATTTTACTTGTCAAAAATACTGGAGTTTAGATGAAAGCCCTGCAACCCCTTTTTAGAGTCTGCAAACTCAATTTGTTGGAATCTGATTCCACCATCAGTCACTTTTTATGGGCTGCATTATTTTACGGTTGTTGCGCCAAAATTATTATCAGGGACAGGTGCCTTGATAAATCCTGCACAATTTTTTGGCTTAAACAGACAAAGCACAGCTACAGTACTTGTGTGTGCTATTACAATTCAGCTCTATTAACTTCAAAGGAACTAAAACCACAGCCAAACTGAGGACAAGAGTGGTGGTGTTTCTGGAAGAAAGCGAACATGTTTTTGTAAGCCTGGATAACCTCTTTATGTATTGAGCGTAATGAGACATTTTGGCAATGTATACTGAATAGAAATTGAAGGGATTGTGACTATAGTAGTGTTGAGGGTGATCTTGGGGCTCATTTACATCATGTTTGTGTCATCCAAGGCATGAATATGTCAACAAAATAAGATGATGATGTACACGTGTGTGGCCTCCATTGGCTTTGATCGTCGGAACATAGCTAGTTCAAGAGTTTTTCTGCACATATGTGTTTAGTCGATTCTGATCAAAATGTGCAGCACTCCACAGAATTTCAAGCAATCATTTGATCCCTTGTAGAATACACTGCACTAAGGTGTGGCAGTGATTTCACAGATCTCCTAGTGGACTAATGTTCCCTTTACACTAAGCGATTAATTTGTGCAGTTGAACGATTTAGAAGTAACAACGTGTTTTTAATAACGATCGGTGTTTAGATGGAACGATAAATCATTTGAAAAATTTGTTATTACGATTGTTTTAAGATCGTTTAAGCCCATCTTACACATAGGGTGAATTATTGAAAGACTGTTTAGACAAAGCGATCTGCTAATTTTCAGCGAGGATATAGAGGAGACAATAGCAGCTCAGCCTCGCATTCCCTTTAGGCCTTATACCTACGTTACATGTTTCACACGGAACACGGACGTGGCAGGCCAATAACTGAGTTAGCATGGGCAGAATCTCTGACGTTGCTGGAAGTGGGGGAACTGTAGGAATATACGCTCTGCTGTAATGACAGAGCTGTGCAGCTGTGCTGCGCATATACAGTTACAGGCCTTCCGTGTCCATGTTCCTTAGGAATAAGGCCTAAGAATGACCTCAGCATGGGTCATAGAGGTCAAAGAGCTTGCTTACAAACTCACCCCATACATAGAATAGGATCTGGATATGTTCATTGTATCTATGTCCATTATACTTGCTGTAAAGCAATTTGCTAAATGCTGTTAAAAACAGGTGAAGCATGATGGCTGCCCTTATGATGATGTAGTAAGTTATTGAGGAATCTCAAACACTAGCTGCTGGAACTACCTTCTTTCCAATCTCAAACACTAGTGTCTAAAACAGGAATGGGGAACCTTCAGCCCTCCAGCTGTTGCAAAACTACAATTCCTATCTTGCCTGGACAGCCAAAGCATGATGGGAATTGTAGTTTTGCAACAGCTGGAGGGCTGAAGGTTGCCCATTCCTGGTCTAAAAAGCAGCCACCAGCGCTCAAGATTCCCTGACAATTGCACTTGGTTCTGCAAAGATTAAATGCACATGGCAACCTCAGACCACCGTGTTAGAGAAGCATAATGGATTGTGGGGATTGGTTCCATGTGGAGCTATTTAAAAAAAATTGTTCTGGTATCATGCATTATAATGATAACCTCATCTTCTTCTTTAATTTTAGGATGTCCCATACACTTCCTTCCACCAGAGGGAGCAATGGGAAAAGAAATTTGATACAAAATCTAGAACAGTAGAATTTTATAGGCTGTGTATACTGAGAAGTCCGGTGAAAATGTTAAAGTATTGTATTGCCCTCCCAAAACTTCTAGAAATCACCAATATACACTTATTATGGAAAATGCACATAAAGTGCTTTTTTCCCTGCACTTACCACTGCATCAAGGCTTCACTTCCTGGATAAAATACCGGACTTCACCTTTAAATCTTCTTTGGAATGAAACAACTTTTTATATGACTTAAGAGGTTATCAGGGACATTCTAAAATGTACCATAAATGTGCTACAAAATGTAAATACATAAGTACAGATATTTCAATGCCGTTATGATGCTGGGAACTCCGAAACTGTGTAAATGTTAGTGCCACTGTACTCACTGTGTCAGTATAGTACAACGAACATTTAAACAGTTTCAGAACTCCCGGCATGATAATAAAGCATGATGCCGGGGGCTCCAAGGTCTGGTCCACAGAATGTTGTCCATCCATGGACAGAATTTTACAGATGTGTGAATGCCTACTAAGGCTAAATATCAAAGTAAAGAGTGTGTCGTGTAGGAAGAAGCTGAGTGGTTATTATTCTAAGGTCCATTATAGTCCATGTACAAATAAGGTCTTGGAAGAGGAATCTCCTTTATTTGTGAAGAATTAGATATAAATAGAAATTACATTTATTGTCTCTAAATAAGCAACAGATGGTTATTTCTGTTCCATCTGACATTGGGCCAAGCACCTTAAGGGTTACATCTTCTACTGACAAGGAGGGAGTGCTTTCAGCTCTAGATGACGAAGGAGAGGTAGACTTGGACAACCACTTTGAGTAACTTTTAGATAGACCAGTCTGTGGATAATCTGGTTTAAGAGAACCTGTTACAAAGCTTCTTCCTCCTAGTCGGTGTGCAAATGCAGCTGCCACCTGGAGATCGGGTTGCCATGGATATGTCCCATGCCAACCAAATGTTCAGGTACTCTCTATGGAGAGGGGTAGGCCGCAGTCGGAACTCTGGCACCAACTCACCGCTTTGAGAAAAAATGGTTGGGCAGTGTAAATCCATTACACCTGACCCTTCTCTTATGTAGATAGAGAGTTGGGAAGCCCACATGTGCCTGCCTTTAAATTCAACCGACTTCAGTAAAAATAAACTTTTGCTATGTCAGAGAGACATATTAAAAAAGTTTTAATCAGTCAAGTCTGAGTGTTCAGGTCGTAACCATGAGAATGAGCCGGGAGATGTCGATGCACAATGCGTTCTCTTCCAGCTCTGTGTTATGTGACCTGGATGGACTTCCAGTGCAAGTCTATGGAGCTGTCCAGGTCTCGAAGACGATGAATGGGGAGAGGAGTGGGCGGCTTCACGGTCATTTACTGATGGTCAGGAGCTGTAGACTTTGTTTCTGATGCTTTCAGAAATGTACTTCACCTTTCAATTCTAGCAACAGCCTTATCTGCCCATATGATAGTGGGAGGGACATGTTTCCTCTAAGGGTCCTATCACACTGAGCGATTTTTAACGATCGCAAACTAGATTGTTTATCGCTAACCTGAAATCGTTCACCATACTACACAGAACGATAATTGTTAGTTACATTTGTTACTATGATCCTATTGCGATCGTTACTATAATCGTTTATTCCTTCTGAACCCAGAAAAACAATGAACAATGTTCTATTACACTGAACAATTAGTGAAAAAATGCGGAACTTGAGCTAAGGAATGTGGAATTACAGCGAACGATTAACGATAATTTTAGGTTCAGATCTAAGGGCCCTATTCCACCGGACGATTATCGTTTGCATAATCGTTACCGATTAACGATCTCAAACGACCGCTATTGCGAAAGACCTTAAAATGTTCACTCATTTCCATGGAACGATAACCGTTACTTATGATCATAATTGCGATCGTTTTTCTTCGCTATTTATTCGCTATTGCGTTCGTATCTATTGCAATCGACCAAACGATGTCTTATTCAATGCGAACGTTTTGCGAACGAGCAACGATAGAAATAGGTCCAGGTCTTATAAAGCGATCAGCGATTTCTCGTTCGGTCGTTAATCGTTAACTGCATTTCAACCGAACGATTATCGTTTAGATTTGAACGATTTAACGATAATCTGAACGATAATCGTCCGGTGGAATAGGGCCCTAAATCAACAATCAAGGACATACGAACAATTTTTCGACCGTTGCCTGCAATTACACGGAACAATTATCATTTAAATTTAAACGAAAGTCCAAGCTTTGTGCAATCCCATCAGGGTGAATTCATTTCTAAGACGAGTGCTTGAAAGGGTCTATTACAAGAAAAAGAGATCCTGATACAGGTCCATACAGAAAACGTGGATATTTTCTCAGGGTCTAGATCAGGGGTGGGGAACCTCCGGCCCGCGGGCCGCATCCGGCCCCTGAGACCTCCCGATGCGGCCCGCAGCTCCCCTGTGATGCGAGCCACTCTGGAGGAGGAAGGAGCCGGCATACACAGCATCCTCCGGTGTCTGTGACAGCTGCCGGACACAGGAGGATGCTGTCTGTGCCGGCTTCTTCCCCAGCAGAGCGGCGCGTGTCTTCAGTCTCCTGCGGGCCGCGCGCGATTCATTTCATCGCGCGCCGCCTGCAGGAGAAAGACCGGCACAGAGGACCTGGGACAGAAGAGGACATGGGCAGCGTGGGAACGGAGGTAAGGTGAGTGGGATGTTTATTTTTTTTATTTGGGGGTTAACTAGGCCACCAGGGACATGCCTGATGGAGGTTAACTAGGCCACCAGGGACATGCCTGATGGAGGTTAACTAGGCCACCAGGGATATGCCTGATGGAGGGTTAACTAGGCCACCAGGGATATGCCTGATGGGGGTTAACTAGGCCACCAGGGACATGCCTGATGGGGGTTAACTAGGCCACCAGGGATATGCCTGATGGGGGTTAACTAGGCCACCAGGGACATGCCTGATGGGGGTTAACTAGGCCACCAGGGACATGCCTGATGGGGGTTAACTAGGCCACCAGGGACATGCCTGATGGGGGTTAACTAGGCCACCAGGGACATGCCTGATGGGGGGGATAACTAGGCCACCAGGGATATGCCTGATGGGGGTTTACTAGGCCACCAGGGATATGCCTGATGGGGGTTTACTAGGCCACCAGGGACATGCCTGATGGGGGTTTACTAGGCCACCAGGGACATGCCTGATGGGGGTTAACTAGGCCACCAGGGACATGCCTGATGGGGGTTAACTAGGCCACCTGGGACATGACTGATAGGGGTTAACTAGGCCTACCAGAGGCATCACTGGGGGGGTTAACTACAATAGCAGGGGAACTAGGGGAACAATACTTTGCCTTGCCCCGGGTGCTGCAAACCCCCGCTACTAACTGCCGCGCATGGTATGCGGCCCTCGAATGATTTTATTAATGCCCGACCGGCCCTCGACATGGAAAAGGTTCCCCACCCCTGGTCTAGATCATTGAGAGGAAACTCTTAACCAACAAGGGCCTATTTGATCAAGTAATTTGTGGGCACTTCACTAGATATTGTAAGCCTAACATTCCCTTAGGGTCTTATTAGATGGGATGAATATTGTGCAAAAAATCGTTAGATCGTTCAGATTTGAACAATAATCGTTACGTGTAATAGCAGGCAGCGATTAAACGACCAACGTTTGATAAAATCAGGACCTATTTTTATCGTTAATCTTCACAAATCATTTGAACATCTTCAGCCAAAAAAGGACGAGTGCAAGAACAACTGCAAGTAACGATCATGATCCTGTGTAATAGGGTGAGCGATTAAGATCGTTCGTCATAGCGGTCGTTTGAGATTGTTTATCGTTAAATGAGAAGTCCCATGAAATAAAGAAAAAGAAAGAAAGGCAGGGAGTGCAGGAACATAATAAAGTATACTTATCTATCCTCGTACCCTGTACTGTGTCCAGCTGACAGCCCTTGGCCTCCTTCAGCCCTTCCAGCTTGCAACATTGCGTACCCAGCTGAGTGATTTCCCGTTTAGCCAATCAGTGACTGGGACACCCCAGTCCTTTACTGACTGGCTAAGTGGCTTATCGTTCAGCCGGGTCACGACATTGCAGCTGGAAAAGCCAGGTACATGATGTACCCGGATTCCAGACGAAAATGACGGCTGGTGGCTGTCAATGAAACCCGGGAGTGACACTACGAAGGCCCGAGGACTGGTCAGTATACTTTGTTTCCTGCACCACCCTGTCTTTCCGTTTTTACTTTCATTGGACTTCTCTTTTAAATGTCTTTTTTTCTTAATTAGCTGCAATGTTGTATGGCACCTTGAGGCTAGGTTCACACCTTTTGCAAAAGCGGCAGAATTCTGGCATTTTCACCAAAAAAATTGTTGTCTCAGTTATGCAATATTTATCTGTTTTAGATGTTTGTGGACACCTTTACATTGTGTCTGAAAACAGCCTATGGCAAGGTTCACCCTACATAAAATTGATGGCAGTCTTTCTTAGCGATGGTCATCATTGCACAAATAACGTCTGTTATTTAAAAAATAAGTTATTTGCGCAATGACGGCCCTTATTATGAAAGATGGCCATCATTTTTACATAGTGTGAACCTAGTCCATGGCTTTATCCATTATTTCCAGATAGTCCCCGGTCTGCAGGCAAGTTCGCTCATTTCCACCATCGAAAAGTTGGTTGACACTTAGATTATCCAGTTTTATACCTCATGTAGCGTCTGAGGGGTGATGTACATGATGCAGATGTTCCCTCTATGGTGATCGTTAAGCCTTGTACCATGCACATGTATTGCTCTAGATATAAAACAAAGAAAATACACCATTTTCTTTAAAGTATGTTTTTTTATTTTTTTACAGAAATATATACTGTAGTGCAATTTACTTCCAATAGATATAATACTGACATTGTGTCATTTTTATTGTTGTTGCAGTTCACGCATTAAATCATGCAACAAAACCCTCCTTGTTGTGAAATGCAGCACTGATCTAAATAATTCTAATAACTTCTGTTTCAAATATGTCTATATAAACTCTTTTTCTGCTACAACTACAATATAACAACATATAGCTTTATTGACATCTATATTTCACTAGAAAAAAAAACACTTTTTCTAAATAAGAAATTCCCTTATGTGTAGAATGTTAGCAATAAAATTTCTTTAGAATACTCCAAGTTTTCCTTGTTTCCATAGAGTGTTCTTATACATTAACATCCTTAAAGTGGACCTACCAGCATGATTTTAGCCTTAACCAAGAACGTGGCAGAACAGATATCACTCTGAATCCGGTGATACTTTTGCTATGTAGATCACCCCTATGTTAGTTTTATCTCATATGCAACTTGAAAATAGGTCTTGTAGATTAAACTGTCTGGCAATGAGCTTCCTATGCTCATTGCCTTAGAGTTAAAGGGGTTTTCCAGCGCTACAAAAACATGGCTACTTTCTTCCAGAAACAGCCCCACTGTTGTCTCCAGTTTGGCCGGTGTTTTGCTGCTCAGTTCCATTAAAGTGAATGGAGCTTACTTGCAAACCGCACCTGACCTGGAGACAAGAGGCGTGTTGTCTTTGAAAGAAAGTAGCCATGCTTTTGTAGCACTGGATAACCCATTTAATGGGCATGCTAGTTGTATAGTACTGATCATTGCACACAATAATATTATGTCTAAATGCCATGCATAGACAGTGGATATCATACTTGGAATGTCCCTATAAACCTTGTTCATTCATGGGCAGCAAGGCTATGGTGATGCTTTCATGAAAAGTGCCCAAAATTTTTATACTAAAACCATTTGTGTATAAAACCTACATAGACAGGCTTTACGTCCTGCACAGATATTTTGGGACAGGGCCTGTGCAAGTGGAATTCTGAATGTAAATGACCTCAGTTCCTATGGTTTCTGTTATAGCTATTGCCTCTGTTTATAGCTGCCAGCTTTCCCCTTCCTCTATTACCAATAGTAAGATAGAGCTGTAATAGCTCCCTGTCTTTATAGGGAACAAAAGACAGGGAGACTGTTCCAATGCCCTGCTACTTTCAGCACTTTCACATAGTCCGATGTCTGCCACAAACCAGCACCAATCAGTGAGATCAGCACTCATTTGCAGAGCCTTTACAAGGCTCGATCAGTCATGTCGCCAGGCCACACAAACAATCGCTATATCATCTGTGCATGTCTGTTTACACAGGAAGATGTGCGGGCAACCACTGATAATTTTAACACCAGCACAAGAGATTGCGAATGAAATTTTCTCATTTGTCAGCTGATTAATGGCCCTTTTGCATGGGTTATTATCGACAGGGAGGGTGTCCTAAAAGACCATTAAAGGGTTACGGTTCTATTCCGCTAAGCAATTTCTCAACGATTAACAATAAAGTATCTCAAACGACTGCTACGGCGAACAACCTGAAATCTTTAACCCAATTACATGGAACGATGATCTTTACTTATGATCGTTCTTGCGGTCGTTCTGTCATCGCTACTGCGAACGGCCGAACAGCGTCTTATTAAATTAAACAATGCGTGACCGATTGGCCATTGATCAACAATAAACGACCAACGATTTCTCGTTGGTTGCTTCATTGTTGTCTGCTATTACACAAAACTATTATTGTTCAATTACGAATGATCTAGCGATTTTTCAAACGATAATCGTCCTGTGGAATAGGGCCCGTATTCCAAAAAAAAGTAACTTGTCCCCCCACAATCTCTTACGTATACCCTATCCTGTATCTCCGTATCAGCTCGTGGCTCGTTTGTTATTAATACAACCGTGGGAACGGCATGTGACCTATGGCTCAATTAATTCTCTATGGAGCCACCAGAGAGAGCCATGTACAGCATTTAGAACTTTGCGTGTGCTGTACCCCTGCAAGGTCGTATTCGATGGCCTGACCTGCCAGATGACCTAATCTGCTAGATAGGCTCTTGTATACAGAGGCTCAATAATCGTGCAGCCCTTTCCTTTAATCAGCCATTGACCGTGCATCTCTTATTACACAGACAGATGTGTGGCCAAGGGTGGAATATTTGACATCTTAAAAGACGAGTTAGCATTTGCTCGCTTGTCTTCTTATCACTGGCTCTATTACACAGGGAGATAACCTGATTTGCTAGATAATCTCTCCATGTAGTAGGGCCTATACTGACGTGGCACAATCTGCTGTCTAGCATTAAACATGCCCCCCTCCTAAGAAAAGCAGGGTTGATCCAAGGAAAAACAGAGGCACGTGATACAGAGGCATGTGATATCAACCTCAGGGGGAGAGGGGAGAAAAACATGTGTATAGGATGTTACGCAAGAAGGAGATAAACATCAGCATTATGGTCATGTAACGGCATGTGATGCTGGCTTACAGAGGCATTTCAGCTATAGACAGTATACTAACCATTAGTGACTAACCATATGGCATTTTTAGAGTTACTGCATACAGCATTTACCGCAGCCACCAACGCATCCTCCCTGCTATTGGTATATTAATAAAACCAGACATATACAAATCTTTATCTGCAACTAAAAAACGCAATGACCAATTGAGGTATAGACTTCACAAGACTTTTGAAGGTGTTGTGTCGTGTCTGGCACCAAGATTCTAGCAACAGATCCTTGAAGTCTTGTAAGTTGCATCATATCAACTTCAAGGACTGATTGTTTACTTGCTGGCTAATATATACCATCCCTTGAAAGTTGTTATTGTTGTTTTTCACTTCGCTTGTAGTGGTTTTATTGTAGTGCTCACAGTAAGCAAGTAAATGGGTGACGTCCGACAAATATTCTCTTTGCCTTTGTGTGAAATTGTCATCAAGAAAACAGCCATTAGATGCTGCCTCATAATAGATTTTACATTTATATTTTACATTTACATATACCCTTTATACAACCTGTCCACACTGAAAATATAGGGGGGTGGGAAATTACATTTTTGAGGGGTTGCACCAAGGTCCAGGTTCCCATAACCAGGCAGCTAAACATACCATACAGGGTAGCAGCTCTTTAATTGCATGAAGCCCCATATAATACAATTACATTGCAATGCTAACCGAATCTCAACTGAAGCTTATAGAGGGATTCTCTCTAGAGATGAGCGAACCTGAAGCATGCTCGAGTCCATCCGAACCCGATCGTTCGGCATTTGATTAGCTGTGGCTGCTGAAGTTGGATAAAGCCCTAAGGCAATGTGGAAAACATGGATATAGTCATTGGCTGTATCCATGTTTTCCAGACAACCCTAGAGCTTTATCCAAGTTCAGCAGCCCCTGCTAATCAAATACCGATCGTTCGGGTTCGGATCAACTCAAACCTGAACCCGGTTCGCTCATCTCTATTTCTCTTCCGTGTGGAATGGTCTTATTTAAAGGTAACATCAGGTAAGTGGAAAAACAGTGTTAAAAGGATTGTTTCCACTTTTGACGTAACCAGGTAGGGCATATTGAGATCAAAAAGGGCCACCTCCACTTGAGATCCCCCTATATGAGCCAGATCAGAGAACCACACACAAAAAGCTGACCCGGCCTGTCTGAGATCCAAATCGCTGTCATATAATGCTTTGTTTTCTAAAATGGTTGAAATAAGAGAGAGACAAACCCTCTAAATGAAAATTCTGGTAACAAATATTTATACTCTCCATGGCCATTTCCTACCTTGGCTGACAGGATAAACAGAACCAACCTTTTGTTCTAGTACTGGAAGACCATCTAATGTGTATGACAACCTAAAATGTGTATGACAATCTAAAATGTAAAGGCTATTGTGTGTAAGCATCTGTTCACATTTTGTGGCTTAAGAGCCATAACAGCTATGGTGAACCTGTTTTCGGGTGGATAATAAAACCTGACAAGCCCCATTGACCTGTAATGTGGTTTGTCAGATGATTCTAGTATTTAAAGGTACGTTCACACTGCGGAATTCGCTCAGAGACCTTAAGCGGATTCCGCCAGGCGGCCTCCATTTGAAGTTCCGCCGATCCCATAGACTCAATGGTATCTGCTGGCGGATTCCGCTGTTCACCCAAAGAATGAACATGTCAATTCTTTGGGTGGCCAGTGGAATCCGCCGGCAGATACTATTGAGTCCTTGGCACCAGCGGAACTTCAAGCGAACCTGCGAACGTACCCTTAGATAAATTGATGGTAAAATGTATATATGGCAGGTGTAATGGAGCTTTGTTTTAGAAAAAACCCTATAGAGGGAGCTGTGCTTTTTTATTAATATATGTACGTAAATGCCATTAAAGTAGCAGTTTTTTTGTCACACAATGAAGTTAGTCCTATTGTGCCATAGCTGTATGTAGAGGTGAAAATTATAGCTCCAAAAGATATCATTAGTTGTTTATAAACATCACAATGGATGAAAGAGACGGGATTAACTAAAAAGAAATAGTTTACCTTTAGCTTCATACCATTTGTAATAAAATATACTTTTAAAATATGATGCTAACAAGTTCTATAAAGCGCTAGCATTTGTCATCAGCATCACCTATCATATACAATCTGCTCAGAGATATTAAGGTCAAAACTGCCTGTTTTGGTTTGATAGGGAACACACAATCTGCACATATTTATTGAATCGTACATGTTATATTGTCTTATGCTTTTTTTTTTATCTATCTTCATCCACGTTTCCTTTATATATCCTTTCCACATTCAGGACACAGGATGTCATCTCTTTCTGTAAGAAAGCCACGACCCACCAAGGAAATCGCACACTTCTTACAGTTAAAGCAATCGCTGTGCCATTGTCGCTCCTCGAAGGAAATGTATTTTGTTCCTCCAAGCCCTGGGAAATTAAAGAAATCACAAATAAACAATTATTAGAAAAATGAATAATCTATGTAACTAAAGGAATATATTATCATTCGTATAGAGGACCAGAAATCTTTTGAATACCATTATTTATTAGAAATGTGGATAGTATGGCTGTAGATTGATGGCTACTAAGGATGACATTACATTTAAGTCAACAGTCGCTTGTTAGCTGGCTGCCTTTGAACTCTGTGCCACTTAGCTGGATACAGTCCTGGGAAACTTCTCATAGTTTCCCAGGATTGAATCCAGCTTTTCCAGGCACCCGCCTGTCAGGCCTGCACCAGGTACAGAGCTGCAGACACAGGCAGATAGGTGATAAGGAAATAAAAATGATTCCTTTGTCTTTGCCAATGGGCATTTCCCTGGAAACTGAAGTGCCACAAAAGTGATGCTGAGCCAAAGTATACAACCCTTTTCCCTCCTCCATCCTCCTATAAATTACTCAAACTATAAATAGGTTTACTTGAATAGTGTAAGGAGAGGTTTTCATCAATTCTTAGAAATGCTTCTTCTTGAACAACATATGCGGTACAGCTGTTGTTGCACAAGAGGACACTGGTACATCCAGACATATTTTAGCAGAGCAATTTTAGATTTATTTTGACAGTAGCAGTAATGTGGTATGTTTTACTTAAAGAGAATTTGCCATTAAGTGAGGATAGCATAAACTTGTAACAAAGACCCTAAATCTATTATAGTACCACCTAAATCTGTTCATGCAGCCAATGTTGTATTGTCATAATTTTTGTGCACTACATTGTTCAGTTTTAACAGGCCTGCCCAGTGCAGTCTTACCCAAAAGTATTAGGTCATTGAGTGACTCTATATCTGATAACCTATTTAATCTAATATATTTAAAGTACATTTTGGCGTTATTATAGATCTCAGTGCAGAGGTGGCTGAAAAGTATTGTCAATGTTCACAATCAACAGTCAGCCCCTACCAATCCCACATTTATAGCATACCTAACATATAAGCTGAAAAGTTATAATGTCAAATCAGATGTGATATACTACGTCAGGTCAAACTAACAACAAACAGCATATATACCACTTATTGGACTGGTGCATCCAGCACATTTCTTGGCATACAAGTTGCAGAAGCAGTTTAAGCAATAGGCAAACTCGTCCCGGGATGTAAATCTTTGCCCAGACAATGGTTTTTTGCAGCCAGTACAAATAAAGCACTCCTTATGCCATGGCTGATCCCGATAGGTAACACCTCCTGTGGTAATAGCCTTAAATAGAACAGAACACAGAGTCAGACATTAGCTTTGTTTAACAAGTGTTACTGTATATTCATCCTAATAATATCACCTGCTGTAAATATAAGACATTAAGTCTCCTATTCTATAAAGAACCTACCTAACTAAAATAAGGGGGCTAACAGACCTTTCTAGATAATATGAGAGGGGGAGTCTACCTAGCTAATATGGGAGTTGGGGCAACCTGCCTACTTACCTGGCTAAGATGGTAAATGAACATACCTGCCTAGCTAATATTAAGCCCTACATACTCAGCTAATATGGGGCCTACCTACTTCCATTGATATTTGTTGGTCTATCTGCATAGCTAATACGGGGATGGGGCAACCTGTCTACCTACCTAGCTAAATGGGGAGCCAGCCTAGTTACCTAGATTATAAGGGGGGGCTACCTACTTTCTTAACTAATATGGGGGGGGGGTACCTACCTAATATTGGGGGACCTGCCTACTTACCTAATATAGGGGTCCATCTATGTATATAGGAGGGCCTGGCTACTAAATATGGGATAGCCTATCTAAATTAAGTAATATTGGAGGTTATCTACCTATCTTATGTGAAGAGGTTTGCCTAAATATCTACTACTATCTACCTACTTACCTAATATAGCTTGCCTACCTATCTAATATGCAGTTTCTAGTTAAAATAGGCTGGTCTAGCTACTATATATATGGTCTAGCTACTAGCTATATAATTTGGGGGGCCTACCTATGTTATATGAGGGGTCTACCTACCTAATAAGGGGATATTGGGCTCCCAGTTCCATATATTCTGGGAATGCGAGCTTGTCCGACCCTTCTGGCGGGAGGTGTGTGAGATATCCTCCGCTATCCTCAGTGTTAGAGTCCCTAGGGACCCCGGCCTTTGCCTCCTCAACCTTTTCCCTAAAACTATCCGGAAAAAACAAGCCAAATTGCTATTGGTCCTCCTAACTGCAGCCAAGTCCCTAATTGCCAAATGCTGGAGGCAATCGACCCCACCTTCCATACCGCATTTCAAAGCTAGAGTTAGGGAGTTACGCTCTCTTGAGCGCCTTACGGCATCCCTAAATAACAGGTTAGAGGCCTTTGACTCTATTTGGGCTCCATGGGACTTGTATTCCTCCCCGTCGGCACCTGCCTCTGGTACATCCTAGATTCCTATCCTTTGTCGTCTGTCCCCGTCCTCGTCTTTCCCTGTCCTTGTCTCCCCCTTTTCCCTCCCCCCCCCCCCTACATTTCCTGCCCCCTTCTCGTCCTAAGTCTGTGTTTTGTTCTGTGTTGTTTCGTTACTAGCCCAGTATGGTCTATGGACCCTACCCAAACAGACTTTGTTTTTTCCAAACCCTGACCGGGATCTGGTAGCTGTTTTTATTGCGATTTGTTACTCTGGATCTCCTGTCTACTCCGGTTTAGGGGTTAAGTTGCATCTTTGACATTTGTGTTATGCATTATAACAATGTTCTGCTGCCTTCATATGTACCTTACCCAGTTTGTACAATTTTATGTCTTTCTTTTTTGGAAAATTAATAAAAATTACAATTGAAAAAAAAAAATAAGGGGATATTGGTATGAGGGGGAGGGGTAATGTACCTTTCTACAGTACCATGGGGCTTACTTGTCTTCCCAGATACCTAATCGGGGACCTATTATATAAAACAACTGTGTTGGGGCACCAAGGGAGAACATCACTTGAAACCTGACTTGCCTGCACAGAGTGATGACCTCAACACCACCAAACAGATAGTGAGCAATGCCTTCCCATCCAACATCAGTGTCTGACCTCTCAGATACTCCTCTGGATAATTGGGCCAACATTCCTGCATACACACGGTAAACCGTGTAGAAAGTCTTTCCTGAACAGTGGAAGCTGTTATAACTGGATGGGGTTCAGAATTTAGCATGGGATGTCCTAAAACTTCTTGCAGATGTAACATGTTTGTGTAGATTTTTTGCTAATAAAAGTCTGTGATATAACAGACTTTATGCATTTTGTGTACATTTTGCCCCTAGTAAAACCAAAAAAACGATTCATAGATACTTGTGTATTATGGTTTTAAAATCTGCAATCTGTCCCTAGATCCATGTAAAATTTTCACATGCATTGTACTCAATTGTTAAATTGATAAAATTGCTCAACAGCACCATAAATACATAGTACTGAAGAGGTTAATCACACTGAGAGTATGTAAGTGACATCCCCAGATGGCTGGAGCATACATTACCAGCTCCACGCTCCGTCTTGCTTCGGGGGTTCCCGGCTGGACTTCCCGCTCAGCCAATCAGTGCGCTGCCCAGCCACAGCCACTGATTAGCTGAGCGGGATGTTCAGACGCCGGGAGCCCCCGAAGCAAGCTGGAGCGTGGAGCAGGTAATGTATGCTCCAGCCATCGGGGGGGATTAAGGAGGCTGTCACTTGACATCTCGCTGCAAATATGTATTCTCATTGAAAATCACAGGCAAGGGATCCGCAGCGGATTTAGCTGCGAATTCGCAGCATGAAATCCACTGTGGATCCGGTATGTGTGTTTCTACCTTACGGCTAATAAGCAGATGTGTAAACTCAGAACTCACTGTGCTACTGTATTTATCACCTACTTTTTTACATTGGATGCAGTGCATTGCAAATTGCTTTTCATAACATGGCACACAAAAGTTTTGGTTCTCTTTGGGAATGAAACTCTTTGTTCCAATTGGCTGCTGGCATCGTGCACAGATGAAGCACGTCTCGTGCCAACTGTTTCCCTTATATTCCATCTTGCGTGTTCCTGCATGACAATAAAAGGAGTTTGTAACAGATTGTCACTGCCAGAATATAATTCTGTTCTGATAGTGCTTGAAGACTGTATGAATTATTTCCTGTCTTATACAAGAGTAGAAGAGCTGCCCTTAGGCCTCTGCCTCCTCCCCACCTTGACCCCCCCCTCGCCCCTCAGACAATTAGGGGATATGGCTGGCATTTGCCATGGAAAAAGGGCTAATCTGGCTATTTTTCTTGGTGTACACCAGGGGCGCATAATAATAAATCACCCCCCCCCCCCATAATGTTGAAAGACAAGGTGGTATTATTCAAATAATTTAATTGTCTAGATCACAGATGTCAAACTGTGGTCCTCCAGCTGTTGTAAAACTACAATTTCCATTATACCTGGACAGATAAAACTCTGGTTTTAGGCATGATGGGAAATATAGTTCTGCAGCCGCTGGATGGCAGTGAGTTTGACACCCCTGGTCTAGATACCATATATGTTGGACATAAATGAATTTTTGAAGCACTTTTTTTCCAAGTTTAGTTGGAAAATGATTTAAAGAAGAAGTCCCATGAAACATCAAAAATGACAGGAAGGTGGAGGGGTGGGGGTGCAGGAAAATAATAAACAAAGTATACTTACCCATTGCCATGCCCCGTATCGCCGCTCCTGGGTCTCGCTGACAGACACTGACCTCCTGTTGTTTGATTACCAGTCCAGCCAATGAGTGACTGAGGCTGCACACTGACCCAGTCACAGACTGGCTGACAGGGCAATCCATGACATACTCAGACGCCAACAGAGAATGTCAGTGAGTGGCGCAACAGAGGCATGGGGACAGGCAAGGATACTTTGTTTATTATGTTCCCGCACCCCCCTGCTATCCTGCATTTTTTTTTATTTCATGGGACTTCTCTTTTAAAGATACAAAACAAATTTCCTTTATTTTTCTGCTCCTTGCTTCCCAACTGGCACTAACCTGGCATTATTGTTTTCTTGCATTCATTGCACTTGGAGGAATATTCATTTGAGTAACATTCAGTACAGATAAGATGTTCATCCTTTGCAGCAAATGGCTTGTCCACCAATGAGCGCTTGCACTGGAAGCAGTGAAAGCAGGCCTCATGCCAGTGACGATCCTTGTATGAAAGATCCTGAAAGAGAAATTTGCCACTATTACCAATTCGAACACCTATTAGATTATTCTAAGTTAATAGAGGGCGTCTTTCTTTGGAGGGACGCACATTTGTGCATTTCATTTAATTTTGCACTGACCACAATTGAAATTGTCATATTAATAACTAGGTAGGGAGGGTTCGACAGGGAAATGTTTAGCTATTTTCTGCCATTCACTGATTATAATTACATAGCAATGTATCGCTATTTTTTAAAAAATAATTCCCTTCTTTATATAGCGCCAACTTATTCCACAGTGCTTTACACAGCTCATATCTGTCCCTGCCCCATTAGGGCTAACAATCTAAACCACAGATTCATCTATTTGTAAGTTTTTTTAAAATGTGTGGGAGGAAAGCAAGGTACCCAGAGGAAACCTATGCATACAAGGAAAACATACAAACTCATATTTGTATTCAGCAAATGTGCAAACAAACAAACAATCCCCAAGAATGAAAAAAAAAAAAATCATACGTTTCCCCTCCAAATAGAAGAGTGTCATAACAGAACAAAGTAGTGGTTGGATTTAACTAGTATGAGTTTTCTTCATTCTAGAGGGAACAATTTTGCATACTTTTTTGCTTGAAAAATGACCCCTTTAGACTCCACTTTAGCTAGTGATTGGTTGAGCACACATTTTCAATGTCAGGAAGGAGAAAAGGATGACACCAAAATTGTTAATTTAGACACTCCTGAAGTTTCTGCAGTCTTTCTGATGGATTTGATGGAGTGTGCAAAACTGGCTATAATGTATAAATGATTATTGCAATATTTTGACCAAATTATGGAAATTCTGTCACTTGGGCTACAACAATATTACTTTACTCTTTTACCAAAAGTAGATGCTTGGAACAGTAACTGATTGAAATTATGCATTGGATAAACATATATGTATCCTAAGATCATAATAAAGGAAAAAAATATAAGGATGGACTGGATGGGGCAGGTGGTCTTTTTTCCTACGTTTCTATACATTGTGGTGATGAACAGAGACCAAATTATTGGAATTCCATCTGAAATTTAGTGAGTGAAGCACATGCACCTGACTGTCCACATGATATTAAAGAAAATGTGATCCATCACACAAGGTAACTTTGCTTTATTGCTCTATGGTTAAATTCTGCTCTTCACGTGTCCATTGTAGACATTGTAGACATTGTGACTTAAAACCACTCCTTGAAAAGATGGGGGGGCCTACCCCGTCCAGCCCTGCTTTCAGCTGCAGATACATGCTCAGGATGCAGATTCAGTTTAAGCTATGACAGAGCAGAGAGCTGTTGGTTACCTGTCTGATCGCTTACTCTTGCAAGCCACGGGCTAAATGAAACCTGCAGCCTACAAGGGATCATTTATCGTCATGGATGTCTGTATCCCTGGCCGTGTACAGCCGAAGGAAGACCCGGTCCCTCAGTGTGGGAATGGGAAAAGGCGAGATTTGTTTTCTTTTTTCCTGTTGGTGCGAAGGCAGCATTATTAATGGAGGGAGCCAATTACTAGGAACACTAAGAAGTCCCTAACGTGTGTGTCAGGGTAGAGAGGGTGTGAAGACTCAAAGGTAACCTAGCTGCTGTATGGAAGCACCAGGAGGGTTGAATTCAAGTGTGGGGAACTAAAGAAGACTAAAGAACAGCTGTGTGGAGACTAAAGAACTGCTGTGTAGAGAAAAAAAGGGGGGCTAACTAAGGAGGTACTAACTACTGTGTGGGGACATAAAGAAAGCCATTACTATTGGGTAAGGATGCAAAAAACCAATGCTATTACACTGTGGAGTCTGAATAAGGCACTATTTTTATTTTACATTATTACGGGTGTTATTACAGTATGGAACACCAAAAGGGACATTATCCCTCTTTAGACTCTATAGATCTGTAGGCAACTACTGTTTCTTTACACAAGGTTTGACAAATCTTCCCCAATCGTCTCCTATCATTTTAACCTGCCCTGAATTCCTACATTATATCTTTCATGCACTTAAAAAAGTTGGTAAAGTTTATTTGTCAAATCATCAAATGAATTAGCAAATATCTTTTCTGCCAGGTCACATGATAAAAATAAATCTGTCACATTACATAGTGCAGATTCTGTAGAAAACTTGGAAGGCTATCAGGAACGATAATTCTCTCCATAAATAATACTGTGACTTCACACAGGATATTTCTCAATTTGGAGTAATCACTAACAGCTCAGTAAAAAATATTTGCTAATTCCAGTAGATATTTAGCATGAATAAAATGTGATATGTAAAAGTCGTACGTTCCAGAAGGTTGCATTACCAGAGCAATTTCTCAGAGGATATTTGGATTAAAATTTCCAGGAAAGCTAGAGACCAGGCAATTTTTTTTATAATATATTAAAGGAAAAGTACAAACTTAGCTGATAGCTGTCAAGCAACTGCTATTGAGTCAAGCATAAAGTGTACAGTACACATGGATCATATGAACCTGTTTATCCAGTCATGAGGTGATGTGTGGGATATTAAATTGGTTGTGAACTTAAAAACAATCCCTACTTGGCCCATTTCATAAAAATTATAACTGTATATAGCTGTATATAGCTGTATAACTGTATAAGTTATAACTGTACAAGCATTAATTAGGTACATTAAGAATGGTGTACATTTATCAAGAAAAATTACATGGAGATTGTAACATAAGGAGAAAAGTGATGACATAGTAAAAGGAATATAACATGTCACATCACACAATATTTTCATACAGAGAAAACAGTGTTGCACAAGGGGGGGGGGGGGGGGGGGGGGGGGGGGGGGGAGATAAAATAACTATATGAAAATCCTTAGTAGAATTTACAAAATTTGTTATTTATCCTTTCTACTAAGGAGAGTTTTTTTATGGGGATTTGCTATTGCTCTGGGCAGTTCCTGTCGTGGACAGAGGTGGCAGCAGAGAGCACTGTGTCAGACTGGAAAGAATACAGCACTTGTACAGGTTGCTTTGTACATATCGACTATATAGAAAATGTAATTGCTCTGAAAAATTAATTACAACTGCATCTACATCTAAATATTTCACATCACTTGATCCTACCCTATTAATACGATATTACGTTGAGCTTTTATACTGTATAGCTGTCTAGTCTCCTTTGTAAATATTATTTACACATCTTTTCTTTTATGCCTTGATTTGTCCATTACAGAACAATGGTCAACTACATATTCTTAACAGATTCTTTTATTTTAGGTGAAGACATATTGTCCTGCAATTTATTAGATCCTGAGGAGGGATATGCTTAGCCAAGAACATTTCAAGAAAAATATGCTCATACGCACAGGATTCAACTTCTGTTTTTATTGAAATCGCTGTCCAGAATAATATTTATCCTTCAACTCAAATAAATAAAGCAGAATGTAAGACTACTTCTGCTGAAAGTTGTTTTGACCTGAATTTTTTACATCCACTTTTACCACTCATAATCTAACCCAAGTCATAGTTTATATGGCTACCATATGAATACGAACAAACAACAACTAATAGGATTAGACTTGTAATCCTGCTGCCAAAAATGTCAAAATAGTACAAAATGCATACAGCTGTAAATTTTACTATGGACCTCACACAAATTGCATAATGACCACGTTGGCTGAATGCTTCATTGTTTGCGGGTTTTATGCTTGAAGCTAAAATGGCTCAACAAGGAATTTAGCTAAAGAGACTCTCCAACTAAAACCATTAATTCAGTTTTGGGCTTACTTTCATCCAGCAACTTTGTGGGATAGAAAATGTGAGAGCTAGACGGTAGACAGCAGTAAAGTTGTAAGGAAGAATTCTTCATGGTTTTCCTCACCATTACCAGTTTTAGGCTATGTTCCCACACAGTATTTTTGCTCAGTATTTTGCATCCAAAACAAGGAGTGGATTGGAAACACAGAAAGGCTATGTTCATACACTGTTGAAATTAAATGGCTGGCAAATAAAGGCCTTTGTTTTAAAATAACGGCAATTATTTGCCATTAAATGGTGGCCATCCACTCAATTTCAACATTGTGTGAGCAGAGCCATTCTGTGTTTTTAATCCACTCCTGGTTTTGGTTGCAAAAACTGACCAAAAATACTGTTTGGGAACATAGCCTTACAGTGGAACAGTGTGAGGGTGGTTTCACAACATAGCATTCTTTCCTCTTTGCACAGATGGGTTTTCAGATCCCCTTGATCCCCTACTAGGACCGGTCCCACATAGATCTAAATTATAATAGATTAATAAGAATACGCCCAAGGGAGGCTGGGCTACACCTGTCTCCCCTTACAGAAGGATCTACCTACAACCAACACTGTTTTTTTTCAGTCCTCAATCCTCTGCAGGTGCCTCTGCTGATCGCCCACCTCCTTCACAAGACATCATTCTCTACCTTTTATAAGCATTATAAGCTCTACAGACAGGCTAAAAACCCAGTCTAAAGGCATTGGAATGTTGTCTGCAGTCCAGTTATCAGACTACCCCCGACCCCCCCACCCCCTTTGTGCTGCCCTAGAGACGAAGTGGAAAGTAGAAATTGTTTACGTATCGTAATTTAATGTTTCTCGAGTCGATAGGCGGCACACTTACCCACCCTATAGAATTTTTTACTTGGATAATACTTTTGTCTATTCATTACGCAATGCTGGTTGTTGGTGGATCCTTCTTAAAGGGGAGGCAGGTGTAAATGGTGTATTATAATTAATCTATTTTAATTTAGATCTAGGTAGGTGGTCCTAATAGGGGATCAAGGGAACTCAAGGAAAAGTTAAATACAGTACATAAACAAATTCTACTTTTTTTCCACACACAAATTCCAGTGCAGGCAGCCTCTGTGTATAAGGCTTGTTGCACCCGAAACTCTCAGAGCAATTGCTCAGAACCAGAGCTCTGGGCGGCCTATACTATACAGGGGCACAAAGGAAGCCTAAAATATATGGGTGCTGCACAGAGGACATCTATACTATATGGGGACTGAAATATAGGGACCTATATTATACAGGGGCACAAAAGGGGCCCTATATAGTATATGGGTGCTGCACAGAGTAGGCCTATACTATATGGGGGCTGCAATGAAGGGACCTGTATTATACAGGGGCACAAAGAGGGCCTATACTTTATGGAGACACAGAGAGAGCCTATGCTATATAGGGGTTGCACAGAGGGGGAACTATACTGTACAGAGGCACAGATGGGCTATACTACATAGGAGGGGAGGCCAATCTTATTTGGGGGCACATACGGAGCCAAAATACTTTAGGGGAGCACAAAGGTGGGCCTAACTTCTATATGGGGCACAAAGGGGCCTGACTACTATTTGGAGGCACAAATTGGGCTTAACTAACTATATGGGGACACATAGGGGGCACTGTTACTGTGTGAAGTCATAAACATGGGGATTTGTATAGAGATGAGGATGATGCTGTAAACAAGGAGCCTAAAATATTTGCCTTGCACATGTACACTGAGCGTGGGGATGATAAATCATTGTGTCTACCTATTGAAATAGTTTTTTCCTGACCTGTAACTACTAAGGTTTTTAATGAAATGATTACCATTCAAAATTGGTTTCACACTACTCTGGAATGTTGCAGTGATTCCAGTAAGAGAGAGAGATAGATAGATAGATAGATAGATAGATAGATAGATAGATAGATAGATAGATAGATAGGAGATGGATAGATCAGAAAGCAGTCACACCTGGGTCTTCTGGTGTAGCCAAATATTTACAACAAATAACTGCAGCACTCCAATAAAGTGAAAAAATATTATGCAAATGTATTTCCCCCATAAGGCACAGCAGGCAAAGTTTCAGTCCCACAATGAATCTTTTTCAAGCAGTAAGGGACAGTTATGCCTGATAAATCTGCTTTATGCTACGTTTACACGAAACGATAATTGTCCCTATCGTACGATTAACGATGTCGGAGTAACAATTTTTTTTTTCATAACGATCAGCGTTTAGACGGTATGATATATCGCACGGAAAAATCGTTTTGCGATCGCACGCCCGCAGCCCGGCCCGCCCGCAGCCCGTGCCCCCGCTCATCCGCAGCCCGGCCCCACGGTTAACCGCAGCCCCCTGCGCCGCCCCGATCGCCGCCGCCGCTCAGATCGCCGCTGCTGCTCCGATCCCCCCGCTGCCGCTCCGATCGCCACCACCGCTCTGATCGCCCCGCCGCCCCGCCCACGAGCATACGTTACCTGCTCTGCGTAGCAGCTCTTCAAAATCCCCGGCTCCCCTCTTCTGTGCATTGATTGGCTGAAGAGGTGAGCCGGGAATTTCAAACGGCTCCTCTTCAGCCAATCAGTGCTGCCGTGCATTGATTGGCTGAAGAGGGGAGCCAGGAATTTCAAACGGCTTCTCTTCAGCCAATCAGTGCTGCTGTGCATTGATTGGCTGAAGAGGGGAGCTGGGAATTTCAAACGGCTCCTCTTTAGCCAATCAGTGCTGAAGAGGAGCACTGATTGGATGAAGAGGAGCCGTTTGAAATTCCCGGCTCACTTCTTCAGCCAATCAATGCACTGAAGAGGGGAGCCGGGGATTTCGAAGACCTGCTACGCGGAGCAGGCGATGTATGCTCGTGGCCGGGGCGGCGGGGCGATCGGAGCGGCGGAAGGGGTGGCGATCGGGGCGGCGGGGGGGGCGATCGGGGCGGTGGGGGTGGCGATCGAGCCGCCGCAGGGGCTGTGGATGAGCGGGGGGCCGGGCTGCAAGCGGGGGGCCGGGCTGCAGGCGGCGGGACTTTTACACGGAACGATCGGCGATTTTTTTGCGAACGATGATTTAAGAACAAGATAAAAGATGAAAATGAACGATCGCAAACGTGAGTGTTTATCGTTAACCTGAAATCGTTCACCATATTACACAGAACGATGGTTGTTAGATACGATCGTTATTGCAATTGTTATTGCGATCGTTTATTCCTTCTGATCTCAGGAAAACAATGGGCAATGTGCTATTACACTGAACGACAAGTGAAAAAATGCGGAACTTGAGCGAACGAACGTGGAATTACAGCGAACGATTAGCGAACGATCAGTGATTGATTAACGGTAATTTTAGGTTCAGATCTAAATCAACGATCAACGACATACGAACGATTTTTCGAACGTTGCCTGCAATTACACAGAACGATTATCGTTTAAATTCGAACAATATAACGTATTTTGGCACGATAATCGTCCCGTGTAATAGGGCTCTTACTTTGCTACTATGGCTGCAGCACTTTTGACACAGACAGCTTCCCGAGTTAAAAGCCTATTCTCATCCTAATATGCAGCCTTTTGCAGCCCTGAAGCCCCCCAGACAGCCAGTGGTGGCAGCAGAGGAGACATGTTCTTTACTGCTGTCAATGGACATTTTCTTTAAATTTCTAACATTACGTTTTTTTCCCAGAATTCCCCTTTAATATATCTCTAAACACGTCATCTATATCATGTGATGTCAGTAAGGCAGTGATAAAGTTTTTCACATTCTTAACTAGAGCCACTCTGGTCATAATGATTTGTGTTTCTAAGAATCCCCAGGACAAACTGTTGTATATACAGGACACGGCTCCATGGGGGAAGGTTATAGGCCATAGCTTTTGAAAAGAGATTCCTGTCCAAATAGCAACCCTTTCTTCTATTTACCTTCGGAATGTGCTGCTCATTGTACAAATCTTAAGATCGTGCATCGTATATACATTCCAAGACTGACTGCATTTTTCACTAATTTTTACCAGATCATTTTACCACAAAATATGCAAGAGTTTGTAATCTACTCACTGGTTTTACAAACAATAACTTGCAATGATTACATGTAATGTGATGGATTTATTCCAACTGTCTTATTAATACCACATGTCGTTGTTAGTCGCTGGACAGAAAGATAATAACATTTAGTCCATTTTCTATTAAGGTCCCATTCATATCGCATTTTGGGCTTCATTGCATAGTATACATCCGTTTACCTTCAAAAAGTTACAGCAGCCTAGGGTCATGGTACACCACAGTATACACTAAAATCCTTTTTTGAAGGTATCTTGACTTATCCCAGCAATGAAGCCATGAAATGTGATATGAATTAAATCCAGCAAGGTAACAATACTGGGATACATCACCACATCATTATGGAAAAAGTAGCTATAGGGGGTGCAGAGGTAGTAGTTACACCTTAACCATGGCACTTAAAGGGTGCCCAAAGGCTCCTTTGCCACCTAAGAAGACATCAGTATTAAAATTGGCACATGGTAGGTAAGGTGCATGTCCTAGATTTTGCACTTGGGTCAAGGAGCTAGTTACAATTTACAATTGAAAGTTAATCAGTTTATAAGGTTAGAGTAGCTCTCATTTCACGCAGCTCCAAGCAGTGAATCCTGGCAACTACGCTTTCCGCTGCTAAAGCAAGTGGTATAAGGAGTTGTCAGAGCACCCATATTGTATTGTACTTATTATGAAAGTCTATAGGCCTTCCAGTAATTTATATACAAATCCCTTTATCAGCAGAGAACAAAGTTGAGGATGGATTCAGCTCTTGGAGCTGGAAACCTAAGTGAAATGAGAGGTACCCTTTAAATATGTGTCTGAAACTAGTTATTTATTACACTTGAATCTCAGCTATGTCATTACCTAAAATCTACATTTTGAGGGTATGTTCACATTGCGAAGTCTGCGTAGAGACTTCACTCTGATTTCGCCGGGCAGCCTCCGCTTGGAGTCCCACCTATTCCATAGACTCAATGGCATTTGCCAGCGGATTCCGCAGTCTGCTCGGAGAATTGACATGTCAATACTTTGGGCTGACGGCATAATCCGTTGTCAAATATCATTGAGTCTATGGAACGGGCGGGACTTCAAGTGGAGGCCGCCGGACAGAATCCACTTGAAGTCTCTTTGTGGATCCCACAAAAGTGAATGTACCCTGACATTGGATGATGATGATACAGAGAAGCATGATCACAGGTAAATTGGACATGCAAAATGTCTCATAGACTTGTAGTGTAAATCCCCATAGCACTTTACAGGAGTGTAGAGATAAAGGGACACAGTTTGTACAGCCAAGTGCTTCTTCTCTTTTATTTTAGCAATTGTTAGAGTCCTCATCACTGCTTGAGAAAGGGTTCATTTATGCTGAAACATTGCACTGGTGTGTATTAGAAACTCTGAATTCACTTGGAGTAATGTCTGTTCCTGCTTTATGGGTCTTGGTATCTGAACTCCCACCTTTTTAAAAATTAGTACTAAAGGGAAAGGAACTCCTACACCAAGGTCAGCTCATACGCCTGGCATGGATGCGAACAGGTCCTCCTAGATTTTACACCACTTTAATAGAGGTAGCTGTTCTATAGAACCATTGAGAAAGTAACTATAAAAATATACTGCATACAAATATAAAATACATACTGTACATATAGCATGTTACTATGAGGTAGTCTGTAAAGCATAGAGTACAAATCAAAGGAAAAAGACTTTAATGCTCTTTAAAGATACACATAAGCCCTCTGGGATCGAATAACAAGATGAAGGAGGAACTCACCAACTCTCTAGTAGTATTTTTCTTTTTAGTATAACTATATTTTCTCTGTATAGACTCATTAGAAATTTCGTCTGCCAACAAGGACTTATTTTTCCCCTTAAAGAGTTTTTGGGAAATGATATTTAATCGTTTTAAATAACAAGTCATAAATTTAAGTTTAAAAGTTCACGCTGATTAATTCCTTAAGATTTTTCGGACTGTAAAGTTCTGACTTCCTTCCAACTTGTGAAATTCCTGATGTGCCTTGCAGAAGAAAATGGGACACAGCTCCAGAGAATAATTTATTGCTTGCTTTCACTGGGAGAGGGAGAAATGTGAAACCTTCACTGTTTTCTTGCTTTTTCAAACGGGTGATATCAGATAAAATAAAATAATCGAGAATATTCCCAAAATAGGTTACAAAAAGCTTTATTTTCTCTATAACCATGATTTTGGAGGGGAAAAAAAACCAGATACAGTTCTGAGGATTAATTCTGGCTCTCTGACATTGCTTGACTGGGTCATGTCAAAGAAAAGAGAGCACAATGTTCTTTCTTGCCATGCAATTTAAACAAACAGGTTTAAAAGATAGGAGCACAGTTATCTATCTAGTTAATACAGAAGAGGAAAAGTTCTGATTCTACACTGAAAGCAGATAGAAATTATAGCACAAAGCTAAACCTGCCCATAGCTGGCATCAATTTCAATATGCCATTAGAACAGCCCCAAGATGCCCCCAGTGTATAAAGAGGTATGTGTCTCTAAATAAATCACTCTGACAGCCAATGGTTTAAAACCCCTCCCTATGTTTATCAGTATTTCTCTAGGATTTCTCTAGGATTTAAAGCATTTCTCTGAACTAGTCCCCACTCATATGTAAACAGTTTAGACGACAATTGCATGTAAACATCAGACCAGACCTTATCAAAGAACTATAATGGTTCCTTAACGAAGCAACGAAACATGCGTTGGGACTGTCTGTGTGTGATGACCTATACAAATGGGTAAGTGCTGAGGGGGATGAGGACTGGTCTGATGTTTACATACAATTATAGTTTGGACTGCTTATTTGTGAGTGAAAAATACTACCTAAAGGGGTATTCCCTCAAAGAGCTAAAAAAATTAAATGCCCCCAAACCTAGCTGGTCTTACTCACCAAGTCCCCATGAGTATTTTGAGCCGTCTCCCATCTTTCTAGCTGCTGCCGTTCCCAAGTTATACGTTTTTCTAAAAGATGGTCTATATCCAAGATAGGAAACTACATTTCCCATCATGCAATGCTTATGCCTGATGATGATGATGTAGCAGAGCTGAGATGGCGATGGCGATGTAGCAGAGTGGAGATGGCGATGTAGCAGAGTGATGATGGTGATGTAGCAGAGTGGAAATGGCGATGTAGCAGAGCAGAGATGGTGATGGGCATGATGCAGCAGAGGAGCACTGTGGGCGTCCAGGGGTGAGGCGGCTGCAGGTGAGTTCGCAGGGGGGGTGGGACTGGGGGGCCGCATGCACAGGAGCGTCGTGGGCTGCGGGCGGCCACTGGGTCAGCTGGGGGGGGGGCTATCACAGAAAGGGTTGTGCAAAGAGTGTAGGGGGAGATAGATGGTGCGGCCGTCGGGTGAGTTGCGGGGGGGGGGGAGACTGTGGGCACGGTACGGGCAGCCACTGGGAGACGGGGGGGGGCTGCACTGAGAGGAGCGGCGCGAGTGGCCCCCGGGTGAGCTGCAGGGGGATGGCACAAACCGTGGGCACGGGCAGCCACCGGGTGAGCTGGGGGGACTGCACTAAAAGGAGCGCCAGGGGCGGATGCCGGGTGAGCTGTGGGGGACCCGTGGGAACAGGCGGCCACCGGGAGACCTGGGGAAGGCTGCACTGAAAGGACTCGCGGCCCCCGGGTGAGCTGCGGGGGGGGGACGGGACACAGACTGTGGGTATGCCGCCTGGAGCGCTGCGGGCGGCCACTGGGAGACCGGGGGGGGGGGCTGCACTGGAAGGGGTGCCGCGGGCCCGTGGGAAAGCTGGGGGGTGGGGCACAGACTGTAGGTACGCTCCGGGCGGGGGGGATACATAGTGCTGGTGAGCTCCAGGGCGAGGGGGGGCACATAGTGGGGTGAGATCAGGGGGGTTGGGTAAATGGGGTTACACAGTGGGGGGGGCTGCTGTCAGAGAGGCAGACAGAGATCAGCTGCAGCTGTCAGCATCTCACTGTCCTCCCTTACTTCAGTGGACTGGGTTAGAAGCGCTAACCCAGCCCATTGAAGAGAAGGAGGACATATGATGCCGTCTCAGAGAGTCGGGGCCAGGAGCAGGGAGCGTGTTGGGTTGGACTGAGATTTAATGATTCTATGCGTTCGCTGGGGTGAGTGCGCCTAGATAACAGCAAAACTGTGCAGAATTCATTATAACTTTATATTGGAAAGATGGAAAGCTACGGGTGGGCAACACATTAATGCAAAAATAATTTTGGGGAGAATACCCCTTTAAGAGAGTACCTTGATGAGGTCTGTTTGGAGGGGGCAGATTGTGGGTACAGAGTCGCTTTAAGAGAAATGCTTTGAACCCCATACTATATAGCACCTTGTTGTTAAGTAAAAACACCCAGAATTTTGGTATGCAAACAATCTTACAATACTTTTTTGATTGTCTATTGAATACTTTTGTTTTTATGCTAGTTTTTTTAAACATTTTTTAATTGGAATCATGTTTTTATGTAATTATGAATAAATAAGTATCATTATTTGAAAAAGTATGCTCATTTTCTTTTCTGTGGTAAAGTGTACCTGTCGTTATAAATCTAGATCAACAGTAGATGGCGGGATGGCTGTTTGTACTGCGTGTGAACATAACCCAAACCTGTCTATTCAAACCTTGTGTATAAAATAATTAATGTACAGGGCTGGAGACTGAGCCCTGTACGTAACTCAGTCAAGGCAGGGAAGGTGTAGTAGGGAAGAGGCTTGCATGCTGTGGCTCAATATCACTTCTGTGGCACTTTAGCTTCCAAGGAAACTGCTACAGGCAAATAGCAGAGGCGCTTCCAAGAAAAAAATTCAATTTTATAACTTTCCAAATGGCCATCAACATAGACAAAGCAATCACTTGCTTTATCTTCCTATCACCTATCTGCCTTTTTCTGCAGCTCTGTACCTGTTACGAACCTGACAGATTCCCTTTAATCCCATTGTGCTGAAGCACTACTACTTGACCGGTGACGTGTTATGATCTTGCTAGTGATGCCACTTCTATGGTGGTTGGTCGTTGTAGTGGTACAGCTCAGCCAAAGGTGGTAGTGTTGAGATGCCAGTGCTAGTCCAACGCACAGGTGTGATGGTACTACCTGCTTGTTGTGGAGGCTGGCTGTACTCCCCAAAATAGTCGGTGACCTGCCGGGCTGTAATGGGTCCCTTGGGCTCCTGACACGGTAGTCCTGAGTGGCAACCAACCCACCCGGACTATTGGCACCACCACCCACAGAAAGGGGAAAAATGACCGAAGGGGTGTAGCGGAGGTTTATTACACAGATGAAAAACTGAACTGAATTGACTTGTTTTGTATATTTTTTATAAAATAATGATAAAAGAACTTTTAACATGATGCAGAAACATGGTATGAATCTAGGTTTACAGAAATAGTAACAGCAGAATGGTTTGAGCTGCACATACTGTATATGCTCTGCAAGATGTACATGTATAGCTATGTTAACATCTTGTTTTCGGACCCACGTCGAGAATTAGTGAAAAAAGGATGCTGACGTGCAGCCGAAAACGAGATGTGAACACAGCCTAAGGGTCACCGAGTTGGGACCTGCATCTCTCAGATGGTTATGGTATGTTAATGAGGGTTTGTAATAGGAAATATTATTTCACTAGAAATTCATCCTTACCTTGCCATCACAACCAATGGGCTTCTTGCATTCCTCACAGGTGTTGGAGTACAGATTCTCATAACATTTCACACAATATGGGTTTTCTTCTCTCAGAAGATACTTTTTTCCAAACAGAGATTCCTTGCAGTAATGGCAATCAAATCTCTCAGTCATTCTCAAGAGTGTTTACTCCTATCCTGTAAGACAGAAAATAATACTATTAAAGCTTCTCCTTGGTCCAGGGCACGGAACTACAGCAAAGGCTTCATAGTTAGTGTAATGCAAAGTAATGCAAACAAATCAGAACGTCTGGTGGCATTTAGTTAAATAACTTTTAGTTGTAGTCAGATATATTAGAAACAGCAGGGAGGAGTGCACGGCTCGGCAGTGTTTCTTCCCACTGTCACACACTCACTAAAGATGGGCTCCATGGACGCATGCTGTCTAGAAGATATGGTAGTACCACACCCAAAGACTCAGATTTAGGTCAGTTCGAAGACAAAGGTATATGCAAGAAGTTCATCTTTAGGTTACCATTAGACTAAGCGATTTTTGGCGATTAACGATAAATTATTGTAGACAAGAGCTTTTGGAAACAATCTGAAATCATTCACCATAACACAAAGGACAATAGTTGTTAACTAGATTTGCATTTCCAGGGAAATACATAGTGCTTGAAAAGAGGGCCCCTTTAACAGTGACTTCCCTTTAAGAAAAACTTTAACCCTTGATTGCCCTTCCTTTAAGAGTGACTTTGGTACTGTCTATTTAAGAGCAACTTTGGTACAGTCTCTTAAGGAGCAAATTTGGTGCCAACCCTTTAAAAATGACCTATATATTGTCCCTTTAAGACCAGCTTATGTACTGTCTCTTCAAAAGCGACTTAGGTACCACCCTTTGAAGAGCAACTTTAGTGCTGTCCCTTTAAGAGTGACTTTGGCCCCCGGCACATTAAGAACATCTTTAATACTGTCCCTTTAAAAGTGACTTTAGTACTGTCCCTTTAAGAGTGACTTATGTACCGTCCCTTTAAGAGTGACTTTGGTAGTGTCTTTTTAAAAGCTACTTTAGTACCTTCCCTTTAAGAGCGACTTTGTTAACATCCCTTTAAGAGCTAATTTGACTCAGCTCTGTTAGTAGTGAATGTGGCCCTGGCCCTTTAAGAGTAAGTTTTGTACCGCCCCTTTAAAAGGGACTTTGGTACCATGACTTTAAAAGCTAATTTGACTCAGCTCTGCTACATCACTGACTCACCTCTGCTACTTCACTGACTCACCTCTGTTACTTCACTGACTTACCTATGCTCTGTCATGGGGGTATCAGCTCTGCTACAACACCGACTTAGCTCTGCTGTGTCACGCAGCTATCAGCTCTGCTACAACATCGACTCAGCTCTGCTGTGTCATGTGGGTATCAGCTCTGCTACTTCACTGATTGACCTCTGCTACTTCACTGATTAAGCTCTGCTTCATCACTGACTGACTTCTGCAACTTATAAGGGTAAAGAACATTGCTCAGTTACCATGACAATCTTATTCATGTCAGTGAGAAAAAATTGTTAAGGACCTTCCATCTTCTACATTTTCTATTGGCCTATAGTGGACATGTGACTGCGTGGATGTTGTCCGGCATTGACTGACAAGACCTTAAAATTCCTATTGGCTGCTGTATTTCAGCTATTTGCATATGTGCTGTGATTGGCTGTTAATGCTTTACTGTGTGACCATTATTTCCTATGGGCCATTATTTCCTGTGGGAAATTTGGGGTCTTCAAAACAGAGTCTGTGTGCAAAGCGGTTTGGACTGTAGTAATCACAGAAAAATAGCTGGAAGAAGAAGCGGAAGAAGAAGAATACGGATTACAATATAGTGCTTTTTGAAGCACTATAATTACGATCGCAATTATGACCATATTGACGATAGTTTGTATGCACTACTCTACAAATCATATCTATCATAATAACGAACAAACAATGTGTACATACACCAAAATATCAGCAAAAGAGTAGCAAACGATTATGGTTAGCTTAAAAGATGCGTTTTTTGACACCTAAACAATTTTTTGATCATTGCCTGCATACACATGGAAAGATTATCATTTAAATTCAAACAATATAACAATTTTTTGCATGATAATTGTCCCATGTAATAGGGCCCTTAAAAAGATTCATTTTAAGATATACAGTATAGTGGACATGATGTTTGAGATAAAGAACAGACACTGGTGTTTTGTATGAGTTGAGAGGTATATATTTGGGGAACGAGGTATATATCTGAGAGTCATCAGAGATGGTACTAGAAGCCAGATCTGCTGAGGACTATAATGGAGCTACATCTTAATTTACATTACATTGTTACATTATTATGTAGACATTACTTAAAGTGAAGCTGCCAGCTGTTATTCATGTTCCAAACTGCTGACACTGTTAGATGCTGTTAGGTCAAGGAGACCAATAGTACATTTCTTATATCTGTCTGTGCTTCCAGAATGTAGAGAAATGCTTTTATTTTCTGGTACAAGGAATTAAAGAGGCTTTTCCAATCTCCTGATGTGCAGCAAGCTAGAATGTCTCCTCTCTCCCCCTCCCTGCTTGACACCTGGAAGCTGCTGGGTTCCCAGCAGGTTTAGGTATGTGGGGGAGTAAGGGGGTGTTACAACTTGCTGTACTTCTGGAGCTCGGGAAAGCCTCTATGACTCTTTGTACTATAGAATAAAAGCATGTTCTATGTTCTGGATGTAATGTGTCTTCTTTAGTTTGGAAAGTGAATTGTTGGCTGACAGATTCCCTTTAACATTACTAGTCCTAATTAAAAATTTTGTTTCATTTGGTACAAAAGCTCATATATACACCTTTTCCCTAGAATTATAAAGCTGCCGGTCCACAGGAAACAAGCCCTGGGTGATATCTGAACCTGTAACTTTTGCTTATATTTGGCGGAGGGCCAGGAGTCAGACCTTCACTTCACAATTGGTTTACATGCCTTCCACTACATTTTTAAGCCTTATAGACATTTTTTCCCCCATATCTAATGGTGGAGAAAGCGACCTTCTGCTCCCTGGCGCTTTCTACCTGTCATTCCATATCTTGGAAGTCTCCCTTCTCCCTAGCAAGACATGGAGGGTGGGTCCTAAGTACAATAGCTGCACAGTGTCTGTGATGTTGCGACTAAAGCCCCTACTACACGGGGTGATCAGCGGGAGCAAGTGAGTGCCGACCTGTCAGGTCAGCACTCGCTTGCTTCTCGTTCCCCGTGGGTAAGTGCATGGGAGCTGCAGGGGCCTCCCTGGACGATCTTTAGATGGTCCATGGAGCCCATAGGAGATAGCGGCAGTCTATCAAGGTCATTTGTCTTTCAATATGTTGAAAGACAAAGAAAGTCAACGATCAGCTGACATCGTGCATGTCAGTTGATCATTGCTTTTAATTACACAAACCGATTATTGGCTGTAATGGCCAATAATCGGCCAAATACGGACGATAATTGATTTGTGTAATAGGACCCCTCCATGTCTTGGTAGGGGGTGGGGTAACACCTTCAGCGCTGTGAAACAGGAGGCTTAAGTCATCTTCTGCTAACTGGACATCCCCTTTAAGATTTGACATTGTATGACAACATTTAGTTTACACAGATGATTTTTATTAATGTTCCCCAATATGCTCTAAAAAAAATAACCTATTGTTCAGTGTATAAAGCTCTTATCCACACCAATAAACACAAAGGGGGGGATTTATCAAACTTGGTGTAAAGTGAAACTGGCTCAGTCGCCCCTAGCAACCAGTCAGATTCCACCTTTCATTCCTCACAGACTCTTTGAAAAATTAAAGGTGGGATCTGATTGGTTGCTAGGGGCAACTGAGCCAGTTTCACTTTACACCATGTTTGGTAAATATTACCCAAAATGGTATATATCAATGAGAGAAGCACAGATGCACAAGTGGCAGCATCATGGAGAGAAGGGAAAGGTAGAGAGAGGTTTACACAGGAACCAATAACTGACCAAAAGGATTGTAGCACCCTGTACCCCATGTCAAGTCTTAGAAAAAAAAACATCATAGTAAAAAAAAGAAACTTGAAAAACTCAGAAAAGCAGCCAGCAACATAGTGCCACTGAACCTGCTATACACAAATACATAAAAACAACTATGGTATTTCTTTGGGGGGTGACAGAGACACAGATCCCTAGTTTCTAATTTAAGACTTTAGTCCCATATGTATGGTCATGCTATATTCAGTTTGCTTTTACTCTGTCTTTGCATCTGGAATTGGTCTAAACAAGACCTTCCTGTCACCAGAACTGAATTCCTGAATCAAACGATTAATCTTTAAATTTTTTCCCCCTTTCAGTATTTTCGCAGCTACGTCCAGATGATGCCATCTCGCCTCTCGGCTGCGCTGGCCTCAAGGGCAAATAAATGACTTACATCTTGAACTTGTATATTTTTTGTGCTTGCTTGTATATTTAATCAAACTAATTCTCTCGCATGTAACACTGAGCCAATTGTTCCACATGATTACACTGCACCTCTCTCTTTTTTTGTTAAGACCATCAACGATTTGGAATATTTCACATTTTTTCCCAGAGAGGAGATGAAAGTGTAATCTGAAAAGAAAATACCTAAGACATGCTGTTACAGGAAGAAGAGATCCAATTCCTTAGTTCATAAAATTGCTAGGTGAATTGACCACAATTCGTTACCTTCTGTTTGCATTCAGGTATTTGGGGGATATAGTGAAATCAAACGCTCTTCCTAGCACTAATAACATTACACTTATAACCATTACATTTACAAGGAATCTATTTATTATTTTAGAAATTAACACCAAGTATCCAAATGTCCAGTCTAGATTTTGTCATTATACACACATATTAATGAAATATAAACAACCGTATGTGAGTGTAAGCCATAGACTTAATAAATATTTAGAACAGACACATACAGATGTAGACTAAAACTTTCATTGCTGGATAGATGGGGCTTGGTGTTTCTGATTCATTTATTTTAACACTTGACTATAAGGGTATATGCACACGGAATTGATGTGACAATTCTTTGGGCAGACAACGGAATCCGCCCGAGCTTATAATGGAGCCGGCGGAAAGGGAAGCGAGAGCGCCTGGGGATGAGTGGCAGATTCCAAATGGAGTTTTCAGCGAGACTTACTCCGTGTGCATATATCCTTAGTATGACCTATCTTCTTTGATTATATATTTCACATTATGCAAGGGTCAGTTACCTCAATAATGGCAGTTAAAGTGATGCGGCACCTTAGAGCCACACTAAGGCATGTGTAAGTACCTTATCAACAATTGCCTAATATATAATGGCGGGAATAAATAAAAAATATCTAATTCCTTACAAGTTTTCCACTTTTTGAAGTCAATGGGATGAGGGACGTCGAATGCACACAATGTATAAAATAACAACGTTGTCTGCACGGATGTCAAAGTAATGATCATGTCAATTATTTGCTCATTGTGCCTTAGGCTGGGTTCACACTGCGTTTTTGCAATTATTTTTTTTCATCCGCTTTTTGCAAAAAACGGATGAAAAAAACGGATGCATTTGTGTGCATCCGTTTTGATCCGTTTTTCCACTGACTTCCATTGTAAAAAAAAAACGGATCTGTTTTTTTTTACGGACACAAAAACTTATCTGACACTACTTTTGTGTCCGTAAAAAAAAATGGATCCGTTTTGATCCGTTTTTTTTACAATGGAAGTCAATGGAAAAACGGATCAAGACGGATGCACACAAATACATTAGTTTTTTTAATCCGGATTTTTAAAACGGATTGCAAAAACGCAGTGTGAACCCAGCCTTACTGGTTTATTCTATTACCAAAGCATTTAATGCCCCATAAATATTAAAGTGATTATCCAGCCTTAAAAAACATGGCTGCTTTCTTCCAGAAACAGCAGCACTCTTGTCCTCAGTTTGGGTAAGATTTTGCAACTGATTTTCATTGAAGAGAATGAAGCTTAATTGCAATACGACACACAGCAGGGGTGGTGCTGTTTTTACAAAAAAGTAGCTGTGCTTTTTTCTAATCCTGGATAACCCCTTTAAAGTTGGGTATTCCCCCCAAGAGCTACTAAAAAAAAAATTGCTCCCAAAAAACCTAGCTAATCTTACTCACCAAGTCCCCCTGAGTATTTTGAGCCATCTCCCATCTCTCTAGCTGCTGCCATTCCATAGTTACAAGTTTTTTAAAAAAGCCAATCTATATCCAACATGGCGCTGGGCAGAAAACTACATCTCCCATCATGCAATGCTTATGCCTCATTGGTCCATGATGTAGCAGAGCTGATATAGAGTTAAGGTAGTGACATAGCAGAGTTGAGGCAGCAACATAATAGAGTTGAGGCAGCGACATAGCAGAGTTGAGGCAGCGACATAGCAGAGTATGATGCAGCGACATAGCAGATTTGAGGCAATGGCATAGTAGAGTTGAATTGAGTTGAGGTAGTGACATAGCAGAGTTGATTGCCGCGGGTAAGCAGGGGGACGGATTTCCGCGGTTGAGCACCGGGGGAGGGGGGGGCGGATTGCCACAGGTAACCACGGGAGGGGGGGAGATTGCCACAGTTGAGCACAGGGGGATGTCACTTGTCAGCATGGGGAGGGGGTTTGTTGCTGCGGGCGAGCACCGGGGGGTGTTGCTGTGGGTGAGCATGGGGGGTTTGCCGCGGGAGGGCACAGGGGATTGCCGCGGGAGGGCACTGAGGGGTTGCCGTGGGAGGGCACTGGGGGGGTTGCCGTGGGTGAGGGGGGCCGCAGGTGAGCCACGGGGCTGGAGGGTGTTTGTTCTGCAGGTGAGCCAGGTGGGTGCCTCGGCTGAGGGGGTGCAAAGGATGAGCAAGGGGGGCGCGGGTCAGCCACAGCGGGGGGGGACTGCGGGTGAGCACAGGGGAACACGGGGTGGGGGGGGGGCACAGGGTACGTGATCCCGACATGGAGGGTGAGCAGGGAGCGGTGTCAAAGTGGACTGAGATTTGATGATTCTATGCGTTTAGTGGGGGTGAATGCACGAAGAAAACAGCAAAACTGTGCAGAATCCATAATAAATTGATATTGGAAAGATGGAAAGCTATGGGTGCACAACATATTAATGCAAAAATAATTTTGGGGGGAATATCCCTTTAATGCTGAACAAACTGCAAAGCCAAAAAAGAAAGAACAAATCTACTGTATTGTAAAAAAAAACTGATTTGCATTGAATACAGACTACTGGGAATGCTGTATATCTGATAATGGTGGCCGTGATTGTATCTCTTGGCATTGTGAATCGGTTTGTAAGTGCATTAAACCACCTGGTCCGCACATACTTTTGTCTAAAGTTTCATTACATATTTCATGATCTGTCACATCATTTCTACTGACTGTGTAGGCTTCGTATCTAGGTCACAGTGCCCCATACCAACATATCTGAAAGCCTGCCTACATCCTTCTTTCTCCTGTCTGAAAATATGAGCTATTTGATGAAAGTGAGTGTAGTGGAAGAGAAACAATAGGTAATGTGCTTATACCTGTAATGATCTTTAGCTTCCCTTTGAGTTAAATTGTGTTTTCATAAGATAGCCGAAAATGACAGATTCTATCAAAACAGAAGAAGGCTACATAGACGGCTATGAACCAGAGTCCTATTAGACAAAACGATTTTTAAAGATAAACAATTAACAATCGCTAAATCATTCAACATAACACACAGAACAATAGTCCTTAGTTATGATTGTTACTATGATCATTACTACGACCGTTTACACCTTTTTGATTTCAGCAAAAGAACGAACGATGTACATTTAGCAATCGATTAGCAAACAACTAGCTATAAATTTCTGGTGAGCTGAAAAGATGAGATCAAAGACACAAACGATCGTGCATACAAATAGAATGATTATTGTTTAAATTTGAATAATATCATGATTTTGTGCCTGATAATCGTCCCGTGTAATAGGGCCCTTAGTTGTGCTTGCAATTTTCAAAATGGAACTGAAATGAAAATTAGACGTAACTAATCTAGACAAAATCTGGAAAATGGAAGATATAACAACTTGGCGGTGTTCAGGTAAAACCACCATCCATGAAATGGTGCAGACATTTGGCTAAAATGAGTCTTCAGAAAGAAGTCTTAAAATCTGTTCACTTTAGATAAGTTAGAGGTAGCATGGATTTTAGTTTCATGTCTTTGGGTTCAGTCACTCAGATGTATTTAAATTAAAGAAAAAGAGACACAATTACAACTTGCCAACTCTTAAGTGTTTCGGGATGTGCAGCAGCGAGTGGCACTTGAATATTGTGCAGATAGAGGGAAGAATAGATTCTACTAACTACAAACAAGTCCCTTAGGCCAATTTCCCACAGTCGGTGAGGAAACTGAAGCAGTTGGATGTTACAGCAAGACAATGATCCAAAACATACTTTCAACTCAACCTGGAATCTGTATATGCAAGATGGCCAAAAATATTGCTAAACTAAAAGTGTTCTGCCTGGAAGAGTGGAAAAAATTCTCATGGCAGGAATACAAAGATCATCAGCTTGCTTCAAGAATGGTTCAGAGGCTGAGATTTCCGCCAAATAGGACATTACTACTCATTGATGGATTCATAATTATAAAGGTGGAGAGGTGGTAGTCACATCCGGGCCTTAGTGCCTCTTACACATAAAAGGATACCAGTATTATAAATCGCATATGTCAGATGGGGGCGCTGTTACAAATTTTCCATTGGGGCCCAGAAGCTACAAGTTAGCCCTCTGGATGGCCTTTGTTTATATGATATATAATATATGATATATATATATGATATATAAATAGTTTGATACATGCCAGGGGCGGATTAACTTTACCATGGACCCCAGGCTGTTCACCAAGCTTGGGCCCCCCCAACCCACTGTAACTGTGGCGGCACTAGCTTTAGTCTTTTTCCTCCATAATGCAGTCTGTAAAGGACCTGTGGTGACATCATTGACACATGATAAGGTCCTTCAGTATGTTCTCTAATGTTACTGCATGGTCTCCTGGCTGCAGTTTTGCCCCTATTTGCAACATTGCGGTAAAAAGCAGCGATTTGTATGCAAATCAGGGCTGAACTGTAGTCTGGAGATAATACTCCACTGAAAGTATAAGTCTGTTTGGGGGGCCATGGGCCCCCCAGGAGCTCGGGGCACCGGGCTACTGCCCGAAACGGACCTATTATAATCCTCTACTGAATACATCAGATACCACACTCTCAGGGTGTTGAAGGGGTTGTCCGGCGATAAAAAATTATTTACAGAATAACACACATTACAAAGTTATACAACTTTGTAATGTATGTTATGTCTGTGAATGGCCCCCTTCCCCGTGTCCCACCACCCCCACCCGTGTACCCGGAAGTGTGGTGCGCTATACATACCTGTCACGTGCCGACCACGGTCTCCGATCGTCAGCAGTGACGTCTTCTTCGGGAGGCCAGCGGATCTTCCCGAGTGCTGGCCGCCCTCTGCAGCGTCATCCGAAGCTCAGCCGCGATTGGCTGAGCATAACTGTGCTCAGCCAATCGCGGCTGAGCAGCTGATGACGTGGCCGCGTCATCAGCCGCTCAGCCGCGATTGGCTGAGCACAGTTATGCTCAGCCAATCGCGGCTGAGCTTCGGATGACGCTGCAGAGGGCGGCCGGCACTCGGGAAGATCCGCTGGCCTCCCGAAGAAGACGTCACTGCTGACGATCGGAGACCGTGGACGACACGAGATGCGGTGAGTATAATGCACCACACTTCCGGGTCTAGCGTGGGTGGGGGGAAACACAGGGAAGGGGGCCATTCACAGACATAACATACATTACAAAGTTGTATAACTTTGTAATGTGTGTTATTCTGTGAATAATTTTTTATCGCCGGACAACCCCTTTAAGATGCAATGATCAGCCAACACTTTGTCTTCTGTTTACTGTGTTCAATTAATACATATACTATTCTGTAAGCTACTCATATTTATAATATTCTTTAACAGAATGAGCCTATGCATACTAAGATTATGAACCATACAAAGACTATAGCATGATAAGTAATGCTTAGCAACCAATGGTACCGTTTAATTATGATGTACTGTAGATAAAGCTCTTGTTAAGAAAAAGCAAATGAAAGGGTGGGCACCACTATGTACATATAAAATAAGAAGAGGGGTGCTACAAATGTTCTACAATAAGTAATATATTATAGGAGAGAAAAGGCTTGAGCACATATGGACATGTGCACACTGATGTTTATTTTTAAAAAAAAAAAGCTTTATTCTTATGTCTAAACATTAAAAAACATTAGAAACATTATTTTTCTGCAGCATTCTCAAGGTGGAGGATGTAGCCCCACACTGTTATGGAGTATAATTCACTCCCCAAGGAACCCGGGTACAGGATTGAGTATCAATATCAAAATATAGTTATATAGCAAAGCAATAAACCAGGGATGGGGAACCTTCGGCCCTCCAGCTTTAGCTTTGGCTGTCCAGGCATGATGGGAATTGTAGTTTTGCAACAGCCGGAGGGCTGAAGGTTCCCCACCCCTGAAATAAACAATAGAATCCTGATATCCAAGAGATATAAAAATGACCTGAAATCCCCATGCCTGGGATAACAGTGGGATAGATCACCCCGCATGTTGTGCTGCTACCGCCAAAAATATGAAGCAGGGGCCTTAATTTAATGGACCAATGTACATTTATTTATTAAAGTGTACCTGTGATATCCTCAGAAAAAATCCAGCTGGCAGAATCTACTGATCCACTGTACCTTTTCTTTTTAAGGCCTCCCCATTCACTAGCTATCCGTGGGATTAGTTCCTGTGCCTGATTTGCTAATTTGAGTGGAAATTGTCAACTGGGCAGTCCCCACTGCTCAGGCCCTAATAGAAAGAGCGCTGTGGTTTTACCCCCACTTGACTTTTTATGCAATCAGTCAATAGATTGTTAATGGTGAGGTCACCACTTCTTTGTTGTAAATGGAGAGTAATCCTGAGCACTGTTAAAAACTGTGCAGTGGAGACTACCCAGTTGACAATGAAGAGCATACCTCCCAAGTGTCTCTCATTTAAAGATACAGGACCTACAAGTCCCTTTGTCCATCTTTGCTTCTTAAATGGGCACTGTCATGAAAAAGAAAAATTCTGACTTGTCAGAGAGACTTGTCAAAAGCTTTGATCGATCAGTGTCTAAGTGTTCAGACAGTGCTTAATCAGGAGAACAAGCCGGGAGAAGTTTCGCTCCCGCCTCTGTGTCATTTTCCGACCTAGTCGGCTGCATTGGCTTACGTTATGCGGCCGTCCAGGTCAGAAAACACAGAGTCAGGAAATAAAACGCTGCACATGGAGTTCTTCTGGCTAAATCCATCACTGGGACCCTTGACTTTATAGCTTCTTTGTATGGGAAAATACTTTATGGGCCCCTTCAGGCTCCTGGGCCCATGAGCAACCACACCCTCAGCAACTCCTTTAGCTACACCCCTGCTTAAATAGTTAGGGCCCATTCACACTGCAGAAAACAGGTGGAAATTCCACGCAAACTCGGCACAGAATCCCGCCTACCTCACTGTCATGTATAGGGCACCTCCGTTCTCCGCGGCTCTCCACTCTCCTATTGACATTTTAATTCTTTGAGCGGAGAGCCACGGAGCCTTATAAATAACATTGAGACAGTGATGCAGGCGGAATTCTGAGTGGAGTCCGTGGTAGGGATTCCGCTCGGAATTTCTGCCAGTTTTCCGCTCTGTTAACGGGCCCTTATGCTAACAAAAACGTCCATGTCCACTGTTGTCCTCCTATTTTAGTATGGCATTTAATCCACTCCAGCATTTCTTACTAATTCAGAAAAATCTCAGTGCAGAGGACATTTGCATAATGCACACTGTGATTATTAATGTGTTCTGTCATCACAAGTCATTGCTCATGTATGATACATAAAATCCCATACTGTAATCGCCAAAGGATATTGCTAGTCAGGCTGTAATGTCATCTCCATATAAAGGTGTTATGTCTCAGAAGCTATGTTATATGTGATAAAGGTTACAGGGCCCATCTTTACAAACATTACACTTGTGAATGTGAATGTATCATCGCTTACTTGGTTTCAGTTATAACATTAGACTTTACCATTTAACTCATTTATTTACTGAAAAATATCTGCTAGCATCACGCCGTACATGAGTATTTTACACGAAACGACATGTTAATAGTTAGTTTCCATTATCTATAAATATATCTATGGAAAGTTCGCACAGCAGAGCTTAACAGATACGGCATGATGATATAAATGTTTAATGTAAAACTCATAACAGAATGTCATGAAAGCTTTATAATGTTTAACGTATTAGCAGAAGTGTTTGCCATTACTCAAAAACGCTTTGAAAATGATTTGAATGTTCAATACGCTCTCTCTACTGCCGTCTGGATATACATAGGTGGTTACTCAGGGAAATGTTGGAAAGTAAAATGAAAACAGATCTTCAAGTACATGGAGAAAGCAGGACTACAATGGGTTAAGTGAGAATAAAAAAGGGCCCTTTAAAAAAGACTAAACTGCTAGACCAGACTTATGTGCAAGAGTGATGATGTTTCTGGAAAGAAAAAACACAGAGGATTCTTTTCTAATCATATACAACTCCTGTAATCAATAAAATACCCATGAGTTCCTTTAAGTACTAGGTAATCAGTTAGAGGTTATGTTCACACACACAGTTAAATGAAAGGTAAAATATGGCTATAATTTTTAGGCTAAAATATGGCCGTATTTTCAGTGAAGTCAATGGGAAATTGGCCAGTAGTGCACACACGGTATAGAATAATAGCCGTAATGTATTACAAAGACAAAAAAAGCTCATTACTTACAACCTGGTTTTGCGAAATATGTCAGTTTTATTTTCACTCAAAATTACAATGGTAATTTTTTAGCTTTTATTTTACTGTTTGTGAACCTAGCCAGAGAAAGATTGGTAGCCATACACTAATTTGAAGGCTGAAGTCTTCTTTAGTCAAGATCTATTCCTATTAAAGGGGTTATCCAGCGTGGGGGCTATTTTTAGATCTGGCCAGGGAGGAGGTGGCTGAAAGAAATGACATCCACTCACCTCCCCCGTTCCAGCGGCGCTCCGGGATCCCGCCTCCTTCACTGACTGGCTGAGCGGACCTGAGACGTTACGTCTCTGGCCCGCGTCAGACACCCGGAAGCGGCCGGGAACCGGGCACCAGAGCGCCACGATGCGGGACTCACCGCTGGAAACGCAGTAGGTAGGCCCCATGTAGGTAGAACTACCAGTAGCTGGGTCTCTACTGTAGCTAGTTTCCGCAGTAGGTAGGCCCCATGTAGGTAGTACTACCAGGAGCTGGGTCTCTACTGTAGCTAGTTTCCGCAGTAGCTAGGCCCCATGTAGGTAGTACTACCAGGAGCTGGGTCTCTACTGTAGCTAGTTTCCGCAGTAGGTAGGCCCCATGTAGGTAGTACTACCAGGAGCTGGGTCTCTACTGTAGCTAGTTTCCGCAGTAGCTAGGCCCCATGTAGGTAGTACTACCAGGAGCTGGGTCTCTACTGTAGCTAGTTTCCGCAGTAGGTAGGCCCCATGTAGGTAGTACTACCAGGAGCTGGGTCTCTACTGTAGCTAGTTTCCGCAGTAGGTAGGCCCCATGTAGGTAGTACTACCAGGAGCTGGGTCTCTACTGTAGCTAGTTTCCGCAGTAGGGAGGCCCACATATGCTTTTTCCTGCATTTGAGAATGGATATGTTTACTTATGTTTTTTTGCTGCTCCACTATTGCACTTTAAAGAATACTGATACTTGAGCATTGCTTTTTCCTCCTCTAGCCCCTCTTTGTGTGTTAGCAGATGCAGACCATTATTCATGACATTTGGACATTTAAATTTTTATGTTTTTTTTAAATAGTTAAACCTTTCAATTGTGTATTTATCGAGTGGTTCAGCTCTTTATTATTGTTGGTGTAGTTTATAGCTAGAACCCTTACCTTTTTGGCCACTGTGCCTGTGATACAGATGTTTCTCTATATGGTGTATTAATGTAAGCCCTTCCCAGAGGATCCAATGGAAAGGTGAAGTCCACAGGTCCTTTAAAACGTAGTAATCTTTATTGTGCATCCAAAATCAAACAAAAATAAACATACAGGATAAAAACAAACGCTGACGCGTTGCGGAGATAGACTCCTTAATCATGGCAAAATAAGATAAATGTAACAGACTTTTAAAACAGACAAGATGTGACGCCCTGTGTGGAACACATCCCTCAAAAAGTGGGAGGAGGACGCTCCAGCCAGGTAAATCACATGTATTGTTTCCAAACAGAAAACCTGGCATGGATGAGAAAAAAACATACATTAGTAAATATACATGAGGTCACTTCTATAGTTTAATCCCTTAGGAAATCTAGTATTCAGATTAAGGATCCAGAATGCCTCTCTTTTGCGTAAATGTTGCGTCCAATTACCTCCACGTTTCGGTTTAAAGGGGTAGTGCGGCGCTAAGAAATTATTCACAAAATAACACACATTACAAAGTTATACAACTTTGTAATGTATGTTATGTATGTGAATCCCCCCCTTCCCCGTGTTCCCCCACCCCCGCACGTGGACCCAGAAGGGTAGTGTACCATACATACCTGACGCGCGTCGTCCCCGTCCCCGATCTTCTGTCAACGACGTAATCTTCGGAAGGCCGGCCAAATCGCGGCAGCCGCCCCTGATGCCGGCCCCCCTTTGCCGAGTCATTGGCTGCTCAGCCACGATTGGCTGAGCATAACTGTGCTCAGCCAATCGCGGCTGAGCAGCTGATGACGTGTGCCGTGTCATCAGCTGCTCAGCCGCGATTGGCTGAGCACATACATAACATACATTACAAAGTTGTATAACTTTGTAATGTGTGTTATTTTGTGAATAATTTCTTAGCGCCGCACTACCCCTTTAAATACCTTTTCTATTGCACTAACTCTGAGGCTACTAACATCCCTAGTGTGTCATTCAATAAAATGTTTGGATAGTCCAGACACTGGTCTTGTAAGTCTATGTCTGGATTGTGCCCTAATATCTCCTAAATGCTCTCCAATGCGTACCTTAAGTTTTCTACTCGTAGAGCCTATGTACTGTACGTTACAACTGAGGCAATATGCTACATATACTGTGTGTGTTGAATTACAATTTATAAACGAACGTATTTTGTAGCTTTTACCTGTGTTGCAGGAGAGAACTGTCTGTTGCTTGTAAGCCAGAGTACACATTGTGCGGCGAGGAGCGCTGCACTTGAAAAAGCCTTCTACCGATAACCAGATTTTATTACAATGTGTGGAACCATTGGTGCCAATGTCACTTGGGGAAAGAAGATTGACAACAGTCTGGCCCCTTCTAGTTACACACCGCACCCCGGGCATAAGGATTTCTTCACATCTACGGTCCTGGTACAGAAGCGGAAGATATTTTAAAATCATTTTCTTAATATCATTAAACTGGGGGCTGTATTTAGTACTAAAGGTGAGGGGTTTAGGTGTTTTATCATGTGTAGCTGGTGTGCTAGAACTATGTCTATCTAGCAGATGATAAGATCTATTCTGTCGTTCTGTAATAGACCTGGCTCTGTTAATGATATGATTCCTGTACCCTCTGGCTCTAAGACGATCCCCCAGTTGTTTAGCACATGTGTTATAGGAAAAATTATCTATATATTATTCTATATAGACTCGTAGTGATTAACCCATTGTTGAGGTGTAACATTACATCCAGAAAGGGGATAGACTGCAATTCAAACTAAAAAGTGAACTTTAGATTGAGAGTATTGCCATTAAGATAGTGAACAAAATTTATGGCCTCCTCTCTGGTGCACCCCCCCCCCATATCAGGAGGAGGTCATTTATGTAGCTAGCATACCATCTAATGGCCCCCCTATACGGGTTGTGGACACTGTACATGATGACCTTCTCCCAATATGCCATGTATATGTTGGCAAACGATGGAGAGAAGCTCGCACCTATCGGGCATCCGAGAATCTGCAAATAAAAATTATCCATAAACTGAAAAAAAGTTATTGGATAAAAGGAAATCAGTAACTAACAATATGTATTTTCGTAGTTTAGTACCGTAGTTACTGTACTTATCCAAATGATAGGATAAGGCCTTTAAAGCTAGATCATGGGGTATACTCGGATATAGTTCAGTGACGTCACAAGATAACCAGGACGAGTTCCAGATAGGTAGTAATTTCTCTAAATTGGCCAATAAATTTTTACTGTCCCACACGTAACCTATAGTACGAGTGGCCAGTGGTTGCAACAGATCATTGAGCCATACACATAGACACTCCAATTAGGAACCAATGCCTGCGACTATAGGGTGTAATGGGGGTGGAAAACAATTTTTGTGGATCTTGGGCAGGGCGTGGAAAACTGGGGTAACAGGAAAATCATTGCAAAAGTATTGTCTTTGTTTGTCATCAAGTATTCCCAGCTCCACTCCTGTGTCCAAGACATCAATCAACTTATCTCTAACCCTACCCGTGGGATCAGATGTGAGGGAAATATATATTGAAGTGTCCTCAAGCATTTTTAGAACTTCTCTTATATACAGATCTCTGTGTAGGACTACTACAGATCCCCCTTTGTCAGATTTCCTTATTATTATGTGGGGGTTATCTTTAAGTTCTTTGAGAGCTTTTCTTTCCCCTACTGACATGTTATCTTTTAACCCCTTCCTGGGTGGTGTATTAACCAAGTTAGTAAGAGCTTCCTCTACCAATTGCTGGAATGTATCCATAGCAGGTATTCTGGATTCTAGAGGGTAAAAACTAGGGTTAGGGATGGTGAGACATGTCTTAGTGGATTCTATCGGGTCAGACAGGTAAGTGTTTGTGCATTGCAGATCCAAAAGAGTTTGTACTGTCATCTGATCCTTAAAGAGCATGTTAAGGGGGGTAACCCCTCTGCCACCCTTGTTAAGATCATCACATTAGGGAGAAAGAGAAGGTCGGAACAGTTATCGCATTATCATCAAGAATATCATCAGACGATGCGCACAGAAAATGTCTCTTAATTGTGATCAAACAAACAAATTTATTTACATCCTGCAAGGTGTCATAAAGGTCAAACGATTTGTTAGGCACAAAATTCAGGCCCAATAACAGTACCTTAAGTTTATCAGCACTAAGAACGCAAGCTGATAAGTTGTACATATCCAGATTGTGCGGTATTAGCGCTTCCTCCGAGCACCGCCTCGAGCTCCTCGACTTGTGCTTCCTCCCTGCCCGGTGGGACCTTGCTCATTTTTTGGAATGTCAGGGCTGGAAGCTGTATGGGAGCTTTGGGGTTCGCCATAGTTGTTGCGCTTTCCACGGCCTCTACGACGTGAACCCCTAGAGGAGGAAGGGCTCCTATTTTTATTCTGAGGATTAAAATCTTCTTGCTCAGAGAAGTCGGTTTGAGTGTCCGATGTATCCAGGTCAGTTGTGTCAAAAGACACTGTCTTGCGATGGTGTGTATCTTGTGGAGGGTTCTTTGAGGTGGAAGCAGAAGCTCTTTGTCTGCGACGGGCTTCCCACCATGTATATACCATGTCCATGGAGTAGTCTTTAGAGTCCCGATTGAATTTGGACTTTTTGGACTCAACTATAATATTCTCCAACTCTGTCAGGACTTGGTTTGTAGCCTCCATATTTCAGTATAGTCAGCATTGTCCCGAAACTGTAGCAGGGAACCTTCAACTTCTGTGATCTGGGTATCCAGTTCAGCCAGTTTCTTTTCACTTTTTGCCACTACTATGCCCATTAATGTGAACGAGCAGGTGGAAAGGGCATTGTTCCATTCGGCAGCATATTCATCCCCCTCTTGGGGGTTAGGAGGTCTTTTTAGGCGTAAGCCATGGGGAATCATCTTCCATTCTATGAATTGTTTCATAGTAGTAATGTGCCACCATAGTTTTATTTGTTTCATCTTTAGTTTTTCAAATGTCCAGATGGTTTTGCACATATCATTATTAGTTTTATTAGTTGCAGTCCCAGAAAAAACAGCAGCCACCTTGAGGCGGCGTTCCTCACTGTCGAGGGGTGCTTCCCAGAGGATCTGACTACTATAATCTCGGTATATATTCTGTCCTGTACTATATGGACAGACCTGGGTCCCCAGAGCCACAGCAGCTGCTTGTTGACAACTGTAGCTCCAGACAGGAGCCTCAAAAGGGAGGACAGTAAATTATCAATTAGCTAAAAGTAGTGAAATCAGGCGGTAGGTAGGGCTCGCTACTAGTAATGTCACCGTCCTTTACCATGACTAAAATCCCTGTAAAATAAGGCTTACCTGGCTATACCGTTCCCATCTGAAGGTGTATGTGGATGTTCCAGGTGGTGAATAAAGCACAGGAAACAGGGAGTCTAAAGGCCCTATTACACCAACAGATCTGACAACAGGTTATCTGCCGAAGATTTGAAGCCAAACCCAGGAACAGACTATAATCAGAGAACAGGTCATAAAGGAAAGACTGGATTTCTCCTTTTTTTCAATCCACTCCTGGGTTTGGCTTCAAATCTTTGGCAGATAATCTGTTGTCAGATCTGTTGGTGTAATAGGGACTTAAGGTTAAAAGCATGAGACCTTTTGGTGCACGTGCTTTGTAGTTACAGCTTCTGAATACACAGAGGCACAGTCTTATGAATAGTTACAACAGCTATAGGCTGGGTTCACACTACGTATATTTCAGTCAGTATTGTGGTCCTCATTGAGTTGCAACCAAAACCAGGAGTGGATTAAAAACACAGAAAGGATCTGTTCACACAATGTTGAAATTGAGTGGATGGCCGCCATATAACAGTAAATAACTGCCATTATTTCAATATAACAGCCGTTGTTTTAAAATAACAGCAAATATTTGCCATTAAATGGCGGCCATCCACTCAATTTCATCATTGTGTGACCAGATCCTTTCTGTGTTTTTTATCCACTCCTGGTTTTGGTTGCAATATGAGGACCACAATACTGACTGAAATATACGTAGTGTGAACCCAGCCTTATGGTGTATGGGCTGATAGGCTCTCTCAGTAGCAGATGTTATTAGGCTGTATGCCTCCTTACTTAACTAACTAGCTAAGTAATGTAGCTGATTATGTGTGTACATGCTGTTTTTTTTCTCTTTCTTGGGTTGGATCTGCTTCTTATGGCAGCAAATCCGATGCAAGTGGAGCTGTCCTTCTAGTCTCTTGAGCATATGATTCTATACTGTAGGCAGCAGCAAGCCTCCATACATTGTTCCCTCAGACATAAAGAGCGCTTATGCACATGCTGGGCAAATTTCCTAAGCACTCTCTATGGAAAATGTTCTTGAAATGTTATTTCCTCTGAGGCGAGGACAACCAGATATTAGACCCAATTGCGTCAATCAGCGCTCATTACAAGGAACCTTTACCAATCGAATTATTGTGAGTAAAGACACCATGAACAATTGCTGAGTGGTTTGTGTGGCACTTCACATAATTTGTGGTGGCACATTTTCTGTTTACAATGAGAGATGTACTGCTGACAAATGATGATATATAGAACCATGTGATCCCGGCATAGGCGGGAGAATGAGTCTTTCCTGGTTTATCAGTGATTCGTCACTTTACAGAAGTCCCATGGAAGTACAAAAACTGCAGGCAGGATAGTGGGGGCAGGAAGATAATAAACTGTTTGGCTGAGCGGGCAATCACTCATCCGGGGATGTGACATTTCAGCTGGAGAGGCTGGGTACGTGATATACCGGGTTTCCAGCTGAAGAGGAGAGCCGGCTGATGTGAACGGGACCCAGGAGCGGCACATCAGAGGCCTGAGGACAGGTGAGTTATTTACTGCTATAGTTATTTACTGTTTTCCTGCCCCCACCAGCCTGCCTGCAGTTTTTGTACTTCCATGAGACTTCTCCTTTAAACAGAGGGGAGATCTCTTACTTCATGCTGGGTATTTTATGAGCTTACCAACCATCAACAATATAAAATCCCCTTTAGGGTACAAACCCACTTGCCGGATCCGCAGCGAGTTTCTCACTTCGAATACGCAGCGAAACTCGCTGCAGATCCCGACCCTGTTTACTCAATGGCAGACAAACTCGCAGCAGGGATGTACATCCCTGCTGCGAGTTTGTCTGCAGCCCGCCCCGTTAACCCCTCGGCCGCTGGAGACTATACATCACCGGGTCCCCGCTCCTGCTTGCTTCGATGGTTCCCGGCACATCCCGCTCAGCCAATCAGTGCACTGCCCTGCCACAGCACACTAATTGGCTGAGCGGGACGAAGACACTGGGAGCCCCATAGCAAGCAGGAGTGGGGACCCAGTGATGTATAGTCTCCAGCGGCCGGGGGGGTTAACGGGGCGGGCTGCGCACAAACTCGCAGCAGGGGTGTACATCCCTGCTGCGAGTTTGTCTGCTATTGAGTAAACAGGGCCGGGATTGGCAGCGAGTCTTGCTGCGTATTCAAAGTGAGAAACTTGCTGCGGATCCGGCAAGTGGATTTGTACCGTTAGGGTGTGTTCACACCTACAGGATCTGCAGCAGTGTTCAGTTATTTAAATGAAATCTGCTGCAGAAAATCAGCTGCAGATCCTGTAGGTGTGAACGCACCATGGGGGTACTTTCACACTTACCGGATCCGCAGCTGATTTTCTGCTGCGGATACGCAGCAGATCCGCTGCAGATTTCATTTAATTAACTGAGCACAGCATAAAATCTGCACCATCAAATCTGCTGCAGATATGCTGCGGATCCTGTAGGTGTGAACGCACCCTAAGGGTAGCTTCACACATACCGTATCGCAGCTGATTTGACTAAATAAATGAACACAGCTTCAAATCTGCACCATCAAATCTTCTGCAGATCTGCAGCAGATCTGCAGCTGATTTGATGGTGCGGATTTAATGCTGTGTTCATTCATTTAGTCAAATCTGCTGCGGATCCGCTGCAGATCCGCAGCAGAAAATCAGCTGCGATGCGGTACGTGTGAAGCTACCCTAAAAAAGGCATTTTTTAGTAGACACATTTAAAAATACAGTGTACCTCAGTTCTCAAACTGCTCTGAACTCTGTTTTGCTATAGAGTCAGAGATTCATTGGGCTCACAGTTGTTTTTAGTAAATACTGTTGTCACAAGGTCTTCACGGATACAACAGGGAACATTGTAATAATAATATACTTTTTAATAAGTATATTATACGGGCCCACATAGCAATTACTATTTCAGGTACAGTAAATACTTTAGGAATACCTACTGAAGACATTGGAAATATAGTACTACAAAATCATGGCTGAGTAAACACTGCATGCTGTGAAAGGGAAGGAATATTCTTAAAAGTTTAAGGAAGAAAAAGTATGTCCTGCAGACCAAAACAACTGTAACCACTTAAAGGACGAGACTGAGGAATGTGTCTCTAGAGGTAATAATAACAGCAAATCCTGTGACATAACTGAGTAACTGTGCTGTTTGCTTTAGAAATAGTACACAGGCAATGAAAAAAAACTTGCTGAATGTGGATTTCTGTCAAACTGAATGTACTTAATTAAAGAATATGAGAGAAGGATGTTGGCAAGCTGAATACATGATTTAGCTTTATTCAGTGACATACGCTGTGGAACTTACTATACAGGGGCTGCCATTTTATGGACTATCACATGACTGGACTGCATTCCCCAGCCTAAGGTATGGCTATACAATGCAAGCTTTGTCATTTCTCAGATCAGTGCATACAACCTATTCACGCAAAGTTGTCTATCACCTAATTCTACATTGCAAAAATGGCAGATTGGTAAGAACTTTGTATTAAATAGATCATATAAAAAAACTAGCAGTCTAAGCATCATGTAGCAATGTAACTAGAAGTATTTGTGCTATAAAACACAGTCGACTGTTTTGTTGACTGTTCAGCAGTGATAAGAGGAAGGCATGCTTTCTACTTAAAGGGGTTATCCAGGAGTTACTTAAAGGGGTTATCCAGCACTACAAAAACATGGCCACTTTCCCCCCTCTCTTGTCTCCAGGTCAGGTGTGGTTTTCAGTTCAGCTCCTTTTACTTCAATGCAACTGAGTTTGAAATCTGACCCAATCTGGAGACAAGAGAGGGGGAAAAGTGGCTATGTCTTTGTAGTGCTGGATAACCCCTTTAAAGGTGTTTTCAAGATTAACCAAATAATATGTAATCATTGTAAGTAACCTAAGAAATCCTTTTTAGCATACTAGCTAAGATGTATGAAGCTGCCTAAACCCTCCACTATCTGCTTTTTTCCACAGCGACCAATCACAGCTCAAGTTGAAAATCTTAACAAGCTCTGGTAAAATGAAACCCTTTCCCTTCCATTGTTGACAGCTTGTTGTCTAGGTTACAGACCATCACTCTGCTCTAACAGTTGTCTAGCTGGTTTGTATATAGCTATAACATTTATATATAGAGAGAAATATAGCTATAACAGACCACTGCTTTTAGAGCAGAGCAGTGGTCAGTAACCTACAGTAGGCAATGAGCTGTCAACAAGAGGAAAAGAGCAGCATATCAAGAAAAGGAGACACATTTGATAAATGGTAGTCTATGGTCTGTCCCAAGCCAAATGTATAGATGGAGAAGAGTAGAAGCCCTAGGACAGAGCCTTGGGGGGCAACAGTGAGGGGGCAGGGTGAGGAGGTGGCGTGCAAATGGGAGACACTGTGTAGTTGGAGAGGTATGAAGAGAGTATTGAAGAGATCCAGTGTTGTAATGACTGATTTTCAGGCAATATTACATGAGAAACAATTATGCAAATTAGCACTTCTCCAGAAGGAAGAAATCTACATTATACTTCCAAACAGTTCTGTTCCTTCTGGCGGAAAGTAAACTTTCATAATTCTTATTTTTCTTCTAATTGAAGCATTTCTAGACAGTAGATGGCCATACACCTCCGGGCCCCCCAAGCTCTGTTATGGGAACATTGTCTGACACAAGATATTATTCATGAATTTCAAATAATTACATAAAATACAACATTTTATAAGCAGCTTCTGTAGTCATTGAGTTAAAAATAATCATGTAAGGTTATCATTAGCCTGTATTATGATTATAATTATAGAGATTACATTACTATATATAGTATTATATTATTATAGAGATAATGTAGTTATATATAAATTCTTACTAATTTAGCTTCAACAGAGCTTATTATGAGCAATGCATCCAGTAGGAAACACACAACTGCAATGACTGTCCAGGCTTCACATGTCCCTAGAGAGAAGATGCAGATCCATAACCTATAACTACTGTAGTTTACAGACTCACTAACTGGCCAGCTTGTTTCACCATCATCATAGTGATAGGGGGTACATCTGGAAATGGGAATTCCTCTTTAATGTAGCCTTACAATGTTTTTGCTGTGAGAAGGGTTGATGTTTTAATGACACTATTTAACTTTTGGTTTGTTTGTTTTTTTTTTGGGGGGGGGGGGGGGCAAAAAAACCCCAGCTATTGTATTTTTACAAAGCTACCACTGGAGATCTGGAGGCTGGACCTGGATTTTTGGTAAGTTCAACTTTGTTTTACAGCATGATAACAACAACAAAAAATATTGCAAACTCGCTTTATTTCACATATACAGTTGATTTAGATTTTGAAAGTTACAACAGTGACACTTTAAGGCATTGCAATAACATCTACATGAGTTTAGCCATGATGCCTAATGTACGTTCAAGCCACAGTGCACCTGTTGGCCTCAGCTATAGCACCTGACATATTGCCCATATGAATACCAGCCATATTACCTCAACTGATACCATCCCCAATATTTACCAACAATAACAGTCACAGTGTCCCCATCAGTGCCATGTCAGAGCCCGATCAATAGTAACCACAATGCTCCCATTAAGTTTCAGTCATAATACTTCCAGCATTGTTAACTATAGTACTTTCCCAACAGTACTAACCACAGTGAGTCCATGCATCAATCATTTTATTTGTTTAATTTGGAGCATTGTCAAAATTGTGAATTATCAATGCCTGTAGTATGTTCTGGCCATGCAACTTCACCACCACCATCTCACACCACCAAGGGGAAATATTTACCATCATCTCCCTATAGTACTATGTCTGATCATAAGGACAACTCTGCGACTGTTAAAGGAGTTGTTCAGGGACTACATTTTCTGCCTAAATGTGGCCAGACTAGGTTAAATAGTCACTGTCATGAAAAATAACTTTTGACATGTCAAAAGTTAGGGTACTATTAACCGAACGATATTCGGCCAAATCAGCCTGATTCGGCTGATTATAGCTCCGTAGCCGATGGCGACGATCATAGGCTGATCGCTGATATAGGTTAGAACCTATATTTGTCGGGCGCTGACCGCACACCGCTATGTGTAATAGCAGTGCGCGGCTGGCGACTGACAATATACATTACCTATCCAGGCTCCAGGGCTGCTCCTGTGCTCTGCTTCTCCCGGGTCCCACGGGCTCTAGCTTCGGAGAGACCTGGGGAGAAGCAGACTGCAGGAGCAGCCCTGGAGCCTGGATAGGTAAAGTATATGGCTTAAGCAAGGGCTGCAAGGACATCGGTAACAATGTCCCTGCAGCCCTTGTTAAACGATTATTGGGCCGTGTAATAGCCTGATCTAGCAGATTGGCGCTCGTTTACAGGTATTATCGGGCCCCCATCGGCCCGTGTAATACCACCCTTAATGATCGCAACAGATCTCTGATCGTGAGATATAGCCGGGAGAAAACACAGCAGCAATGTGATTCATTCCTCTTCTGGCCACTAATTCCAGCAATGTAGCCTTGTAAACTTACATTGTTGGAATTGGCCATTACACAGATACGGCCAGGAAGTGGATTGTGGTGTTGCGCTCTCTCAGAGGCTATATCTGTGGAATACATCAGGTCTCAACAGTGAGACCTGCTGTGATCAGAAGCTTTTGAAGCTGCCTGATGGCAGATTAAAAGTTATTTTTCATAAAAGTGACTCTTTAAAGAAATTTGAAATCATTGTAAGTAACCTAAGGATCAAGACAAATAATTACAGATCATATTAATTTAGGCCACATTTTAGCATAAAGGGTATTTACTGGATAACCCCTGTACACCTGTATGGCCCTGCTCTGCACTGATCTGTAAATTTTCTATGATGGATCCCATTAATGTCTGATTGCTTTCTGATTTAACTGATTGCTCTACACAATTGTCTGCACATTGTATAAATCATTCTATATAGACTACGTATCTGGTTGCGGTGTGGCCAGTTATTAAGGTTCTATGAAGCAGATTTACATATAACACATATAGCACACAACTCACTAGCACCATAGGCTGAGAACATTATTTGAATGTAAAATGTGTGTTAAATGGTAATTACAAAATTACATGTTTAATCAGAATTTTGCTGCATACCAAAATACAGACACAGATATGAAGATTGGCTTCCGTGTAATAGGTAAGGATAAAGACTCTGTAGGAGCAGGTGATGCACACAGCATGAGTGAATGGTATAACCCTGTGCATGACACACTCTAAAGCGAAGAGGAGCTGTGTGTTAAAACAGTGAACAACAAAGAGATATCCACAAGATACAAACATAATGTGGTTGTCTTGTAAAGGTGTTTTAGCTCACAAAGGCAGTGCTATGCACTACTTTTTATACTGTAATATACATTTTATTTATTCAAGAATATCCACTAACAATTTATTATTAGCTGATTTGCAATTTATATCACACGTAGAGAGTTATACATTTTTTTCCTGCAAAAATGTATCTATCAAAACAGAGATATCACATGATGACTATACCAATTGATATTAATGTGAATGTGTACATGACTGGTCACATGTTTGTACTTTTTATCATATTATACAGTTCTCTTTGAAAATGTTTATTTTAAGGTTTCAGTGATGCTGCATTAGTGATTTCTGCAAAACAATAAATATGTTACCGTTGCAGCCATGGAGTAGAGGCTATCATCTACTGTCACGTGTAACCATTGTTTCTTCTATAAAGTCTATCACCTATTGCCATATGTGTACCCATTGTTTCTTCTATAAAGACTATCACCTACTGTAATATGTGTATCCTTTTATTCTTCTATAAAGACTATCACCTACTGTAATATGTGTACCCATTGTTTCTTCTATAAAGACTATCACCTACTGTAATATGTGTATCCTTTTATTCTTCTATCAAGACTATCACCTACTGTAATATGTGTATCCTTTTATTCTTCTATCAAGACTATCACCTACTGTAATATGTGTATCCTTTTATTCTTCTATAAAGACTATCACCTACTGTAATATGTGTATCCTTTTATTCTTCTATAAAGACTATCACCTACTGTAATATGTGTACCCATTGTTTCTTCTATAAAGACTATCATCTACTGTAATATGTGTATCCTTTTATTCTTCTATAAAGACTATCATCTACTGTAATATGTGTATCCATTGTCAATGCTATCACACCGCAGACTGTTAAAATAGATTAAAAAACCTTAATAAACACTTCAACGCCCAACTGGAAAAATCATAAATGTATCTGATAGAAACCAGTTCAGTTATAGTGTACAGGATTTCAGCTGGCTCCAGCAGGCTCATTGATAAGGCTGCACACACATGGATGCTTCCTGCACCTCTCATGCCAGTCTTTCCACTTTCACAGTCCTAGCACAGTATTTCCTCCTCCAGCCAGCATGTTAACCCCCCAGCCTATTTGTAACAAAAGAGAGAGCAGCATGTACTTACAGAGCAGCAGCTAGTGAGTGCTCTTTCTTCCTCCCAGGGGTAGAGGCGGAGAGGAAGTCACACATCCAGTGGCAGAGAGCAGTGCTCCTAGGCAGCTGCACAGCTGGAGCAGTGACACTGCAGACTCCCAGCACTACATCCAGATTGTGTGGAAACAGTCTCCCTTTACAGCACGGCAAAACCCCTTCATATCATTTTACCATATAAGGAGACGAACGCATCCCACTCTCACACTCTTTTAGTCTGCAGCTGGCATCCAACACTTTCTCTTTTCCAGAGGTTGTGGCTTTTTTTTATTTTACAGATAAATGTCTTTGTTGGAATGTTTCCTCCAATCAAACAGACTCCTTCCCCTTCTAACCTACTTCATCAAATAGTTCACTCCGAAATATCCCATCAAACTCAGCACAGATCATTCATCCAGGATCCAACATTAGCCGCCAGGTCAGCAGCCAGACCCAAGTACCTGTCAGTCATATGTCTATAATAATAAGAGGAATACGGTGAACACATTAGCCGCAAAGGTCTCTGCAATCAAAAAGCATAACGTTTGTTTTACTTCGACCATAGAAAAAATTTATTATTATTATTATTATTTTTTAAATCTGGAATCAAGCGCTTTTATGCTGCGTTTACACGAAACGATAATTGGTCCGATCGTACGATTAACGATGTTGGAGTAACAGCGTTTTTTTTATAACGATCGGCGTTTAGACGGAACGATACATCGTACGGAAAAATCGTTTTGCAATCGTTTTGCTTAAGCCTATCTCACACATTGGTTAAATCGGCGAACAACTGTTTACACGGAACAATCTGCGTTTTTTTTACGAACGACGATTTGAGAACATGTTGTAAGATCAAAATGAACGATTTCTCGTTCACCGTTTGATCGTTCGCTGCGCTTACACGCACGATTATCGTTGGAATTTGATCGTTATCATGCAAATTGGCACGATAATCGTTACGTGTAAATGCACCATTATATTAAACAATAGTAATAAAAGGTTAAACACTAAGGGGGACATTTACTATGGAGTCTAATGTGTGTGACTAATGGAGATTGGTGTGTATTTTGTTTTAATATCTTGTGACTGATTCATTAAAATGTCGCACTGCCATAGTGAATGGATTTGAGTAAAAAGTTGCACAAAAAGTAGCAAAATTGCTAAAATTGGGCAAGCATATTCACCTGGTACTGACCAGATGCAAGCCGGCACCTGTTTGTGTGACTTTTTAAAAAGTCGCAAATGATAAATTGGGCGTTAATCCCGGATTATGCGAACTTTTGGATGAATACTCAGAACAGGCATCTAAAAAATATTCGCCCATTGAATACTGGTTCATGAATAGAACTTAGACCAAAAATGGGTAAAAAATCCAATTATACACCAAAAAAAATGCACAAAGCCCTTGATAAAATTTTCCCCTAGCTGTATATGATGATTATTGTTCTAAATATATCAGTAAAACACAATGGGGGTTGTTCATGAAATTATAAATGAACTTGAATCAGTCTATTTTACTTATATTGGATGACAAATCTGCTCATCTCTCACAATTATTGACACACGCGGAGTCACAAATGACTAGACCTGTCCGACCATCTTCCCCATCTGACATCAGTTATAGTATGTCGCAGACAGAGAAGGTTCTGCCGGCCCCACAATGATAAAGAATGTGCAGTACAAAGACGCTATTGATACATGAGCCCCATTGCTGTTAGGTACAATGAAGCCAGAGGTAATTCCTGAACAAACATCTGGATAGCACTCTCAGAAACACGTTATTCCCGGCTAATGTCACTGCGACCGGGCAGTCTATCAGGAGCAGCAGGGATTGTGCTTTATTTAATACTGGTTAAAGAAATCTAGCGTGGTTTAGTATAATAAAGTAACAGAACGATACACATTACCCACCCCCCTTTTCTTGCTGAAAGCCCTGTCAAGGCTGAGAGTGAGAGAGACATTTTAGGTGGAGTTATATTTTACTTATACGTATAAGGTTACAGGTCCGACTATTAGGAATATAGCTTGTGTGAGAGCAGGACTGAGCTCAGGAACACACAACGATATAGAAATAATCCTGGGATTGTATAACAAAGCCAGAGGAATATTATATATGTTGGCTGGAGTTATTTGCTGTTAAATCATAAAATTAAAGGGGGTGTTCATGTTCAACAACCTCCTTTTGTTACAACAGCAAGCATTTCATTTTCAGAGCCACTAGAGAAGAAATACACAGTTCATATTGAAACCAATGAGCTATCTATGTAATACATAGATTCCCTGGGTTCTCCAAAGGAAGAGACAACAGGGGAGATTTATCAAACTGGTGTAAAGTGAAACTGGGTCAGTTGTCCCTAACAACCAATCAGATTCCACCTTTCATTCCTCACAGAATTCTTTAGAAAATGAAAGGTGGAATCTGATTGGTTGCTAGGGGCAACTGAGCCAGTTTCACTTTACACCAGTTTGATAAATCTCCCCTACTGTTTTCAGCTGCTCTCCACTCTGGCTAATAGAAGAGGGTGCTGAGCGGTAGATCTACATTTATTAGCTTATTGTTCCCAAAACCAGATAACTCCTTTACAGCAGATTTAAGCACAAATAAAGGTTATGTTTGTAGCAAAATGTTCACAATGTAGAGACCATATTGCCTATTTTCATGACAATTTTTTTGCAGCGCACCATCTACTTCTTGCCTGACCCTAGGTTACTCTTCCAGAAAGCAACCTACAGGGTCAGACAGGGAGGTAGGGAGTGTGTGCCACATGCTTTTTTTGGCTATATGTGCTTCAAAGCACTTTTATGTGGAACTTTTGTGAGTATACTGTATTTAACAGTATACTCCAGCATGTTTGAGTCCAATCGTTCAGCATTTGAATACTGGTGGTATTTGAATTACATTAGCCGCACATTACATTGTGCAAACAGCTATTATTTCCAGGCGCTGTTCACTAAACAGCGTCCGGAAATAATAGGCAGGTACATTATTTTAACGTCCGTTCTAAAGAAAGGGTGTTAACATAACACTGTGTGATATGAACCTAATGCAATGCTGCCAATGCATAACACTGTGTGATATGAACCCAATGCAATGCCGCCCCTTGCAGTAAACAACGCACACTGATTCCATTGCAATCAGCGTCCGTTCTTTACTGAAAAATTACGTTGTGTGAACATAGCCCTAGGGAGTCTGGAAAAACATGTTGCTGCACTTAACCTATTTGGCCACCAGTATTTAAATGCTGAATAGAGATGAGCGAACCTCGAACATGCTCGAGTCCATCCAAACCCAATCGTTCGGCATTTGATTAGCTGGGGCTGCTGAAGTTGGATAAAGCTCTAAGGCTATGTGGAAAACATGGATACAGCCAATGACTATATCCATAATTTCCACATAGCCTTAGGGCTTTATCCAACTTCAGCAGCCACCGCTAATCAAATGCCGAACGATCGGGTTCGGATGGACTCGAGCATGCTCCAGGTTCGCTCATCTCTAATGCTGAACAATCGGAATCAAGCATTGTGCTCATCTCTAATAATCATCATTTTTGGAAAAAGAAGTGGTCAGTGCTTCTCTATGCATTTGTGCTCCCCTGATTCTAGCAACCAATAATGTATCTCACAGCATGAGGAAGGATCTGATGATGAACTTGCCATTAATGTGGCAGTGAAAGGATCTTTCGGAGACACTGAAGCTGTATGGAGACTGTGGGGGAAACCTATCAATATACAAGTGTGAGAATACATCACATATACCTTATATATACATCAAGTTTTATTCGTTAGTTTAATACATTGCAATAAACTACTGAAAATATCAAATTTACCTAGTGCAGGCATGAGATACATATAATATTGGTAATCAGTGGCGTAGCTACCATAGAGGCAGGGAAGGCGGTTGCTATGGGGCCCATGGAGGGAGGAGGCCCAGGGAAGATAAGAGCCTCCTGTGTCCTTTTGCCTAACCCCTTATGTACTGCAGTGTGTAAGTGACCCAGTGTTCTCTTACATGCTGCAACACAAAAAAGGGTTAATATAAGCTCAAGACAATTAGCTCTCTGATAACCTCTGACCTCTGAGCTCCTGCAGAGCTCAGGGGTTATCAGTGCAAGAGTAGCAGGAGAGAGCTAATTGTCTTCTGCATTAACCCTTTGTTTGTGTTACAGCATGTAAGAGAACACTGGGTCACTTACAGTAAATAAAGGGTTAAGCAAAAGGTAGTCTGCTCCTGCACCTATGTATATAACCATGAGGCTCCTAATATGCTGTTATAGTTAAATACAGTGGATGGACAGAACAAGCAGACATTGGCTTTCTCCTCTGCCAGTCACTATTGTGGCTGCACGCAGGATTCTGCCTCTGGCCACAAGAGAATTTTTTTTTTGCCACATCACCGAGTATATATATATGGGAGGGGGGCCCCATACAGTTTTTTTGCTATGGGGCCCCATGAATCCTAGCTACGCCCCTGTTGGTAATGGTTAAACCTGTGAAGTCAATTTTGTTACCTATGCAACAGAAATAATATGGCTTTATAGAAATCTCTCAGATTACATTAATGAACAACCAATTGCCCATTATAACATTTAATTAAAACAATTAGACAATTTTACAAAATGATAAACAATGAACATGTACCTGATGCCGCATCCGTCCCAGCACCCTAGACAATGTACATGGCCTTTCAGAGCACAACACTTATTGCAGTGTAGTTATAATTTACTATGCAAATATGTGGAAAATATTTGACACATTGCATAGCTCATAGGGCAAAGCATACCAAGTGTGTGTGTGTGTGTGTATATATATATCTTACATTGTAGAGAATTTGTTTCGACTTCTTGTTTCTATGTCCAGTAAATGGGGAACTCCAACTACCTCTGCAGTTAAGTTAGAAATAATAAATTGTACTACTATTAATTTCCTAATATCTGTTTGCATCTTTAAATTGGAAGATGTAATAATATCCTAATTATTTGTCACAGGATCCACTGTTTTTCTTTTTGAGCAGACAAATTACAGCGGAGAGTGCAGACCTAAGACATGGACTAAAGCTAGTTTAGAACTGACCTAGTACTTAAAAAGTAAGAGTATATCAGCACAAACATGTATGTAAACATTTTAGAACGTAGATTATTTACCCCAGATACCCCAGTACCTTCTATGCCCGTGCATTTTAGAAACACTCTTATCCACACAGAACTGTTGAAGTAGGTGTAAAATTGTCCAAAACACAATATACATTTGGCACTGGCTAGGTATTGCATTTATTGTCTACATATGTCTGTTTCATGTTGCTTATAGTGAGTCTCCCCTTATATACTAATATGAAAATTATAGTAAAAGAACATCTGAGAACACTTACCTACTGTGTAATGGGTCTGTTCCCCAGAGAATGTAAGAAGTGAGAAGATGACTCCGCTAGAGCTTTGATTGCTTGGATTAGCCAGACAATGGCATTGGTTAGGAATAGGAAATGTTCCTACCCATTGAGCTAATAATACTGTATCTTCTTTCTAAAGATAACGGCTGCAACACCTCAGATGTAGCATCCTTTTAAGGCATCAAAGTCAACCAAGTGCAAGACTAAGGAAAGGATGCGACTCACTGATAAGAAGAATTTTAGCTGCATACAGTTGAAGAAGCTACAAACATACACTACTTGCAGAAATTCAACACACTGTTAGGCTATTTTCACACAACGTTTTTTCAGCTCTGTTTAAAATGACGTCCATTATTTTGAGTCTAAAATAATGGACGTCATTTAGCAGCCTGGCGTCGCCTTTTGTGCAATGACTGGTGTTTGTACATTATTCTAGTTTGGTTACTTATTGCCCTTTGGATGTGGCTTAATTGAAAAGTGCATTGAATTTAATAAATAAAACGGAGAAAGAACTGTGACAAAATAAAAACTGTGTGAACTACAAATAAAAAAACATCCGCTGTTTGCAAAAGACGTTTAAAAATAATGATCATGTTCATTATTTTGACGTCGGCGGTAAAAACGTCCGTTATTCAATGCATTGTGTGCATTGGACATCTGTCTTCCCAATGACTTAAATGCATTGCCATTGCAGTCTGTTAAATCGTGGCAAAAACTGACTTTTCTTAAATATCAAAATCGGCCATCTTTTCACGATTTTTGACATTGTGTGAACATAGCCTTACGCTATGTTCACACTATGTATCAACAACGGTGTTGACATGTTCCTGCGGCCAAAACTGCCATATCGGCCGCAGGAACATCCTTTTATTTTATTTATATTGCATTGCATGTGTGAACAGAGTGTGAACAACAGCTGTTGTTCACACTCTAGCGGCCCAAAATAATTGATATGTCAATTATTTCCACGGCCATATTTGATCAACGGCCATTGTTCAACAACCGTTGTTCCCCATAGGCATATTTTAAGTCAAGAGCATCTGTTGTTTTAACAGCCGTTCTTGCCTTAAAAAATGCACTGTGTGAACATAGCGTAAACATGGGAAGGACACCATATAGTTGCGATCTAACCCCCTATAGTTCATTAACCCCCCACCCAGTGCAAAGTAGGTTTATTCGCAAAATTTACAAATTTTAGACTTTTTAATAAAAAAACATCAAACATAAACAATGTACAAAAAAACCCGGAAACAACTAATATAACAATTGGTTTCTCCAAATTCCACACAAAATGCCTCTTTTACTGACTAGTGCATTCTTACAATTTTTCACCCCTTCATGGCAAGTGTCTTTAGTATTTAATGCTTAGTACTGTTATAATCTGCTGCAAATGGGATGCATAGCTAGACACCAGCGTCTAGCAACATTTCTGAGAGATCTTAATTTGCTGATTTTATTTCCCTACTATTCTTGGGTTTGAGTGCTAGAACCTCATTCTTTAAATCTCACCAAATATGGACTATGAGGTCTGCATGGTATTGTTGTCCAGTGACGCCCAAGCACTAGGTTTTTCTGGTACTTGTTTAAGGCCATCTTGGTTTCCAGTGCCAGAGAAAGCAAAGCAGCCTCACAGTCAGTGTTCTTTTCAGTGTTTGCTTCATTCTTCCACTTTCAGACATGCTGCTGATCACTAGGCCCAATAAGTTCCAATTGTATTTAATTGGTGTAAAGAACATTATCATAAAAACTTTTTTGGCTTGTTTCTATAATCTTGAGTACATTCACATATTCTGTGATCATGGTCCATGCACGGAACATGTGCTACAGACCAAAATGTGGAACTCCCGGCATCATGACTCATTATGATGCTGGAAGCTCCAAAACTGAGATCACGAGATTTGCAAATGTGTCCATAATATGTCATTATCAAAAATAGTGGTTTGACAATGGGCAATGGGTTGTTCTGTAAGCAAAAGATAGTAGCTCCTTTGGATGTTCCTCTGCTCAATACTACTCTTGACTAAATGGTTTGCAAGAAGTGAAGCTTATCCCAGCATTCTGGCCCCTTCCTCTGCAGATTGGTGGGGGTCTTAGCAGTTGAACCCCCTAAGTGATGGCAAGTCCTAGTTGTAATATGACTAATATGCATTGTGGGCATATTTTGGCTAAATCTAAACCACATAATTCAGATGCACAAGGCCACCAGGAATACAGTGTGAAAATCCAACACATCTCTTTAAAGGGAATGAAACAGAACATAAAAACAAACATCCATGCACAGTTTGGTTGTTGTTTGTAGGTTAAGATATCATTTGAAGATGTATGAATGATTTCAGATCTGGGCAGGGGACTGAACTGTTAAGTAACGTGTAAGTGATATGTAAGAAATATAATAAACTTGCAAATAAAAAAAATTCTTTGGAAGTTCAGCCATGCTGTAAAAATTATCACTAAATATTTTATTGCGAAACTGCATTGTTGTCTTAGCCTAGATGACGTCAACATTTTTATTTTGGGTGCATTGTGATCCAGCTGACATCTATAGATCATAGTCTGCTATTGCTGAGTTGTCAACAATACTGTGCGTTAGAATATGAAGTTAAAACGTGTTACATTTGTTACATTTACAGACATGAGATAAAATATCATATACCCTAGCTGATACATATTCTGTATTCCCTGTTTCATATGTATTTATGAATGAAAACTTAATGTAAACTCTTCATTTGTAGCACAAATCAAGCCAGGACCCAGAAATGACATAAAAGCACAAACAGTAAAAGGCAATAGGAAGACAACAAGCACTTAATATTCTTAACATTAGAGAGAAATTGTTGGCGTTCTTACTGCCTGGCATGGCGGTTCTAGATACATCTTGGTGGTCACCCTGTGAACCTTTGGTTGCTACTAAATCTTTTAATTGTATTAGTGAGTACCTATTTTATATCACACATATGTACAGTTACAGACCATCTGTATGTTACATAGTGCCTGTGTGATACCTCTACTTAGTGCCATCCATACGGTACACAAATACTAAAATAACCATACCATACAGTGCATGTAGAGTGGTGCCCAAATACCAGTGCCACATCCTAGTCAAATAAAATGTATTATATAATTGCCAATGTTATACAGTGTCCTTACTGCTATAGGCTATGTTCACACACAGTCAAAATTATAGCTTTTTCACGGATGACCATCATTTAATGACAATTAGTGTGTGAACATAGCCTCATTCTGCAAGTGAATGGAAGTAGTGAGTTGGGTGCATCTTCTTTATAGTGACAAAGAAGCTGGGCAGAATGATGTATCACTTACGTTGTTCTGTGCAGCTGATTCAGAGATCTCCTCCTGAATAACATGGATAATAACTACCCACCAGCTGCTGATTGGCAGTTATCTGTCCATGCTGTGTATAGGCAGTCACCTGTCACTCAGCAGCTGGAGGGCGGGGGGAGGGGTGTGGCAAGAATCCTATTCTCCTGCATATTAGGAGAACAACTGAACGGAATTATACTAGTAATGCACTGATCTGTTCGGCATTATTATCACTAGTTTATGCTGCCCTCATTTAAAGCAGCATAAACCTAGTTACAGATTCTCTTTAAATCTCTTCTCTTAAGTCCTCATTCATATCAAATTCAGACTATACATTTAAGTCCTAAAAGCAGGGGCGGATTAAGGGTACCATGGGCCCCGGGCTGTTTAGAAATTGTGGGCCCCCTGATAACCACAAACCCTCTAGCCCTGCCGTCACCTCTCTAACTATGCCCCAACTTGCCCTGACCGCTAAACAAATATCCTGACTGAGGGGGCTATATAACATGTCCTCAGGCTATGTGAACTATAAATGTTGCACAGAGATTTTGTGTGGCCATTAACGATATAAATTACTACAGAAAAGACCCATACAGCATCTATAGTTCACATAGTCTGAGGACATGGTATATAAATCCTTCAGGTTATATGACCTATAAATGATAATTAGGCTCTGTGTAGCATTCCCGTGTATCATATAGACTAGCACCCTTTGTAAAACATCCCCCTATGTAGAATAGCCCTCTTTGTGTAGTAACCCCCTCTACGTGGCATCCCCTATATAGAAAAGGCCCCTCTGTTTAGCATCCCCTATATAGAATAGCCCCCTCTGTGTAGGGTAGAATAGCCCCGTCCCTATAGCTTCCTCCTATACAGGATAGCCCACTCTGTGTAGGGTAGAATAGCCCCCTCTCTGTAGCATCTGCTATATAGACTAGCCCCCTCTCTGTAGCTTCCTCCTATATAGAATAGCCCCCTCTTTGTAGATAGCTTCCTCCTATATAAAATAGCCCCCTCTCTGTAGATAGCTTCCTCCTATATAAAATAGCCCCCTCTCTGTAGATAGCTTCCTCTTGTATAGAATAGCCCCTTCTCTGTATCTTCCTCCTATATAGAAGAGCTCCCCCCCCCCCTGTAGCATCCCCTCCATGTAGAATTGGCAGCCTCCATGTGAAAAATATAATAATAAAAGTAAACTCACCTGTCACATCGCTCTCCAGCAGTGTCTCTCTCCTCCCCGAGTGACGTTGGTGTCATCTTCTCTCCTGGCCTCTGCTCCTCGCTCATCCGCCACTGCTGGCGTCCAGGAAGTGTCATCAGCTAGACCAGAGGACGCTGTGGCACGTCTGCCCCTGGTGATGCAGAGGTGAGATGTGGCGTTATTATATTGAGGGCAATCTCACTGGACGGGGTAGCCTAGATTGCCTTCATTATAATCGCCTATGCCTAAAAGTTATACTGATGTATACTGCAGTGTATTTAATTGGAGATCCACATAGTTTATTAGCTCAGTGACTAGTTTTGGTCTGCTGTTTTAAATTATCACACAAAAAGAGTATACATTTGGGATACAAACTAGATGTAGTCAATAGTAGTTTACATTTAGTCCATTAAACTCAATAGGTTGCTGGGAGTATGCTGTCATATATGTTGGCATAACTTTATGCCAGTATGCCAACATATGCCCCAAACTGTTCCTTGTAAGAGAAATTACTCAGGATATTAAAATGCCTAAAGGGGTTTTTACCCTATTAAAAAAACATGACTGCTTTCTTCCAGAAACAGCATCACTCCTGTCTTAGTTTGTGTGTGGTATTGCAGACCAGTTCCAGTGAAGGGCATAGAGACAAATTGTAATGTGACATACTACCTAAGGATGGGGGCAAATACATTGCAATTTTTAATTACAACACAAGATAAACCTCAATCACAGAGCTGCTATTAGTATAAGTAGTACATTACACTAAAAGTTGACCACATCGTGAACACAGGATTCTTGCCATGGCCAAAGTCGTTGTGTATCCTATGCCTAATACTGTTACCACTCCCTATTTATCTAATACAGTGGTGCCTTGGATTACGAGCATAATTCGTTCCGGGGCCATGCTTGTAATCCAAATCCACTCTTAAACCAAAGCAAATTTTCCCATAAGAAATCACTGATATGCAGACAATTGGTTCCACACCCCAAAAATAATGATTTATTATTCTGAATAACATGTAAAACAGATGAAACAAACATTAAGAAACAGCTGAATATGTGATATTATAAATTACTGTACAGTATTGGAGAGGATGGGAAACACAAGGGCGGACAGAGACTGCAGGGAGCATGAAAGAATGAGCAGGGCAGATGTGGGCACTGTATAGCAGCACTCTCTGTCCGGGAAGAGAAAGGTTACAGCTATGGAGAAATTACCTCCACAGTCCTGTCCCCTGATGTAAGCCCCCAGCCTGAAGTGGATCTACCATGATTTGGAAGGTGAGGTAAGACTTCCTGGGTCAGAGTACAGTACTGTAGACCCCACTATGCAGACCATGCCCCTCCTCCACTCGCGCTCTAACCCAGTACAGGGAGCTCTTAAACCAAAGCAATGCTCTTAAACAAGTCACAATTTTGAAAAACTGTGAGCTCTTAAACCAAAATGCTCTTAAACCAAGTTACTCACTGTACCACTGTAATTGTTTATTTTACTAAACAAAGCTGTTAACGGCATTCAGAGAGCTGCATTACAGCAGCCACAGTACCCTAACCTTAGGAACCATTAGTGTGGAATGACTACTATGTAGTATGGAACTGACTCCTATGAACTTCTAGAAGAGTTTTCTAGACATGCTTCACAGCCTGTGCAGAGGTCACTGTGCAAGGAGGAGGAGTGAATGATGTGAACGATGGATCCTGTGCTATTTACATAAAAGTGTCTTCTATCACAATCCCATCTATGATAATATGGAGACTGTGACATCAGTAAGGGAACAGTTAGTGCTGAACTGAACTGAGCCCACTGTTCCTGCCTACTTGGATTATGTGCCCTAAACAGCAGCCCCCAACTGGCTGACATTCCCCACTCTCACTAGGTAGAGGGCCTGTCAGGGGTAAAGCAAGGTACACAGTCCGCTTCTAAACCGTTTGGGCACAGATAAGCCACAAATCAGAAAGCATAGTCAAATATACACCACGGGGGGATTTATGAAGTCTTATGTTACGCCCCACCCCCTTTCCCCAGCAGGATTCACTACAGGCGCACGCCTTTTAATGAATCCGGCCGGCCAGGCGCCCGAATCTGCGCCCGGCATACTAAATCTACACCTGCTTTCAGCAAGTGTAGATTTTGATCAGGATTTGTGGTTGTGTGAGGGGTACCCTAAATGACATTTTCTAAAATGCAGCATGCTTTACCTCTCCAGTGCAACCTAATCCAATCCAAAATTGCATGTGACAGATTTGTTGTAGATATATTAAGAAATTTGTGGTGGAAAATTTCAGCCATTTGTGCTTTTGCCCCCATAGTAATGCCATAATATTACAAAGTGCAAGGTTATTGTTTAAGTGGCCATACCCAGAAATGTCACTTGTGATATGAGGCATCAGCCTACCACCACTTGAACTACTTTAGCTTGGAAAGGTGTTAATAGCGTGAACACTTCTTGACATATTGACGTCTGTGGTGAAATGCTGATAAATTCTACCCTGATGCAGGCTATTTATGGACGCCTAGGCTGGAGGTTGCTTTTCAGGATAATCCTTTTATATCATATTCATCACTTTAACATAACTTTATGATAATGTGGCACAAAATGATGCCATGCCTTTTTCTTTTAATCCCACTGTCTGATATCTAATCAGGAAATACATTTCTCTACTGAGAGCCACAGCCTGTATCATTGCCTAGCCTTGTTCTTGAACGTACTCAGTGTTTATATTCTTATCATTGGTCACCTGGGGCTATTAGCAATGGACAGGTGTGGTAACCCAGGGGTGCTAGTCATTACTTGTAAGGGTTGGTGTTGCGATACTGGAGTGGAATATGCCAACCCTGGGTCAAAACACATGCCTGTTAAAGTAGTAGTCCCTGTGTCCTTGTGGTGTGGTGTGCAGGATAAGGAATCCACAGAGTCAAAAACATAAACAGGATAACAGTTTATATTAATTAATTATGTATGTACAACAAATATACAGTTTCTTTGTACACAAGGTGCACAAGTGGCAGCATGAGAGTTGCCTTGTTAGAATCCTTCTAACCCCGAGGACACTGCTTTCAGCTTGAGTACTAGAAAAAAAGTTTACATTGTTGACAAAGTCAACTGAGACAGGACAGAGCCATAGCCGCGTGATTACCAAGCCGTGTAATAGGCTCAGTAAGCGAGCGCCGATCTAGCCACTTAGGACCCATTTTACATGGGTTGACAGGCTCCAAATAAGAAGCACTGGTCCCTGTGATATACACTTGTGTACAGAGCCTTTAGACAGCTTGATTTATCAAGGAACAAGTGACAGCTTCATAGTTTTTGAGGCCAACGAACTCATCATTATTGCTTGCACAGAACATGGAGCTGATAACAATGATTCTATTGGCTGCACAAAAGATCCAATCAGCCGACTATCAAGCAGTTTCCCATTTGTCGGCTCATCACTGGCCCTTTAACACGGGCTAATTGTCAGGAACAAGCCAGTGTTTATACTGGGCCTTAAGTTTATACTGTCTAAGGCTATGTTCACACTACGTAAAAAAAACACGGCCATATTTCATAACAACGGCTGTATTTGCGCAAACAACGGCCGTTATTTTACAAATAACGCCCGTTGTTTGCTCAAGCACGACCTTTGTTATGAAATACGGCCGTGTTTTTTACGTAGTGTGAACCCGGCCTAATAGACATTTTTATGAATCTCATCCAGTGGCCCAGATTTACTATTCAACGGAATTCTGGCACAATTTACACACAAAAAACTGCCTTACATGACTTACAACATATTTATTATTAAGATAGTGTGACTTCAGCTAAAGGGGAGGGCTCCTCTTTCAAAGACATGGCGTAACTGAGCCTAGATTTTGGTACTCATTCTGATTTAAAGTAAGCCACATAATAGTTGGTTTAAACTTACACTGGGCAAGTCTTATCACACAGCCTGATACAATCTAATAAATCTAGAGCATTTGAAAACTTTCTAAATTTGCACTAGGAATTAGTTAAATGAGTTCCTCCCAAGCTGCTAAATACCTGGGTGGATGGAGGCTAGCTATTGTGACCTGAGGTTGGGTGGTGTAAAATCCCAAGGTTCAAAGTAATGATCTAACAGGCATCTAAAATTAATTTGGGGATGGAAACCTACATGATGAGTAAGGTACTCTTGCACATATAGTTTTTTTTTTCACACTATTAGAACACCATCTTCTCTATGTTAGCCTGGTCTTGCGGCTAAGCTTCAATATGAAGAATTTTTGTACAGCAGATAGATATTAGGGTATGCCTGCAGTAAGAAATAACATGGATAGCTTGCTGTGGATTCCGCCACTCGTCCACGTGCTCTCCCACTTCACTCTCCTCCTGTCTGACTCTATTCTATGGGGCCCTCCGCCCAAAGAATGAACTTGTCCATTATTCGGTTGGGCGGCGGAATCCACCTGAACGTACAATAGAGTCTATGGGACCAAGGAAACGTCAAGCACGGAGGGGGGGAGGGGTGGAATCCACGGCAAGTTGTCTGTGTGATTTCCGTAGTGTGGACATACCCTTAGGCTGCATGGCACTTTATTTTTTTTCCATTTGTTTTTTTTTTAGTATCTCTGCCCCTCTTCTGTGGAACCAAACCTACTAATCTGAGCTTTAGGGGATGCCTGGATGGCAGCCTAAGCAGATGCTGGAGCTCTTGCCCAGGTTTGATGATGGTGGACCATTTATTTTTGAGCCTTGTGTGGCCTTCTGGTTTGGAGGGTTTTGGCTCTTCCCTTTTTTATGGCATTAAACATGAGTTTCTAATGGTGATTGGAATACTAGTGACTTCATCAAACATTGCTATGGCAACCAAGTATTTATAATAAAAGTCATATAAATATATCTGCATATTTTCCAAAAATCCTATAAAAGTCTATAGCTTTAAAAGTAATTAGTGTAATAAAAAAACATGTCTGTCTATCTGAAATTCACAAAACACTGAAGACAACAAGGTGCTGCTGAGGTTCTGCATGTCCTGTTCTCTGCACATAGTCACCACATACTTCAAAAGACATCAGGCTGGTGTTGAAGTGATGGTGAAGACTTCTCTGAACTGGTCCACCTCTCTCGGTGTACTCTCTAAATACTACTGTGCTCACTGTGGGCAAAAATAACTTTCAAAGCTGCAGATTGAAAGAAATATGCCAACCAGAGATGTACTGCTTAGAAACTGTCAACAACGTCCTTTTTATTATCATTCAATGGTCACTTGCTGATGGAATTTACAATCATATTAAATAACCTTCCTTCAAGGACAGACAGCTGCAAGGATATATTGTAATCCTCAATAATGAAAAAGTCTTTTTCTTAAGTACAGGGACTATTTTCAGGGTATACAGCTGCTTATCACTATGAAAACATAATATTAGGTTAAATATTAACAAATCAATGCTATACAAAAGATTCCTATATAAGCATCATGGCACCACAAATCCTGAAACAACTGTATAAACATATCCACAGAAAAGGTTTATATAGAAAATAGTAACGTACAACAATAACACACAATTCAGTAAATTGACCTTCTGTTCTTGAAGGACATGACAGGAGGGTGACCATCAGTACCTGGAAGCCTGTATAGCGTTATGTGCTGTACATTGTTTGTTACTGTGTTTATATAACCAAACTATATGGAAAAATGTGCAGGGCCAGTTTTAGACTAAGGGTACTATTACACGGAACGATAATCGGCCGAATTGGCCCGATTCAGTCGATTATCACTCCATGTAATACATACAACGATCAGCCGATGACAACAATCATCGGCTGATCGTTGATATAGGTTCTGACCTATTTTCGTCGGGCGCCGACCACGCACCACTACGTGTAATGCGACTGACGATATACATTACCTATCCACGTTCCAGGGCTGCTCCTGTGGTCTTCTCCCCAGGTCCCGCTTGCTCTAGCTTCAGAGCAGCCTGTCAGCTGACAGGCGGCCAGGGCAATCACAGCGGCCTGTCAGCTCTGAAGCTAGAGTGTGCGGGACCTGTGGAGAAGCGGACCGCAGCAGCAGCCCTGGAGCGTGGATAGGTAATGTATGTAGTTTAAACAAGGGCTGCAAGGACATCGGTAATTATGTCCTTGCAGCCCTTGTTAAACGATTATCGGGCCGTGTAATAGGCCCAGTAAACAAGCGACGATCTAGAAGATCGCTGCTCATTTACAGGTATTGTCGGGTACCCATCGGCCCGTGTAATACCACCCTAAGTGTGGCCCTAAGCAAAATTTAAAAGGCCCCAAGTGCTCAACTATTGTACCACAACATAGTCATAGTTAAAGGGGTTGTTGAGGATAAAACAATTGATAGCCAGTCCACAGGATAGGCTATCAATAATTGATTGGTGAGGTGTTGACCCCAAGACATCCTATCGATCAGCTGTTCAGCGCCTGCAGTACAGTGATAATAAAACCATAACCATTTGGCTCTGCTCTCTGTGTAGCGGTGACATTGGTTACTGTAGTAGCTGCTACAGGGAGCATTATCCCCCATTATACCATCACACAGTAGCAATGCCTCAGACAGGAAGCAGAATGCACAAAGGTGGAAGACCATATTCTACAGGTGGACATATGCAAAAATTATGATAAATTGGTGTGGTTGAACATTGTACCTATCCCCACAAGGAGAACAGGATGTACATTGGCAAAAAACACAAATTTTGAGTATTAACTTTCACTACTGACTAATGACTTTGAGTACTGATTACTAACTACTGATTACTGACTTTGACAACTGATTACTGATTACTGATTATTGACTTTGACTACTGACTTTGACTACTGGTTTCTAACTTTGATTTACTGACTTCTGACTTTGACTACTGACTTCTGACTACTGACCATTGACACCTGAAAACTGACTTTTGACTCCTTACTACTGACTACTTATACCTGACTTTTGATAAAATAATGTGTGATATCTGAAATGTCAGTAGTTAGGTATTACAAGTCCCCATTCAATTTGAGTTTCACTTCAATTGCCAGGCAGCCCTTAGCTTGCATCATTCAGGTAACAAAAGTGAAATGATATCCTGTCTCCCTTGTTGATTACATACAGAGCTGAGTTTTAAAACATTGTAGAGTGGTACCTTGGTTTAAGAGTAACTTGGTTTAAGAGCTCACAGTTTTTCAAAATTGTGACTTGGTTCACATACCTCCCAACTTTTGCAAAGAGCAAAGAGGGACATGTGTGCTGCGGTCCCCATTGACAAGCCCCCATAGCGACCCTCCATAGCCACTCCCCTACAGTCACCACATGCTGCTTACTGAATAGTACCCCATATAGTATTTAATCCCAATTATAGTGCCCTATACAGTATCCAATCCCCCCAATAGTGCCCCATATAGTATCCAATCCCCCGTATAGTGCCCTACATAGTACCCAATCCCACAATAGTGCTCTATAGTATTCAATCCCCCATATAGTGCCCTATATAGTATCCAATCCCCCCTATAGTGCCTCACATAGTATCCAATTCCCCATATAGTGCCCCACATAGTATCCAATCCCCTCTATAGTGCCCTACATAGTATCCAATCACCCTAATATAGTGCCCAACATAATATTCAATCCCCCATTACAGTGGCCCACATTATATCAATGAAACTGGACTTTTCCGCGGGATCCGGGACAGTTGAGAGCTATGGGTTTAAGAGCATTGTTGTGGTTTAAGAGCTCCCTGTACTGGGTGGAAGGGCGAGTTGGGGAGGTGCATAGTCTGAATAGCAGGGTCTACAGCAATGTACTCTCACCCAGGAAGTCTCCCTCACCTTCCAAATCATAGCAGATCCACTTCAGGCTGGGGCTTACATCAGGGGACAGGACTGTGGAGGCAATCTCTTCATAGCTCTAACCCCTCTCTCCCTGGACAGAGAGCACTGCATTTATGTGTCCACATTTGTCCTGCTCATTCCTTCATGCTCCCTGCAGTCTGTCAGTCCTGATTGGTCCATGCTAAACACACACCCCTTCCCCACTACTGTCATGTGACCACACAGACCTCTGACAGCAGTCCTGCTTCTCTATTCTAGCCTGTAGTACTACGCTTCTGCATTATGGGCATCTGCAGCTCCACCCTGTATCTACAAACTGCTGCTGTTTTTCAGGTTTATGAACTTACTATACATTATACACAACATGCTATACTATACAGTAACTTATATCACATATTTAGCTATTTCTCACAATTTTGAAAAACTGTAATCTCTTAAACCTAAACGCTCTTAAACCAAGTTACTCTTAAACCAAGGTACCACTGTACAATGTTTTAAAACTCAGCTCTATATGTAATCAACAAGGGAGACAGGATGTCTGACTTCTTACTCCTGACAAGTCAGAGATCAGATATCCCTTCATTTTGTTACCTGAATGATGCAAGCTAGGGGCTGCCTGGCAATTGAAGTGAAAGTTAAACTCAAACTGAATGGGGACTTGTAATACCTAACTACTGACATTTTAGAGATCAGATATCACACATTATTTGATCAGAAGTCAGGTATAAGTAGTCAGTAGTAAAGAGTCAAAAGTCAGTTGTCAGGTGTCAATGGTCAGTAGTCAGAAGTCAGTAGTCAAAGTCAGTAATCAGTAGTCAAAGTCTGAAATCTAAGTCAATAGTCAAAGTCAGTAGTCAGTAAGTAGTCAAAGTCGGTATTTAGTAGTCAAAGTCAGAAATCAGAGTCAGTAGTCAAAGTCAGCAGTCAGTAGTCAAAGTCAGAAATCAAAGTCAGTAGTCAGAAGTCAGTAGTCAAAGTCAGTAGTCTGTAGTTGAAGTCAGAAATCAAAGTCAGAAATCAAAGTCAGAAATCAAAGTCAGTAGTCAGTAATCAGTAGTCAAACTCAGAAATCAGTAGTGAAAGTCAGTAGTCAAAGTCAGTAGTCAGAAGTCAAAGTGAGAAGTCTGTAGTTGAAGTCAGTAGTCAAAGTCAGAAGTCAGTAGTCAAAGTCAGTAGTCAAAATCAGAAGTCAGCAGTCAAAGTCAGAAATCAAAGTCAGTAGTCAAAGTCAGTAGTCAGTACTCAGTAGTCAAAGTCAGAAGTGAGTAGTCAAAGTCAGTAGTCAAAGTCAGTCAGTAGTCAGTAATAAATGTCAGTGGTCAGAAGTCATTAGTCAAAGTCAGAAGTCAGTAGTCAAAGTCAGTAGTCAAAAGTCAGTTATCAAAAGTTAGTTGTCAATACTCAGAGTCAAGTGTCACTCTTGTGTAAAAATGATTCTTCACTCTGACTTCTGACTATGTCCAAATATGAACACTGTACACATGATGACCTCTACCATCACATAGTGAATTAATAATGTTACCATGTTGTTACTGAATAAAAACCACAACATGAAAGACCAAAAAAATTCCTATACAGTGACAACCACACAATAAAAATACGCACACCCGAGACAGGCAGCAGAAACCTAGGAATCGGAAATCACACACATTATTTGGTCTCTTCCTTTTTGAGCCATATAATGTCAAGATCAGAGACAAATACATATTTTCTGATGTATCACTCATCCTTTAGGGTGCCATCACACACAGCGTATCCGCAGTGGATTTCTCGCTGCAAATTTGCAGTGAATTCCGCTGCTGATGTGGTGTCCCTTCACGGGTGTTGCTAGTGTATACACTCCTCGCAAAAGCCTGTACTGTAAGTAAAAGTGGTAATGAAGTAGTACCTAAGTTTTGCAACTAGATGCCGCTAGTATGTATATCTTGTCCCCTGACGCCATACGCGCGGCTGGCACCATACGCGCAGTCTCTACCCTTCTTTTACTCTTTTTTGTTTGCTAAGTGGCATTTAAATATCCTTTTGATCCCCTGATGATTCCCCCTACGGGAGATAAAATGCATTGGGACACAGCCACGTGTATAAGTAGGGTTTAACTAGGGACCCTAGGAGTGAGTGTGGCGGAGTCGCCCTTTTTAGGGCGGGAGCTCTGTCTGGAGGGACAGATTTATTAGGGTTTAATAGGACAGTGTCAGGGACCGGCTGTCCTATCTCCATTTGTGTATGCACTCCATTGTGTTTTCTCCTATTTATGTTACCGGGAGATCTCAGACGCCCACGTGGAATCCATTCAGGATTAAGGACAGCTACGGCAATGTGAATGGTCCACGGCCACTCCAAGTCATTCCGACTCAGCAGTCACCGTTGAGCGGTAAGATAAACATTTTCCTAGTATTTGCACTTTTGTTTATGTCTGTTTTTCATTTTTGGTTATTTATTTTATATTGAGATTATTAAAAGTTACATTTTAGATCTTATTTCTATATACCCTATCTCAGTGAATCTTGTTAGTAATTTGTTAGTGGTTTTTGTGGCATTGTCTTTGGATTTCAAGCTCTCAGCACAAGTCCTGTCACTAAAGTCTAAAGTCTATTGTCAAGTAAGAAGTCTATTGTATATCACTATATCAAGTATTCCTAAAGTAAATAAGAGTTTATTTATGGTAACAGGACTCAGTGATTATTACTTAAACACCTACACAGCCATTGCACCTTCCTTCGGTCATCTCCCCTTTCTGTAGGTGGTGGTACCAATAGCCCGGGTGGGTCACAACTCAACTCCGGACCACCATGATAGGCACCCAAGGGACCCTCTCACAACCCGGCAGGTCACCCACCACAGGGGAAAAGGTATAGCTCGCCACTCTAAAATTAAAGCAGGTGTGACTCCATACCTGTGTGCCCACCTGGCACTGGGGTCACGACAGTAAACATCTGGCTGAGCTATACCAATCACCATATTAGTGGGATCACACTGTACCACCTAGCAAGTGACCAGTTGAGCCTCACCGTGGGGCACCACACGGATACTTGCATATGCATTTCAATGGGCTGACATTGTCATCCCACTGCGAGTATGTAAAACTCAGTGGCGTTAACCCCCATGTCCCCAGAGCACACATCACCTGCTCCAGGCTCCTGCTTGCTTCAGGGCCTCCCTGTGTCTCCTGGCAGTCAGCCAATAAGTGCGCTGTGCAGCAACGCACTGATTGGTGAATTCGTAGCGAGAAATCCGCTGTGGATACGTTGTGTGTGAAGGCACCCTTAAGGGAAACTGACAGCACGGATCTGCATATATTGGGTTCTGGAATATGCATATATCTGTGCTGCCAGTTTCCTGTTGCCAATTACACCAGATGTACATACAAACCTACAGCACTGTAGTTTGATTTGGCGTGTTCCTAAAAGACATTCTTTATTCTGGGCCTACAATGTCAGAGAGGCGGGTGTGGGACCCCATCAGCTCCGGTTCTGCTCTCCGGCCACTGCTGTATCTTTAAAGGACAACTCTGGCAGGACGAGAAAAAAAAAAACACAGACACACACACAGATCATACTCACCATCCCTCCGGGGACGATCGGCACTTGAATCCCTCACCGCCCGCGACTCTGTCCCCTCTGGCTCCGGTCTTCAGAACTCCCTCACTTCCGGGTCTGTGTGAAGTGAATGGGAGAGAAAAGGCTGCCGCTGCGCATGCGCACTGGCAGCCTTTTCATTGGCTGGAGCGCATCACATGGCTTCCAGCAAGCTCAGCCAATCAGGTCGAAAAGGGGGGGGGTGGAGCCAGATATGTTTTTTAGACACATTACAAAGTTATATAACTTTGTAATGTGTGCTAAATGACCTAAAAAAAAAGCCGGAGTTGCTCTTTAAGCCGCCCACCTCCTCCAGAGCGACTGACAGTCGGAGGAGGCCACTGGTGGGCTGAAGACACATCAGAAACACTGACTGTATGTATGCACTGCTGGTGTGATCAGAAACTGGCAGCATGGATGAATGCATATTTAGGCTGTTAGATCTCTTTAAGTTACACCCGTCAATAATTAAGCTGTGATTCTTCACATAGAGGCGAACCACTGGAAGCAGGACGTGAGATGCCAGTTCTGTGCAATGAATATTTGACTTCTCACACAAATCCATGACACACCAGCACCCACACTCCTGCACACCATATCCTTTACCTGGACAAGTGGCTTATATCTAATAGCTGCTGCTGATGCCGTACCTGCAGCACAACCACCCACCACATATACTAACTATACTCCTACCACTCACTGCCTATACTACCTATACTCCTACCACCCACCACCTATACTACTTATACTCCTACCACCCACCACCTATACTACCTATACTCCTACCACCCACCACCTATACAACCTATACTCCTACCACCGACCACCTATACTACCTATACTCCTACCACCACCCATACTCCTACCACCCACCGCCTATACTACCTATACTCCTACCACCCACCACCTATACTACCTATACTCCTACCACCACCTGCCAGGAAAGATGGATGAACTGTATTCATGTTTTTCAGGTAGCCCTAGGGCTCAATCTATCTTTTTCAGGCAACGTTAACAGTCGGTTCAGCCCAACTTCCTGTCAGTTTGCTCATGTCTAAGATATATATAGACTGATTGTTATTATATTATTTCCTACACACCTAAAATTTGGACTTTTTTAGAAGTTTTGATTGTAATATGTGTGTGTGTGTGTGTGTGTGTGTGTGTGTTATCTCACACAATACAGAACAAACATTGGTATGCATATTACACATACACAGCATATGCATGCGGCGGAATCTGCAGGGACTTCTCCGCACGGATTTCATAGTCTGAATGCGCCCTTTGGCTTCAAAAATCTGTCAGCTAAATCTCTCTGTGTAAAGGCACAGAGTCAGTGACTTGATTTGAGTAACAAACCCTATAAAAGTCAGGTGCCTGCTACTTTGCAGTAGTGATCAGTGAACATCAGTGGCCCGGATGCCAAACACGAACGTGATCAGTTTGTATTCAAAGAACATTCACGATCAAATAACGAACATACAGTAGAAGCGTACGTTTCGGTCTAGAGTTACGCACATGCGTACAGATTATCAGATGCAAAGCGTAAATTAGTTATAACTATTCCAATCAACGAAAAAATTGTTCGCGAACACGAACAATTAGCGTCATGTTCATATGAACATACCAACATTTACAAACATGTTCGCTCATCACTACTTGGCAGAGGGGAAGGTGTCTGGTCCACCTGAAAACCTCAGAAAGTGATAGAAACACCATGGGAATGGAAAGGGAACAACAGGGAGAACGTGCATGGAGGCATCTAAGACTCCCAGGTCCCTGTATTACACTACTTTTACAGACTGACAATAATGCGCCTATTAAAGTGGAAAAAATGTACTCCAATAAAGCAAACTGTAGCAAAGTATACACCTGTGTATACTTACTGTATACCCCGTACCAGTATACTGTACCACTATCAGTATATTGTATACTGCTAGTATATTGTATATAATATCTTTTTTTGTGTCACATTGTGAGATTATAGTCCTGAAAAGGACTTTTGGGTGTTGGATAGCTAGTCGTCTACCTAATTATTAAAACTAAGCCCTACACCTGCCATCTCCCTGTTCCAGCAACAATCGACCATCAGCTGTGAGTCGACCATGAGGTGGCCTGGGTCCTATATACACCTAGGTCATCTGATGCTGCCGGCCAATCACTTCTAGGCCAGCAGACAACATGGCTGCAGCATAGCACCTTCCCCGCATGTCCATTGGCTAATTTGAAGAGACTTGCTATTTTACACGAGTACGATGCAGTACTCATTCAAGTATCGAGTACTTTCAAGCCCCCCCGATACTGAAACAAATAGTATACTTGAACACATATACTCGCCCATCTCTATTAATTTCTGAAATAAAGGCCATAACACCCTTTTGAAGTGGCCAGGGTACATTTTACTATATACACAGGGGGAGGTTGTTTTCCATCAAGTCAATAAAGAGAATAAATGTAATAACACAAGAGCACAAATAACATCATGAATGCATATGTGGCTCTATATTCTCCCGACAATAAATCACCTTAGGAATCTGGCAGCCTGCCAGCCTGTGCTTCTGTTTGTTGATTCCATCCAGAAGGTCTTTCCACTAAGATATTTATAGGCTGCCCAGAAACAGGCAGCCTGTAATACACTAAACCATGTTGTGGCAAAAAGATTTCCTAGAAATCTGGATATAGACAAAAACAGGAAGGTGCAACAGCAACCTGCAAGTGCCAGGACTTACTGCACATACTCCCTCCGTAGCACATAGTGTGATAGACAGTAGTATATAATGGAATCACTTGCTGTACTGTTGTGAATGATGGTGGAGGACCCCCTGCTCCAAGATGGCGCCCTCATCCTGTACAACAATACAATAAAACATTTTTAAAAATTACTTTCCTAGCAAACCATTTGATCAAACAGAGTGTACCAGGTTCCTACACTAACAAAGGCCTCTCTTGGACTCATTAAAGGGGTTATCCAGTGCTACAAAACATGGCCACTTTCTTTCAGAGACAGCACCACTCTTGTCTCCAGTTTGTGTGGAGTTTTGTTACTTAGTTCCATTGAAGTGAATGGAGCTTAATTACAAACCCCATCTGAACTAGAGACAAGAGCCATGTTGTCTCTGGAAGAAAGTGGCCATGTTTTTGTAGCACTGGATAACCCCTTTAAGCCTATAAACTGGGCATGAAGGATCCAACTAAACTCTGTTTAAAACACCCACAGGAGATGGGTGGAGTTAAAAGGGGGTAGCCACACACCCCATGTATAATGCAAAAAGCAAAAAATGGCCAAATTTTTTACCAATCTGGATACAGCCAGAGATAACAACAGCTAAGCTATGTCAGTTTTCCTCAAATGTTTGTATTTATTTTTTTAGGGTGCCCTCACATGTAGCATATTGCAGTGAATTTCATGTTGTGAGTTGTGTCGTTATAACTTTCAAAATCTAAATTTAAAGTAGATGTGACATAAAGCAAGTTTGCAGTATACATTCATTATTTTTGTTATCATGCTGTAAAACAAAGCTGAACTTACCAGAAATCCAGGTCCAGTCTCCTGAATGCAGATTTTCTGACTTGTGCTGGTTGAAAAAAAACAGACTAAACATGGGAATTCCAGGCCAGTACAGAGAGTCACAGCTCAATGTATCCATCAGTCACGACTGCCTTCTCTCTGTGAGCGCTCAGATGGCCTGGGATACACAGGTCTTCCGGTTTTCTGATTGTTTCCTGTTTTTTGAGAAAAAAAATGTCAGAAAACAGGAAGTGCTGTGTTCTCCATGATAACTAAAAAATGAATGTATATGGCAAACTTGCTGTAAATCACATCTACTGTTGACTTAGATTTTGAAAGTTATAACAACAGTGACACTTTAAAGTCTATGGCACTCTATTCTGGCAAAGGATTTTCATTATTATTTATCAAATGATCTCAGAATCACTTGGATATGTTTAAGCATCACAAAATTATTACCACTTGAAGTAAGACGTTAGATGTTAGCTTTGTCCTGAGGGCCAAATTTTTCTGAATGCTTAAAGAAGAAATCTGTCCGTCTTTAAAATCTGGCAGCTGGCAGGGGCAGGGGGGAATTTAATCAAGAGTATGAACTTATCTCTCCCCTTACCCATGGTGAGCGATGGGACTGGCCTAGGGACCCCCTGCAGAAGGCACTTTCCCCCGAGTTGTGATGACTTCACTAGGGGTTAAAGGCCTGTCCTGGCTGATGTACTGGTAGCTCAGCCAATCAGTGACTGGAGCGGTGCCCCACCCCAGTCACTGACTAGCTGAGAGGCCAGTCCATCAGCTGAGTCGTGACGTTTCAGCGCCAGAGATCCTGGAGCCTGGCGGAGTTGCCGAGGTCGGTCCTGTCGCTCACCGCAGGCACAGGGAAAGGTAAGTTCATACTCCTGATCAAATTCCCCCTGCAGGCTTCCAGATTGTAAAAACAGCTGGACTTCTCCTTTAAGGGGTAAAAAAAAAAGGATTCCTTAACCCTTAGACGACCCAGGGCGTATAGTTACGCCATGGAAGTCTGTCCCCAGACGACCTAGGGCGTAACTGTACGCCCTGGGTGTTTCTCACGCTATGAAGCGTGCTCCGGAGCGGAGCGCGCTTCATAGCAGGTGGGGGCCGGCTGCAATCAGCAGCCGGGACCTCACCGGTAATGACACGCTGCAGCGATTGCGCTGCCGCGTGTCATTAACTCCTTAAAGGCGTTTAAGTGTAAGTGACAGGGGGAGTCCCCTGTCACTTACCGATCGGGACCCCCACAGTGTGACTGCGGGGGTCCCGATCGGTAAAACGGACTGCCGGAGGTCTCTCACCTGCCTCTGTGCGGTCCGATCGGGGCTCTGGTCACTGAGCCTGCACAGGCAGGCTCAATGAGCAGAGCGCCGATAACACTGATCAATGCTATGTCTATGGCATAGCATTCATCAGTGTAAAAATCCAAGTAGTGAATGTAAAAGTCCCCCAAAGGGACTTCAAATGTGTAAAAAAAAAAAAGTTAAAAACACTAACACACTACCCCAAAACCCCTCCCCCAATAAAAGTCTAAATCACCCCCCTTTCCCATTATATAAATAAAACATATAAAAATAAATAAATAGATAAACATATAATATACCGTAGCGTGCGTAATTGTCCGATCTATTAAAATATAACAAGCGTCATTGCGAACGGTAAATGGCGTACACGAAAAGAGGGGAAAAAGTGCGCAGATTACCGATTTTATGTTACATTATATATATAAAAAAATTAATAAAAAGTGATCAAAACGTCCGATCTTCACAAATATGGTATTAATAAAAACTAGAGATCATGGCGGAAAAAATGTCACCCCATACAGCCCCGTAGGTGAAAAAATAAAACCTTTATAAGCGTCACAATAGTCCCCTTTTATTTATAATTAATTGCCAAAAAAAAGGATTTCATTTAAAAAAAATATATAACATTAGAGAATCTGCGTAAACCTGCATATGGTTGTGTTCGGACTGACCTATAGAGTAATGGTATCATGTCGCTTTTACCATATAGTGCATTACGTAGACACAGGAACCCCCCAAACGTTACCATATTGCATTCTTTTTTGCGATTTCACCAATTTATATCTTCATAAATAATATATTTGGGATTCCATCTTACATGTTATGGTAAAATGAATGACGCCATTACAAAGTACAACTATTCCTGTAACAAATAAGCCCTTACATGGCCTGTAGATAAAAAACTGAAAGTGCTGGAGCTCTTAGAAGGGGAGGAGGGAAAAACGGAAACACTACGATCAAAATTTGCGCGGTCCACTGGGTCATTTTGGGCCTGGTCCTCAAAGGGTTAAGGACAACTCCGGCGGGACACCCCCCCCAAAAAAACACAGACACACACAGACACCATACTCCCCATCCCTCTGGTGACGATCGCCACTCGATTCGCCCGCCGTCCGCCTCACCGTCACCTGCGTCCACTGTCCAGCGATGTCTCTCACTTCCGGGTCCATGGGAGAGAAAAGGCTGCCAGTGCGCTTGCCAATCAGGGCTGAGCAAGCTGGAAGCCATGTGATGCGCTACAGCCAATGAAAAGGCTGCTGGTGCGCATGTGCACCAGCAGCCTTTTCTCTCCCACTCACTTTCCATGAAGACGCCGAGGAGGAAGAAGACCAGGCAACCCCCCCCCCCCCCCCCCGCTCTGACGTCGTCGTCACCAGATGGCGCCCGGGAGAAGAGGACCGTGACGACCGTAATTGGTAATGTATACATTCTTTAACTTTAGCGCGGTCGTTGGTCGGAAGGTGGGGGAAGGGGGCCAGACCGGTTATTTTACCACATTACAAAGTTATATAACTTTATAATGTGTGTTAAATAAGCAAAAAAAAAATTTGTGGGAGTTGTCCTTTAAACGCCAGACATGATCCGCAGCCAATGGAGTATGTTGTTTTGCTTGGTGTTTTTAATGGACCCTACAAGAGATACACCTAATGAAACCTCCAATACAAGGACTGAACCAGCTTTAGCAACAAACAGAAGAATTATGCTGCAAATTGTTCCAAAAAGTAGCAGCACATGGTACAGTACGTGCAGAGTTTATCTTCTTTTTAGGATATATTTAGCAAATATATTTTTGCCAGGGTGTGGCTAATAGGTGTGTTTCAATGCTTGCCGTTGTAATAATTTTACACAATGTAGCCAGGGGTTCCTGGCATCTTCTGGACATGCAGGTTTGGATTTCTGCCGACTGTCGTGTTGCATTTGTAGTAAAATGCAGACAGCAATGTCACGACATACACAAGTCGCTGTGTAGGTCTAAGCTTAGTAAATTCATACATTCACACAATCTATAGCATAATTGATAAATTCATCCCATTGATTAAATGGAAGAAGACAAAAAAAACAAAAACCATCACCATACTGCCCCCTTGTGATGAATGTGTTTCTGTACGCTTTAGATGTGAAGGGGACATGTCAGCTCCTATGACAGATCTCACACCAGTAGAAAAAGTAGATAATAAAATACATTAATAGCAAATGTATTCAGAGTAATCACCATGGCAGAGAGATCATATTGTCATTTCATTCATTATTAGCAAAGGTTTTGTGTTCATATTAATGAGAGAGAGAAAAATGGCATAGTCCATTCAATCATCACAGTCCACATATACAAAGGAGTATTATATAGAAGGAGAATCCAGCATAAATGAATTGAGCACCTTCCAGTTAAAGGGGTACGCTGGAAAGTATTTTTTTTTTTTCAAAATTAACTGGTTTCAGAAAGTTATACAGATTTATAATTTACTTCTATTTTAAAATATCCAGTCTTCCAGTACTTATCAGCTGCTGTATGTCCTGCAGGAAGTGGGGGATTTTATCCGGTCTGACACAGTGCTCTCTGCTGCCACCTCTGTCCGTGACAAGAACAGAGCAGTAACAAATCCCTATAGAAAACCTTTACTGCTCTGGACAGTTCCTGACATGGACAAAGGTGGCAGCAGAGAGCACTGTGTCAGACTGGAAAGCATACACCATTTCCTGTAGGACATACAGCAGCTGATAAGTATGGGAAGACTGGAGATTTTCAAATAGGAGTAAATTACAAATCTGTCTCTGTCATCAGTTGATTTGAAAGAAAAATATTTTCACTAGAGTGCCCCTGTATGTATGGAAATGGTCCATTTCCATAAACTGTAGCAGCTTATCCATTAATTTGGGTATCTTCTCTTGGTCCATTCTGAGGAGCATTTTTAGCACTTCAAACTTTGACATCAGCTTGTCTCTCATCAGTCAACATGGCTCTGTATTATGAGGCAACCGACATATCATCGGCATCCCCCCCCCCCCCCCCCCCCCCCGCAGTGGGGAAGAAGGAGGAATCGAGTGCTTACCTACCTGACAAATCAGCGCTCGCTTGCTCTTTTAATATCGGCTTGTGCAATAGGGTCTTCACACAAACACTCTAAGACTGCTGACATTATAATGGAATGCACATAGTCCTTTATATTTGCTATGAATGTCAGGACTGAGAAGAACAGTGCACAGCAGGATGATGTCCTTTACAGTCAAACATTATAAACAACCAATACACAAGACATCTTCATGGGTTCCTGTAACTTGGATAATGATGTATCATTCATCTTGGTGGACTTTGTGTATAATGTATGATGGTATGCCAGTAATTCCAGCACACACTGTGCTTCAACCACTACATACCATAGACTGTGTATACAGCAGGGAACATTTTATAATGCCTCTGCCTTCATATATACTATATCGCAGGCTCGGATTGGCCCACAGGGGAGCAGAGGAATCCCCCGGTGGGCCCTACCCCTTGGTGGGCCCCTGGCAGGAGGTGGGCCTCCCTGTCTGACTCTTTCTACTAGAGAATAATATTCTATGCTATACAAGCTATACACATTCTATGCTATACAAGCACAGACAAATATATGTAAGGTACCATGTGTCTTTTTGACCTAACAGCATCTAACAGTGTCAGCAGTTTGGAACACTCATTACAGCTGACAGAAGTCTCGTAACAAATAACAGGCAGGCAGGGGAGTGCGGGAAGAGAATAAAGAAAATATACTCACCAGTCCCTGTGCCCCTGCACTGCTCTCTCTCCCACAGCAGCTGAAAGTCATTTTCAGTAATTTTTAACCAGATTTGGTTAGTGATTGGCTGAGCGAGCGATCCATCAGCCGAGTATGTGATGTTGCAGCTGGAGGAGGCCGGTGGCTATTGGATATCATTAAGGCAGATCTTCAGGGGCACAGGGACGGGTAACTATATTTTCGTTATTATGTTCCTGCCTCCCCCTGCCTACCTGAGATTTTTTTAGTTTAATGGGACTTCTCCTTTCAAGAGACCTAAGTGGCACGTTATGCTGTTTGCATAGAGTGACTGACAAGTTACTAGCAGTGAGCCAGCATCGCTGGTCACATACACAGCTCTCTGCAAAGTTGCTATAGTAGTGTGAAAGGTTTGGTGCTTGTTATATCTGGTGTAAGTAAGGTGGGCCCAAGGTACCCCAGTCTGGCTGGGCCGGTGCTTCGAAAATCCATAGGATAGGGGATAACAAGCTAAAAAAAAATTCTTTCAAATTAACTGGTGTCAGAAAGTTATATGGATTTGTAATTTACTTCTATTAAAAACCCTCAAGCCGTCCAGTACTTATCAGCTGCTGTATGTCCTTCAGAAAGTGGTGTATTCTTTCCAGTGTGACACATTGCTCTCTGCTGCCACCTCTGTCCATGTCAGGAACTTACTTTGGACAGTTCCTGACATGGACAGAGGTGGCAGCAGAGATCACTGTGTCAGACTGGAAAGAATACACCACTTTAAATTACAAATTTTTGGCAACAGGTTTTTTTAATTTTTTTTGTGGAGTATCCCATTAATACTGTGGACTATTTTACTTTTAAACAACCTGACAACCCCTTTCGTACAGTCAATTCCATTTTCCAGTGATCAACTAATCGGGTGATCACTGATTTCCTATGAAAGCCTACGAATGTAGTGTTACATGCCACCCATACTGTCTTTACTCTGGGGGATTTCCAGGTAGGGATCCCCTTCTTCTCTATTCAGTTCAGCAGCTTTATGTATAATCCTCTTTGGCTGCCCTTTCCACATACAATTACATCAGATTGTCAGCCGTCTCCTTCATGTAAACAAATCCGCCGTATATAACCGTATACCAGTGGATTCTAAACTGAGTGACAGGAAATGCTGGGAATTGTAGTGTATAGACATTTCTGTGAACCACAAGTGTCCCTCCAAAAAGATGGGAGGTATGGAGGAAGGGCTGACTGCAAAGTATTATGGGGAAGCTTGATGTCATGTGTTTTTAGTCATCATCATCTTAATCATAAGCTTTACAGCAATGGAGCAGCTATATCAGCCTGCCAGAGACAAAACACGGTCTGATTCGCCTATAGCAACCAATCACAGCTCACCTTTCATATCTTAACAAGCTCTTATAAAATTAAAGCTGAGTTTTGATTGGTGGCTATGGGCAGATTAGACTGTCTAAGTTGCACATGGCAACCAATCACAGTTCAGCTTTTATTTTGTCAGAATAATCTGAGAAAGCTGAGCTGTGATTGGTTGCTATGGGCCACGTCAAACCATATTATTTAGTGTTCTTAGTGTGGCCAAACCATAAGCTGTTTGCTTGGTCACAAGTGTGTTTAGTGACCTCTGCAGTAAAGTGCATTGCCAGTCATTAATGGGTTAATGCTTCAGATGTGTTTACCTGCAGTAACCATGGCAACCATGCACTGTGATGACAAGCGCCTATGTCATAATGAAGGTTCCATAAAGCAATGCACCGCGCCCTGATCAGTGCCATCTTGGATGCGCCAGAGGACCTTGAGCTTGACTACTTTACTGCCCCCTACCCGTGATGTAATTTGAAGGTTCTAGCAGAGGAAAAGGGGTGGTCTGCTTTAGACTATGCCTTTATCGAGTCTACACCTAGAAGAGATACATCCACCTGCCTAGCCATCAATAAGGTGACATATTTCAGCCAGATCTCTCTCAGATCCACTATATTATATTTATAGTATGATATTACCCTCTAAGCCCAGAGGAGGGGCAACTCTCCAGCCATGGCTCCCTCGAGGTTTCCCCCACAGGGGTTTTTTCCTCACCTGAGTGCTGGAGAGTGACTCTTCGTGAGTCGGGGGTCTGCCATTTTCAGTGTTATGTAATTTTAAATAAAATTGGCACCCTTTTGACACCTGATTACAATGTGTTGTGTCTTTATTTTGTGTTTTTGGTTGAACTTCTTATTCTTGGGAGTTGGGGATCCGTCACATATTGCAAAGTGATAGAGCTGGACATCTGCCTGCTACACAGATCTATCATCTGCACAATAAGCGTAAGTTGGATGGAGCATGTATGTGCGTACCCCTGGATTAAAGGGGCACTCGCATGGTTTATACCTATATCTGCAAGGTCAAAAGGTAGCACATTATTGCAACATGGACACCACCATAAATATACATCATAGTGTATATACACAACTCAGTGGCTCTTTTGTGTGTGGGCAGCATCAGGGGCAAGGTAAAGTATTGCACCCGCACACACATACATCCAGGTGTGTCCTTGGTAGCTCCCCCCCCTGCAAAATCCAGAGGATACACAATGGAAAGTGCAGCTCCGGCCACACTCTGCAATGGTGAATTGGGATGCGGCGCACAAGGATTTTACAGCATATTTTATGTAAAAAATAGGTGAAAAAATGTAGGTGACAAAATGCAAGAGCTATGGCCTTTTAAACATGAGGAGGGCTTGGTCCTTAAGGGGTTAAGGAAGCGCTACGAGGGCATGAGGACGGGTATGTATACTTTTGTTATTATATTCCCACACCCCTGCCTACCTGAAATTTGTTAGTTTCATGGGACTTCTCCTTTCAAGATACTTATGTGGCACATTATGCTGTTTGCATAGAGTGACAAGTTACTAGCAGTGAGCTAGCATCGCTGGTCACATACAGTGTCGGACTGGCCCACCAGAGGATCCTCCGGTCGGACCCCAGCTCAGAACTTGCAGTAACACTGACTGACATGTCATTTCTCACTAGTTCTTTATTGGTGGGTCCCAGGATAATTTCCTCTGGCAGGCCCCAGGTATCTTAGTCCAACACTGGTCACATACACAGTGCTGTGCAAAGTTGCTATAGTAACGTGAAAAGAATGACGCTGGTTATATCTGGTGTAAGTAGTGTGGGCCCCAAGAATTAAATTCCCTGGTGGGCCCAAGGTACCCCAGTCCGACACTGCTATATCGCACAGGGGATTAGGTAAACTATGGACTCTGGGCTAGTCCCCCAAATTGTCTGTGAAATACCCCAATATTTTGTGATTTACTAAAGCAAACAAGCCAGATATTGTTGGGTACTAATAAAAAGAAACTATAAGCAGGTTAGAAGAAGCTAACCTGCTGATATCTTCCTATAGCGCACAGGAGCTGAGGAGGAAGGTAAGTTCCTTACCTTTATCCTTCATGGCCTTTTTATGATACTAGCAGTTTACTCCCTATGCTTATAAGGTGTAGAAGGGGCAGATCAGTATATGGGGGTGGTAGTCCCGCTTCCAGTGCACCCAAAACACCAAAGCATATGGAGTAACCTGCCAATGTCAGAAACCAGCGCCAAGGATGAAGGCAAGAAACGTTCTTAGTTTCCCTTTAATGATGTTATTCCTGATCATTATGAAAAATTTTATTTCATTTACTCCTCCTCTGGAAGAAGGTTATCATTCTCAGCTATTAGGAGCCCCTTGTTAAAGGGGTTATTCAGCACTATAAAAACATGGCCACTTTTTTCCAGACAGAGGAGAGAAGAAAAAAAGTACCTGGACAGGTATCCTGGCGCTGCCAAAAATTACTTCACAACGAGTGGAGTATAAAACATAAAATGATTGGATTATTGGATAAATTGGATTACAATTGGATTGGATAAAATCAGTAAAAATGTACATAAAATAAGCAATTACGCATTTCGGGAGTTACATCTCCCTTTATTAGGTTACATGCAATCTGATGAAGGGAGATGGAACTCCCGAAACTCGTAATTGCTCATTTTATGTACATTTTTACTGATTTTATCCAATAAATCAGCCATTTTATGTTTTATACTCCACTCATTGTAAAGGAATCTTTGGCAGCGCCAGGATACCGGTCCAGGTACTTTTTTCTTCTCTCCACTGCATGAAACTACGGGTCTTGACACTGGGAGAGTCCTGTTTCCTGGATCCTTCGGCCTACAGCTATCATCCGATGCTACAAGCTACCCCAAAGTGGGGAGATACGCATAAAGCCCAAGGAGCTAAAAGGTGAGAGTCCACCTTTACTTTTACAAGGTGCCATCCTCCTGGCTCCTTTTTTCCTCTTGTCTACTTTCTTCCAGTTCAAGTGTGGTTTGCAGTTAAGCTTCATCCACTTCAATGGAAATGAGTTACAAAAGCTGCACCCAAACTAAAAACAAGCATGGTGCTGTCTCTAGAAGAAAGTGACCATGTTTTTGTAGTGCTGGATAACCCCTTTATTTGCTTCTCTATCAAAGCAGGAAAACCTGGGCACTAAGATGCAGCAGAGTATCAGCTCCTTCCTGGCCCAGGGGGATAAGGGGAGGGGGGCACCTCAGTGAGTGTGATTTACCTTGCTCCAGACCTTTATTACCTTGATGACACCTTCTTCTTATGCAGATATTTTTCTACTGTTCTAAGTATCAGCTGCATATCTTGTATTCTGAAAACTCCACATAGTATGATGGATCCAGAGACTCACAAGTCCCACAGCAGACCCATTTCACTTGTCGAATGCACTGGGAAAGCTTCTCACACATATGCCAGATATATTGAAAGATCCCAATGAACTCAGCATACGCCAAACATATCATCATACACCTTGCTGGTATACTTTTCATTGTATATAGGGTCTGGAGAAAGCAGCGGTCACACATTGGAGAAGTGGTTTGGCATCCTTACTGTCTGCCAACATGGATAATAATCTGCACGGTTGAAGATTAATGAAATGCAAAAGTGGTGAGTGTCTTTCAATACCTTTATTTCTACCTTTGTTGGCAATGACTGCCTGAAGTCCTGAACTTATGGACCTTATCACCTGATGCTGCGTTTGCTCCTATTTAATGCTCTGCCAGGCCTTTACTGCAGTGGTGTTTAGTTGCTGCCTGTTTGTGGCCTTTCTGTCTTAAGTTTAGTAATTAAGGCTTTGTTCACAGACAAGTCAATTCTTTGGGCGGACGACGGAATCCGATGGTGCATATAAAGGTGTCTATGGGGCGAGAGAGCGGTGGATTCCGCACAGAGTCTTCTGACAGAATTACTCTATGTGCATATACCCTTTATGTGGATACCATCAAAGCTAAAAGTCTGGACTTTATGTCCATGTTCAATATATAACTATAACCTGAATATATTTCAGTAAACAGGTAAAAAAAACTAAAGAAAATTTGTGTCAGTGTCCAAATAAATATGGACCCAACTGTATGTAGAAATATAATAATATTTAAGTATGGTGATAAACATTGATTCACACTGGTTAGTAATGCCAATAAAAATATATTTTTATTAAAATAAATATAAACAATTTAAAATCATAATAGTTTTTAGCTTCAGTATATATGTAAACCAGACCAAGCAGAAGAAACACCATGTAAAGTCCTCTTGTAGCGTAACAGTATTAAGGCATTCCCTGATATATAACCGAACTTGTGGGATAGGTTTCAGCAAGGTTGGTAGGCCCCAAATGTGCACGTGCTGACGCTCTCAGTTCTTGTTTAAAAAATAAAACCAAAATAGAAAACTCAAATTTTGCATAAGAGTAAAGAAAAATTTTTTTAAAAAAAAAAATCTGTATTTGTGGTCTAACATCCATCAGGAATTCTTTATTGATGCAAGTCAGCACTTTAAGAGCTCTTTTGTGCTGGATGCTGCTTCTGCGACAACCTCCCCTTTCATAAATTCATCCTGTAATAAATGGAAATAGCACTAAGTAAAGGGAAGACAAATTTAGTTAAAGGGTTTTTATGTAAAATAAGAAAACATAGTGGTCAATAAACAGTCTACAATAAATACCACTCTGATCTATGAGCTCTGTTCTGTACTGGAACTTAGCCCTATTAACCCCTTTTCCAACAGTACATGTATGGCACAGGCATCTACCATACACCTACACAGTACAGGTCAATCCAAAGAATAGATGTCAGTAGCGGCACTCACCAGCTTAGTTAAAACGCTTTATTCCAGGCAGGTGACAAAATACAGTGCAATCCAAAGAAAAGAGCTACCATCGTTTCACGCTATACACGCTTCAATGGACAGGTGTTGTGCTAAATACATCCGGGAGCAAAGCAGGGTTTTTAGGTGGTGGTGGTGATCTTAGCCATCATAGATGCCGTGGTAGACAGTCATTGCAGCCCCCTACAGGAGCCACACCTTGGCTGGGTCCTACCCAGATGGATATCTGGCTAGGCCTGTGTTCTGAAACTCTTAAATGAGGCTCCACAGGCTCTTTTTTGCATATTCATATACCCCAGGGAGCAATGCACCTAGGATTTCACTGTATTGGGCGCTTTAGCTGGCATCAGACAGGGTTATCTTTGGCTGGTCTCCCTGAGATCAGTGAACTGTTTCCCGTATGGCTCAATCAGGAATTGCTCCCACCTAGCCAGAATCCTGCGCCACACTGATGAGGGGCAACACCCTGAAACATCTGTATGTGGATGGATACCTGGCCTTGGTTTTTCCTTATAGGGCCACTTAAAAGGGTATTCCACCCAAAAACTTTTTTCTCATTAAATAGCCCTCCCATAGGTCAACATATTGTTTAAAGCAAGTAATTAAGTGTTGAGCTGTTTTCTTGCAATTTCTCCTAATTTACCCCTGCTGAACACAAAGAAGGAGCTAATCTGAGTAAACTCTGGCTTGCTGCCTGCTCCTGGCCCCCACCTTTTCGAGACGGAGACCTCGTGTTCTCCCTCTCTTCAATGGGCTGGGTTAGCAATTATAACCCTGCCCATTGAAGAGTGCTATGTGACCTGGAGCCAGAGCGGTTCCTAGGCTCCATTCACAACTATCCTCCCTCCATAAAACTAACAGCAGCAGCAGCGAAAGGGACAGTGTGTGTATCTGCAGGTTACTGCACGGAGGAGCCGCTTTGTTGTTTAGCTTCGCTGCCATGGTCTGTCTCTTAACACTGACACCTGAGGCAGAGGCTAAAGGAGGAAGCGGTTTCTCCATTCTCTATCTACACACAGGCTCTGGCTGTGCCTGGAATAGCAGAGCTGTCACACAGGAGGAAGGGGGACAGGTCTCTATGTATACACGGGGGATCGTTGCCAATTCTGTCATTTGGATCACAGACATGCTGTGAATAAGGTTTGGGGTGGATTGAATGCGCCAGCTGGTACCTGACATATAACAAGATGTGGCTCTCCCCCTGATGCATAAGTATAACTCCCATCATGCCCTCATAGATAAAGTTTTCAGAGCATGATGATCATTCCCTGATAAACGTGATCTATGAGGGCATGATGGGAGTTGTACTCCTGCATCAGGAGGAAAGCCACAGGTTGTTATACACTGTAATAAATGAACTGCTGCAGTACTACAACCCACATCATGCCCTGACAGGCTTCATTTATAAGGGTATAATGGGATTTTTCCTTCTGCATCAGCACACAGAGAGAGAGAGAGAGAGAGAGAGAGACAGAGACACACACACACACACTCCCTGGATCAATCAGGAAAAGGCACACTGCATGATGGGAAATTTAGTTTACCTGCTGGCGCCATCTTGCATATAGATTGACTATTAAAAAAAACTTGTAACTCAGGAACAGTGGTAGCTAGAAAGACAGGTGATGGCTCAAAATACTCAGGGGGACTTGGTGAGCAAGAACATCGAGGTTTGGGAATGTTTTATTTTTTACCTCTTGGGTGGAGTACCCCTTTATATGGTGTTTTCCCTACAGGAGCCACCCCTTGGCTAGCCCTCCCCAGGCGGATATCTGGCTAGTCCTGAGTTTTGAGTATACTACTACAGTATACCATCAATATGTGATCAGCACTTCTGGAATGCTGGAATGATAAGCCCCATCACTATATGAGAAATAACTGAGACACGTAACCTGCCCTCACCTTGTCATAGATAACCTTCACTATTAGTGAACAGCTCGGACAAGTCGCAACCTCTTCTCCATTTTCCAGGTCTTCCTAAAATACACCAAGCAATGGACACAAATGTTAGAAACATTGTGAGAAGCAGAAGATATGCCTTACATGAAGTCATAAAGAGATATTCAAATGGTATAAAACACACTACAGATAACCAAACTGAAAGGGGCATCACACACCTAGAACACCTTTCCCGAACATTGTTTTCACAAAAAAAAAAAAAAAAAAAATCACTCCACTTTTCGACATAGACCAGGTTCACATGACACTGCTTTACCTTACATCTCATAGTATCCCATCACCCTCACATGCTATACTAGCCAAATCCTCATCTAATTCTGGCCACAGTCCTGAAAGGGGTACAGCCCCAATAGTGCTGGGGATGCTGAGGAGGTAGGTAGGTGTCTCACCCTCCTCCTCGACGCCGGCCCCATGTTGTTAGTCAGAGTAAATTCTGCTCCGGAGCACCGCCGTGTCATTTGGTCCATCCCCTCCATTAGAAGGGGCGGGCTGGATGACGCAGCGGTGCTCCTAATGGTGCTCTGGAGCAGAGTTTCCCCCTGATTAACAACACGGGACCGGAGCCTAGGAGGAAGGTAAGACACATAGGCTCCTCCTCAGTATCCATAGTGCTAAAAGGGGCTATCAGGTTAGATTCATCTGACCTGTGGATAGTTCCCCTTGAAGGTGTGAACGAAGCCTTATAGGGGACATCAGTACTGAGAGAGTGACAGTGCCGGCTGCCATGAGATTACACCTAATATGCTTTCATAGCCGTGCACTTGGCCTCTGATCGGGTCATCTCTAGCAGGGTGGAGCAGCCTATGGGCCCTATTCCACCGGACGATTATTGTTCAGATTATTGTTTAGATTATTGTTAAATCGTCTGAATCTAAACGATAATCGTTCATTTTAATAGCAGTTAATGACTAACGACCGAACGAGAAATCGTGATCGTTTAATAAGACCTGGACCTTTTTTTATCATTGCTCGTTCGCAAATCGTTCGCATTGAATAAGACATCGTTAGGTCATTCGCAGTAGTGACGACCGCAAATAGCGACGACAAGACGACCACAAGAACGATCATAAGTAACGATTATGGTTCCATGTAAATGGGTGAACGATTTCAGGTCTTTTGCAATAGCGGTCGTCTATGGATCGTTTATTGTTAATGATTATGCAAACGATAATCGTCCGGTGGAATAGGGCCCTAAGTGTAGCCCACACCTCTATTGCCAGACTTAGAGGGACACCTTCATCCTGGTCACTGGTCAGACCCCAGCAACTGATAGATGTGTCAGGAGAAGCAGCTATGGGGGGGGGGGTCTCTCCAGGATTCACAGGAAGATCATAGCTGCTATACATACAAGACCACCACAGTGTCTGTATAGTGACACTAACATCACATGACCCAGAGCTGGATGACAGATATCACGTGACACTTCCTGATGCCATCACTGCAGCGCCCCATAAGTTATCACAGTCCGGGAGGCCCCGTGTAACCATGGCTGCATCACTCTCCGGGACCCCTCCATAGGAGCCCGTGCCCAGGCGGGAGATCAGTGATCAGCACTGTACCTTGGTAATGGCGAACCGATCTCCGCACGGACAGGGGTAATAATAGGTCTCTGTGTCCTCGTCGTACTCGAAGTCCTCGATCTCCACCTCATCGTGATAAACCGCCATCCCGGCGCCCAGACAGGTGATAACAGCCGGTCACACCGAGCGTGGGCTCCTCACATACACGCCACCTCCCGTCGCTGTATCCAGTACGTCATCCGCCCACTTCCGGTTTAGGCTCCGCCCATTTTCCATCCTGGCAGCCGAGCGTTTACTTGCGGAAGACAACAGCCAGGGGGCGCCCGTCCTGCGGGGACTGATGGCAGAGGTGTGGAGCGCCTCAGTGGCGGCCGGCTGCGGCTCTCTATAGGGCGAACAAGGGCTGCCTGCAGGCGGCTAGCTGATTGCGTTTTCATGAATCCTCAGTGTGTGAATATTGCCCAGGTTTTCATTATTTAGCTGGTAATAGATGGAAGGATTGTTTGTCCAGGCAGTGATAAGTTATGCGCCGACTACAGAAGCTGCAGAACCACTAACAGGACATGCTGAGAAATCATTGGCTTCTTACCTTGTGGTGGTTTACACAGAGAGATTTATCTGGCAGAAGCCAAAGCCAGGAACAGACTATAAATAGAGATGAGCCAACCGGGTTCGAGTCGATCCGAACCCGAACGTTCGGTATTTGATTAGCGGTGGCTGCTGAACTTGGATAAAGCTCTAAGGTTGTCTGGAAAACATGGATACAGCCAATGACTATATCCATGTTTTCCACATAGCCTTAGGGCTTTATCCAACTTCAGCAGCCACCGCTAATCAAATACCGAACAGGCCCGGACTGGTAATCTGGCAAGCCGGGCAAATGCCCGCTGGGCTGGCCAGATTACCAGTCCGTGGGCTGCCCGGGCTGCATCAAAAAAAAAAAAATCACCGCCGCGGCCCGTTTCTCTTCCCCGTCCGCTTCTGCCCGCTCCGGTCACCGCAGTCCGCTCGGTCCGCCTCCTGTCACCGGATCACAGCCTCTGCCCCCTCCGGTCACTGCAGCCCGCTCGGCCCGCCCCTGACGTGCGCCGCTAATCCAATCAACGTGGGGCTGCTGCGGCCGGCCGTGGAACGCGTGTTACGTGCACCGCAGCGGCCCCACGCTGCTCTACGTTGATTGGATTAGCGGCGCACGTCAGGGGCGGGCCGAGCGGGCTAAGGTGACTTTAGCGGGCAGAGGCTGTGATCCGGTGACAGGAGGCGGGCCGAGCGGGCTGCGGTGACCGGAGCGGGCAGAGGCGGGCTCCGGTGACAGGATGCGGGCTGCGGTGACCGAGGCGGGCTCCGGTGACAGGAGGCGGACCGAGCGGGCTGTGGTGATAGGAGGTAACAGGAGCGGGCTGCAGAGACCGGGGGCCATCTATAAAGGAGGGGGGAGAAGAGAGAGGGGGGCCATCTGTAAAGTAGGGGGGAGAAGAGAGGGGGCCATCTATAAAGGAGGGGGGAGAAGAGAGAGGGGGGTCATCTATAAAGGAGGGGGGAGAAGAGAGAGGGGGCCATCTATAAAGTAGGGGGGGGAAGAGAGAGGGGGGCCATCTATAAAGGAGGGGGGAGAAGAGAGGGGGCCATCTATAAAGGAGGGGGGAGAAGAGAGAGGGGGCCATCTATAAAGGAGGGGGGAGAAGAGAGAGGGGGCCATCTATAAAGTAGGGGGGAGAAGAGAGAGGTGGGCCATCTATAAAGGAGGGGGGAGAAGAGAGAGAGGGGGGCCATCTATAAAGGAGGGGGGAGAAGAGAGGGGGTCATCTATAAAGGAGGGGGGAGAAGAGAGAGGGGGCCATCTATAAAGTAGGGGGGGAAGAGAGAGGGGGGCCATCTATAAAGGAGGGGGGAGAAGAGAGAGGGGGCCATCTATAAAGGAGGGGGGAGAAGAGAGAGGGGGCCATCTATAAAGGAGGGGGGAGAAGAGAGAGGGGGCCATCTATAAAGTAGGGGGGAGAAGAGAGAGGGGGGCCATCTATAAAGGAGGGGGGAGAAGAGAGAGGGGGGCCATCTATAAAGGAGGGGGGAGAAGAGAGGGGGGCCATCTATAAAGGAGGGGGGAGAAGAGAGGGGGCCATCTATAAAGGAGGGGGGAGAAGAGAGAGGGGGCCATCTATAAAGTAGGGGGGAGAAGAGAGAGGGGGGCCATCTATAAAGGAGGGGGGAGAAGAGAGAGGGGGGCCATCTATAAAGGAGGGGGGAGAAGAGAGAGGGGGCCATCTATAAAGTAGGGGGGAGAAGAGAGAGGGGGCCATCTATAAAGGAGGGGGAAGAAGAGAGAGGGGGCCATCTATAAAGGAGGGGGGAGAAGAGAGAGGGGGGCCATCTATAAAGGAGGGGGGAGAAGAGAGAGGGGGGCCATCTATAAAGGAGGGGGGAGAAGAGAGGGGGCCATCTATAAAGGAGGGGGGAGAAGAGAGAGGGGGCCATCTATAAAGTAGGGGGGAGAAGAGAGAGGGGGCCATCTATAAAGGAGGGGAGAAGAGAGAGGGGGCCATCTATAAAGGAGGGGGGAGAAGAGAGAAGGGGCCATCTATAAAGGAGGGGGGAGAAGAGAGAGGGGGCCATCTATAAAGGAGGGGGGAGAAGAGAGAGGGGGGCATCTATAACAGAGGGGGGCATCTATAAGGGAGGGGGAGAAGAGAGAGGGGGCCATCTATAAAGGAGGGGGGAGAAGAGAGAGGGGGCCATCTATAAAGGAGGGGGGAGAAGAGAGAGGGGGCCATCTATAAAGGAGGGGGGAGAAGAGAGAGGGGGCCATCTATAAAGGAGGGGGGAGAAGAGAGAGGGGGGCATCTATAACAGAGGGGGGCATCTATAAGGGAGGGGGAGAAGAGAGAGGGGGCCATCTATAAAGGAGGGGGGAGAAGAGAGAGGGGGCCATCTATAACGTAGGGGGGAGAAGAGAGGGGGGCCATCTATAAAGGAGGGGGGAGAAGAGAGAGGGGGCCATCTATAAAGTAGGGGGGAGAAAAGAGAAGGGGCCATCTATAAAGGAGGGGGGAGAAGAGAGAGGGGGCCATCTATAAAGGAGGGGGGAGAAGAGAGAGGGGGCATCTATAACAGAGGGGGCCATCTATAAGAGAGGGGGCCATCTATAAGGGGGCTACATAGAGGGATGCATATACAATAAGGGGGTCACAAAGTCAGCCTACCCACTAAATGAGGGTGTAAAGGGGACAGTACAGATGTGCAGTTAGTATAGAGATGAGGATGGTGTCAGAGTGAGGAGCCTAATATGTCTGTCTGCGGTGACATTAGTCAGTATGCGGTGGGATTAGTCAGTATGCGGTGGTATTAGTCAGTATGCGGTGGTATTAGTCAGTGTGTGGTGGTATTAGTATGTGGAGGTGTCAGTCAGTATGCTGTGATATTAGTTAGTATGTGGTGGTATTAGTTAGTATGCGGTGACATTAGTCAGTATGCGGTGGTATTAGTCAGTATGCAGTGGTATTAGTCAGTATGTGGTGGTATTAGTTAGTATGTGGTTGTATTAGTCAGTATGCGGTGGTATTAATCAGTATGTGGTGGTATTAGTCAGTGTGTGGTGGTATTAGTCAGTATGTGGTGGTGGTGTTAAACTGAGCACAGTGACCGGGCCAGAAGCAGTCTGTCTCTGTACACTGTGTAGTGGTGATGACCTGTAACTGCAGCTCAGCTACATAGTACAGAGACAGAAGCTTCTGACCCCATTTACTGTGTTATTATCTGTAATTCCAGTCATGGCCGTGATGATACATGTAGCCGTGCTGCACTCACAACATCCTCTCATAATTTATCACCGCACGGTGAGTGGGCCTGTGTGCTCGGAAATGCCAGGGCTGATTTTTAGTCCCAGTCCGGCCCTGATACCGAACGTTCGGATCGACTCGAGCATGCTCCAGGTTCGCTCATCTCTAATCTGGAACTTCAAATTTGCTGTAGATCCTGTACGTGTGAACACACCCTGAAGAAGAGATGAGTGAACTTAAAGTGACACTGTCACCCCCTATTTGCATTGTGACTGCGCTCCACAGGTGTAAAGGGTAAATGTTACAGCTTTCATTTTATATCATACCTCATGGTGCTTGTTCTGGTAAAAAATTGTTTTTATCATCCATGATGTCATCACCGCATAGGCCCCGCACCCTCATCGGCCATTAGAAGGGCCAGCCTAAAGCTCTAGGCCCCACGCCAATGGCAGCTGAAGGGGGCGGGGCCTATGCGGCGATGACCACAGATGGGGGATAAGTGGTGCTAGGGGCGGAGCAATGTGGCACAAAGGCCACGAGGCCCCGCCCACATATACCAATCCACAGGTGATAAAAACCACTTTTTACCAGAACAAGTACCATGAGGTATAATATAAAATAAGTAATGAAAGCTGTAACATTTACCCTTTACACCTGTGGAGAGCAGTCAGAATGCAAAAAGGGGGTGACAGTGTCACTTTAAGTGTAAAGCAACTGCATGGATACAGCCACAGGCTAAGGCTGCATCTATACAGTTCTCGGGCTGCAGCCACCTTCTCCAGGCAGTGGGATTCAAAGGCCGATTGTTCAGGTTTGCGTGAACCCAAACTTTCAGCAAGTTCACTCATTTCTAATCATAATTTATTTCAGTATATAAGGACCCCTAGAGCTGTGTTCTCACACAACAGACTTGTTACAAAGATTTCTGTGACTATCCAGTCATCTGAATAAGGCTTGCAGAAACCCCATGCAGACTTATAAAAAAGATTTTAAGGCACAGAAATTTATGCAATAAAATCTACTGCATGTAAACATATACTTTCACATATATCTAGTGGCCTCCCCCCCGGCTCCAGAGAAAAACACTGGAGGGAAACTGCCACTTGATCTGATCCCGTTCATTTCAATGGCACAGTTCATATGTGAATGCCGGACATGCTTCCATCTGAATACCGGACAGGAGAACGCATCTTGCTGTGTTCCCCCATCCATCTTGTCCAAGTATTGATGTCTTATTAAAAAAAAAATATATATATGTATAGAATATCTCGTGACAAATTATGCATTTCTGAGAAAACTTCCCCAATGTTTCTTGGCTTCATTGAGCCTGCACTACATGGGAACTCCGAAAACCAAGTAAAGTGGATACCATTGCTTTTTATGCAACAATAGCATCTTGACTAGAGATGAGCGAACCAGGTTCGAGTCCATCCGAACCCGAACGATCAGCATTTGATTAGCGGGGGCTGCTGAACTTGGATAAAGCTCTAAGGTTGTCTGGAAAACATGGATACAGCCAATAACTATATCCATGTTTTCCACATAGCCTTAGGGCTTTATCCAACGTCAGCAGCCACCGCTAATCAAATGCCGAACGTTCAGGTTCGGATGGACTCGAGTATGCTCCAGGTTCGCTCATCTCTAGTCATGTCCAATCCCTCAGAACTAGAATGGCACACATTCCTAAAATATTTAAAAGGGGTTATGCAGACTTAGAAAAAACATGGCTGCCTTCTTCCAGAAACGGCACCTCCTGTGCTCAGTTTTGATGGTTTTTCAGCTAAGTTCCATTGAAGTGGTTCTGTTTTTACAAGAAAGTAGCTGCGCTCCTTCTATTTCTGGATAACCATTAATGCTGACTATAGGGGCCTTCCACACTACGGAATTGGCGGCAAAATTCTGTACGGTATCGTCCCGAATCCTGCCTGCTATGTGTTTCAAAGGAAGGCCTTGTGCGCCTCTCTGCTCAAAGAATGGACATGTCGCCGATTCCGTAGTGTGAGCGCACTGTAGCTTACTTAGTATGGGGTTACTGGTTGCTGTTTGGGCAGAGTGCCTGTGCTCACCTCCGTCCATTGCAGAAAAAATAAACGTGAGCATCAGAAGTGGACCATGTGGCCATGGAAGAAGGTGGCCTAGTCTGATAAGTCAAGTTTTCATTTGTTATATCATGTGTATGTTTGTGTTACTTACCTGGGAAAAACATGGCACCAGGATATATTACAAAAACGGCATGCCAGCAAACACAGCATGATGCTCTGGGTAAGTTTTAGTGGCAACAATGCATTCTGCCCTTACTTTGATATACACTAACCTACCTCACCATTGTTGCAAACACGTTTACAGTGACAGTATTTCGTAATGGCAGTGGCCACTTTGATCAAGATAATGCTCCCTGCCAGACTGCAGATCTTGTTCAGGAATGGTTTTAGGGATATGACAGAAATGGATATCCCTGAAGAGCACGGCTATGATATTCTATAAGGAGGTATGCTGCACCTATCCTAAGATAATAAGAAAGTTATCTCAAAAGGGCAGACTAGATGGACCAGGTGGTCTTTTTCTGACGACATACTTCTAAAAAGTCCAAATCCGTCTTTTGACATTTTTACTGGCTACTATAATTTGGGGGAGGAGTGGAATCCCTTTATAGGATCTTTCACGATTGGTCAGAATATGTCACCATTCCAGCCCTCTCTACTGCCTTTGTTAATGTCCCTGCAACAACATTTCCAAGTAAACTGCAGCTGGTGATTGGCCATGTGCAAGAGACACATCATCAGTGGGGCACCGAGAGAGTGTCATGCAGGAAAGGATGCGGTAAGAATTAGGAACTAAGGTAAAACAAGATAAGTATACCATATTTGTTATTTTATAACCGGTAATAATTTTTTTTTTTTTTAATAATTTTTTTTAAAGTGAATGCACCACTTTGTGTAATAATTTTTTTATATGACCTGGTCAGAACCGGCATATAGATCCTAGTGGCGCCGTCCCTTTTTCAAACTGCTGCCCGCTTCCCACCATCTGTGCCAATTTCTTCATATGCAATTAGAGCTGCTCAGTACACTAGAGGCGGCCACAGCGGCCCCAGGTGACCGATATCCCCTCCATTATGCAGTCAAACTTCATTCTAAAAGAGGGGCATCACCCGTGGGTAGATATTGATGCACTGGGGGTTGCTGGTCCTGCCCGCAGTGCACCGAGTGGTCCTAATTGCACTGCTAAATGTTATTTCAATTTTATTACGCAAAGTGGTACATTCGCTTTAAGCAAGTTGGACAACCCATGCGAGTTTGTCTGCCCATATGTGTACAGGGTAGGGATCCGCAGCGGGTCTCGCTGCGGATCCGCCTAGTGAGTTTGTGCCCTTACTTAGTTCTCAAAACATTAACACAATGAGAAACTATAAAAAAAAAACACAGCATGCCAAATAATATTACTTTATGTTGTTCAATCAAAATGTAACAAAAGTTTTTTGTTTTTTTTTAAAAAGCAATAAATGTGAATAGAAAATAATTGTTCTACGTGTAACTGCTTCTATGGAGGGTTACCAAGGGTGGTCTGGTTCTACATTTACGAGTAATAAACCCCTTACTGATATGTTAGAACGTTGTACATTTCTGACTGGAATTTATAAATTGGCAGATCCAAATATGACCTGAAATGAGAAAGACCGAAGGGGCCTCCGCACACGTGTGGAACATAAAGGATATGTATGTGCTTTGCATCAGTCACCATGTGATCGCAGCCGGCCCACTGAATCATCCCACAGATTGTCAACATGTATGACCATGTGTGAACAACACTTTCTTCTGCAGCTTTTTACCTGGCTTCAATTCAATATAAAATCTCTTCTCTGTAAGAGAAGAATACTCCATAGGCTTTCTACGTTGCACATACAGCCAAGCACATTCCCTCTCATTACATACATATAAACACATTTCATCTATGAACAGTCTTGTAACAAATCTGCAGCCCAACAGTCTTTTATTTTCCTTTGGTACGAGCTTCGGAGGTCTGTCTCATGGCAGGGTTACTATGAATCTGGAGTGTCAGCTGTAGTTCTTTCTTCACTGGCAATATTTATGGCATCTTATCTTTTGCTTAAAGTAGTCTGGGTATCAGGAACACATTGTGTTGTATGAAGTACAAAAAGAATTAAAAAAAAAAGTAAAAAAAAAAATTGTAGGCCCACTTCTGTAGTATCATTGCAGGACTATCCGATCACATGAAACTGGAAGACAAAGAACCAACAAATGGAAAGTGAACTACTGATCATTATTATATACTCCCCAAGCAAAGCCAATATGGACACATTCTATATTATGGATGCAAGTCATTGGACCTGCATTCAGGCTGCAAGACTGAAATATTGATGCAAGAAGACATTTATATTATGCAGCTGTGAACCCAGACTTTCATACTTTGCTCTGTACTTAAAGGGGTTATCCAGCTCTACAAAAACATGGCCACTTTTCCACCTCTCTTGTCTCTTAGTTCAGGTGTGGTTTGCAATTAAAGGGAACCAATCAGCCCGTTTGGGCTAATATGGTTCCCTTGAGCATTGTATAAAGCACCTGGAGCGGCCCCTGCACATACCGGCCGCAGCAGGTGCTTTATAATGGAGAAAATGACTTTTATTCCCCGGCTCGTGACTAGATACGAGCGGGGAAGTAGTCATGGTGGGCGGCTCCCCGCTCGTATCTAGTCACTGCGAGAGAGGCCAGTAACGGACCAGTGACTAGATACGAGCGGGGAGCCGCCCACCATGACTACTTCCCCGCTCGTATCTAGTCACGAGCCGGGGAATAAAAGTCACTTTCTCCGTTATAAAGCACCTGCAGCGGTCGCGGCCGCTCCAGGTGCTTTATGCAATGCTAAAGGGAACCATATCGGCTCAAACGGGCTGATTGGTTCCCTTTAAGTTCCATTTACTTTAATGGAACTGAGTTTGAAACCCCACCCAATCTGGAGACAAGAGTGAGAAAAGTGGCCATGTTTTTGCAGCGCTGGATAACCCCTTTAAATGAAATTCTTTTGTTACTTATAATAATAATAATAAATTTATTTGTATAGCGCCAACAGATTCCGCAGCGCTTATTGTTGGAAACGTGATGCAGTAACAAACAATGTAAAATGCAACTACACCGCAACCTAATTGTGTTTATTCACCCTCATTCTTGTTATTGTGTACAGACATTGATGTTCCATAATTGATTAACATTGGCTATATGGCAGCATATATAAAATGATGTACTTTTAGGTGAGATGAGCACAACCTGAGCATGATCTTTTGGCATTTCAATACCGGTGGCTGAAGAAGTTGGATGAAGCCCTGCTTCTGCAGCCACTGGTATTCAAATGGCGGGTTCAGACTCCGGAATTCACACGGATAAGTTCCGCCGAATTATGTCGCTATAACGCGCTCACGGCCGCTCGCCTTTAAGCCAGCTCCATAGACACCATTCTTTGGGTTGGCTGATTCCGCTATCTGCCGAAAGAATCGGCGTGTCAATTCTTTCGGCGGAATGCAGAATCCGTCCGTGCATAGAATGGTGTCTATGGCACGGACGGAGAGGCGCACGGCCGTGAGCGCGTACAGGCAACGCAATCTGCTGGATTTTATCCGCGAGAATTCCGTAGTCTGAACCTGCCCAAATGCTGAATGATTGGTCTAATGGGTCCACAAACGACTCTGAAAAGGAGGATGCTGAGCAGTGGTGAACACATACATTGTTACTGTCCTTAACCAAATATCAATTATAAGAATTCTTATCTCTCAGACTAAAATGGAGAGAAGCCCATTGTAACGCTGGTCCTTTTATGACTAGTCATGCCCCCAATTTACATGTTTGGTAAATGTATAAGTGTTAATAAGCACACCTGACCAACAAGTGTTGTCTAGTAATACTAGGCAGAAGCTCCTACGAACCAGTCTGCTTGTAAATCATTCCCAGCAATGTTTCATTGCAAAGTTGAAAGGGATATTTCCATCTCAAATACCACAAATACACCTCTTGTATGCGGATAGTGCTCCATTCATTCTCTAAAGGCCTTTGGCTATGACACAGGTTGTGCAGCTCTAGTATTGTGCTGCATCATGGAATAATGTAAGGGTACTATTACACGGAACGATAATCGGCCCAATTCGGCCGATTATCACTACGTGTAATAAAGACAACGATCAGCCGATGATCGTTGTCATCGGCTGATCGTTGATATAGGTTAGAACCTATAATTGTCAGGCGCCGACTGCGCACAGATACGTGTAATAGCGGTATGTGGCCGGTGACTGACGATATACATTACCTATCAACGCTCCAGGGCTGCTCCTGCGGTCCGCTTCTCCCCAGGTCACATGCGCTCTAGCTTCAGGGCGTCCTGTCTGAGCTGACAGGCCACTCAGCCAATCACAGGCCGGGACCGCCGCGGCCTGTGATTGGCTGAGCGACCTGTCAGCTGACAGGCCTCTCTGAAGCTAGAGCGTGCGGGACCTGGGGAGAAGCGGACCGCAGCAGCAGCCCTGGAGCGTGGATAGGTAAAGTATACCATCTAAGCAAGGGCTGCAAGGACATCAGTAACGATGTCCTTGCAGCCCTTGTTAAACGATTACACTAGTCAACAAATTTTCAAAAGTTGTTTGGTTCAGAAATAAAATTATCCATTTCTTAATGATTTTATGTGCTGAATTCAAATATCACAAGGAAAAATGTTAATTGGCTTTAGTTTCTATGTTATGGAAGAGTTCTCATGTTACTGTTTTGTGAATTGTATAGAATACAGTATAATAGCCGACATAATTATTACTTCTGCAATCATAAGGAAGCAAGATTACTGTTCATAAACTTTTGAAATATATTCATAGGAAACTTAGTTCTATCTGACATCAACTACAATTTACAGGCATATCCAAGAATTTTTACAAATTATGTATTGAACTCTGGAATGTAGGTTCTTATCCAATGGCTTCTCGGTGCATTTACACATGTCTTTTGTATTCATACATGGGATTATCTCTGATAACTGTCCAACAGTAATCTGCAAGCATTGATGGGTTCCATTTAACCCGATACCTCAGGCTAGGTTCACACGTTAGGCTAGGTTTAGGCTAGGTTCAATGCGTTTTTGCATTCCGTATTTTTCATCCGTTTTTCATGAAAAACTGATTCATATGTGTGCATCCATTTTGATCTGTTTTTCCATTGACTTCCATTATTAAAAAAAAAAAAATGGATCGAAACGGATCCTTTTTTTTTTACGGACACAAAAGTAGTGTTGACACTACTTTTGTGTCCGTTAAAAAGAAAACGGATCTGTTTTTTTTAAATTTTTATAATGGAAGTCAATGGAAAAGCAGCTCAAAACAGAGGCACACAAATGTATCTGTTTTTTTCATCTGTTTTTCGCAAAAAACGGATGAAAAACACGTATAGCAAAAACACAGTGTGCACCTAGCCTTATACCATAACTATTGGTCATTCTAAGATGATGCAATATACCAGTTGATGATGCAATACTGATGATGCAAACTTTTCCTAGTATTGTATCTCTATGTCTATATCTTGAAAATTAGAGCCAAAATTTGAACATTAACATTAGTTAAGTTCAACTGTTTTCATGTCGGAACCTTTTTGTCTGTTGACCAGTGTTATCGGGCCGTATTATAGGCCCAGTAAATGAGCGCCGATCTAGCAGATCGACGCTCGTTTACAGTTGTTATCGGGCCCCTATCGGCCTGTCTGATAGTACCCTAAGGGAAGCATTGTGACCTACAAGTGGCTATGACCAGACATGCATTGTGGACAGACTTAGGGCCCTATTCCACCGGACGATTATCGTTTGCATAATAGTTAACGATTAACGATCTCAAACGACCGCTATTGCGAATGACCTGAAAACGTTCACTCATTTCCATGGAACGATAATCGTTACCTATGATCATAATTGCCAGGTCTTATAAAGCGATCAACGATTTCTCGTTCGGTCGTTAATCGTTAACTGCATTTCAACCGAACGATCGTTTAGATTCGAACGATTTAACGATAATCTGAACGATAATCGTCCAGTGGAATAGGGCCCTTATGATGATTGTCAGGTCGCTGTCACCTGTGGGTCCAAACAAAAACTTAGCTTACATTAGCTGCAGTGCAGCACAATTCATGGAGCATGACCAAGCGATCGTTGGCCCCTCATATTGTTGCCAAAGTTGCTGTGTAGTACCAGCCTCATTCAATAAAGGAAATTATTGGGGAGGCTTATTAGTTGTATCAGGAACAAGGACCTAAATATTGTAACTTGGCAATGTTATGCTACGTTTACACTGAGCCATAATTTACCCAATCGATCGTTTAACGATTTTGAAGCAACAATTTGGTTTTTATAATGATCAGCGTTTAGACAAATAAATTGTTAGAAAAATCGTTATTGCGATAGTTTTTAAGATCGCTTAAGCCCATCTCACACATCTTTGAAAGACTGTTAACACAAAGCTATCTGCGAAATTTTGGCGAACAATTTCTCGCTCATAGCTTGATCGTTCGCTGTGTTAACATGAGCTGATAATCACTGAAATGCGATCCTTATTGCGAAAATTCAAACGCTAATTGTTCATAGAAAACGCACCATTTGACTGGCCTGTCTACCATTTCCCAGTAGAAATAGTTTTATCCACTGAAATTTCAGACCCAGCCTCTCACTTTGCAGTGATTGGGGGCACAGACAGGTAACACTCTGGGTGACTGATCTTACGTTTTGCGGTCCTTTTTCAAGCTGGTGTTGGCAACACTTCCAAATGCTTGTCCTTGTAGGAGCTCTGTTGCCGCCTTACGTTTGTTAAATGCATTGATTTCCTCTTGTAACTCTTTCCTTTTGTCCTCCAGACTCGTTCGTTCATCATGATGATGTCTCTTCAGCTGCTCAAATCTGTTCTGTAGCTGTAGAAATGACACACGTCTCATCAGTGGGTACGCTTTCATAAAGTATATCCATATAAACACTAATATTTCATAGAACTAACAAAAAAAACACACTAACCAATGCTAATATTAAAGGGGTATTCCCCCCAATAGCTAACAAAATAAAATGCTCTCAAACCTAGCTAGTCTTACTCACCAAATCCCCCTGAGAATTTTGAGCCGTCTCCCGTCTTTCTAGCTGCTTCCGTCAGAAAAATCTGCCTGTGTAAACACACCCTAATATAACTTTGTAATGTGTGTTAATCAGCTGTCCGGAGCCATTACACCTCCAGGTTGGAATGTCTCTTTCCCTCCATTGGCTGGAACGCACCACATGGTTTCCAGCTTGCTCAGCCCTGCAGCTGAAGGGGATTGCAGCTAGCGGGAATTTTAAACGGCAATCCACTCAGGAGGGATGGTATATAAATCGGTCAGTGTTTTTTTTTTTTCTTGCTAGCGGCTAGTGTCATTTACCCCCTTTCCAACCCAATTTTTATACGGTTTCTAAGAAGAGAGTTCTGTTTCCCAAACTGAAGTAGATTTGCTTTGGCAATGCATTCACACACAAATGATATGCTGCAGAAAGCTCTGCAACTAAAAAATGTATTCCATGCACAAGAATGAGGTGGTTTCTGCAGTATGTGCATGGATGTCTGACAATCTCATGACAAGAAAAGACAGAAATTCCTGCATACACCCTGAGGCTATGTTCACACCATTAAAATGGCCATCATCTATCGGCAAATAACTTATTTTATAATATTGGCCGTTGCTTATATAATGACCAATAAAAATGGTTGTCATTTCAATGGTGTGTGAACACAGTCTGAAAATTAGACTGTATAGTGTAAATGGGCAAAATAAATCCTGAGCTTTCTGTGTATGTACTCAGTGCTTCATGTGATGGGGGTACGAGATCCTTGCTAAACGAAAGTATTCCTTTGTAGGCATTGCAGAAATTAATATTATTCTTTTATAGGCATTTATAGGCTACTGCTTGTCAGGTTATAGCTATGTCCAGATTTGCCCCAATTTTTCTGTGATGTCTAACAAAATAAAGTGAAGACCAAAAAGGGACAGGAATGGACGTTGTACCTCTCTCTCCGCTTCTTTCAATACGGTCTCCTTTTCTCTTACTCTCTGCACAAAGGTCTGTCTCATCTCTTCCTCCTTCCTCTGCAGTTCCTCAAAGAACTCTTGGCGCTTTGCTTCATAGGTTTCTTGCAAACTGAAGTACAAACAGAATACAGTGTAGATCAGAAAATATTAGACTGAGATTTCTCCTTTTTTAAATCCATTCCTGGTTTTGGCTTCCAAAATCTGTCAGATAAATCTGCCTGTGTAAACGCACCATTACTTTTTTCGGTGTCACATTATTGGAGATGTTTAGGGCCCTTTTACACAGAAAGATTATCTGCCAAAGATTTGAAGCCAAAACCAGGAACAGACTATAAACAGAGACCAGTTCATAAAGGAAAGCCTGAGATTTCTCCTCTTTTCAAATCAAGTCCTGGCTTTGGCTTCAAATCTTTGGCAGATAATCTGTCAGATAATCTTTCTGTGTAAAAGGGCCCTTAGTCAGTCTCACAGGTGTCAGTCATATTATTAGGGGAGTTTAGGGTCCATTTACACAGAAAGATTATCTGCCAAAGATTCAAAGCCAGAAACAGACTATAAACAGAGATCAGGTCATAAAGGGAAGCCTGAAATTTCTCCTCTTTTTAAATTCATTCCTTTGGCTTCAAATCTTTATCAGATAATCTGTCAGATAATCTTTCTGTGTAAATGGACCCATAGTCAGTCAGATAAGCATAATACATAAACAGAGGACCATTAATGGAGGTCAGGCAAAACATCATACAGCTAAAGATCCATGCAATTACCAGATAATAACAACTACAATGTATGCAATACAACCAGATACTTAGCTGTCTGTTGTACTGCGGAGATATTCAGATTTTGTAGACTTCAACCATTGACCCTGCATCAGGAGACTTCTGACATACCCAATTCAACAGGGTTAAAAGGGTTATCCAGCGCTACAAAAACATGGCCACTTTCCTCCAGAGACTCCTCCTGCAATTAAGCTCCATTCACTTCAATAGAAAGGAGTTACAGAACCCCACCCAAACTGGAGACAAGAGCAGTGTTGACTCTGGAAGAAAGTGGCCATGTTTTTGTAGCACTGAATAACCACTTTAAATATTTGAGGGAGAAACAGAAATGGTCAAAGCAATATAAAATGAAAGAATCAGCTACACACAGAGAGACTGCAGAGCTTCTTATTTTTATCAAACTGGTAAAGCCATTTGTAAAGTCCTGGATCTGATAACAGGAAATAGACTTTAACTGGTTTTATCTCCCAATGCATCAGCGGTAAGGTTAGACTTATGTGTGTATGTGTAGTTATCTGCACAACTGCTTTAGTTTTATTTCCATAAATATTGCAGTAAAAGATGGTATAACTCCACCCAAACTCTAGATGGCAGCATACACACACAGTAACAGACTCCCAGCTTCCTAGGCCAAATATTTTTGCAAATTCTCCTGATATGCTACTCTCCCTCCCATTATAGTCAGCTCATTGTTTAGGTTACTGGCCTCCACTCTGCTCTAAAGGCAATGGTCAGGCTGATACACACACATATATAAAGTGTAGATGTATATAGAGATATTGTATATACACTGTTTAATACATATAAATATGTATACTATAGCTATGTACAGTGGTACTTTGGTTTAAGAGTAACTTGGATTGAGAGTGCTTTGCAAGGAAAGCTCACAGTTTTTCTAAATTGTAACTTGGTTTAAGGGGATTGCTTTGGTTTAAGAGCTCCCTGTACTGGGGGGTGGGGGAAGGGTTTGCATAGCATGGTCTACAGCCCTTGTACTCTGGGGGGACAGGAATATGGGAGGTAATCTCTCCATAGCTGTAACCCCTCTCTCCCTGGACAGAGAATGCTGCTATACTATGCCCATATCTGTCCTGCTCAGTCCTTCATGCTCCCTGCAGTCTCTGTCAGCCCTTGTGTTTTCCAGGCTCTCCATTCCTGCTATAATGTGCCTGCACTTACACTCAGCTATACATACTGCTGCTATAATCTGCCTGCACTTACACTCAGCCATTCACACTGATGTATAGAAAAGTTTCTGTCTCTGTCCTCCTGCACAGCTCTGTGATTCTCACTTCCTGATTGGTTCATGCTGAACACCCCACCACCACCACCCAATTGCTGTCATGTGACCACACAGACCTCTGACAGCAGCCCTGCTTCTCTATTCTAGCCTGTTATACTATGCTACTGGAATATGGGGATCTCCAGCTCCATCCTGTATCTACAAACCGCTGCTGTGTTTTTATTTTATGCACCTACTATACATTATACTTCACATGCTGATACTATGCTGTACAGTAATACTTATAACTTATAATATAACATATTCAGCTGTTTCATTTGTTTTACATGTTATTCAGAATTTTAAAAAATCATTATTTTTGGTGTGGGGAACCAATTTTCTGCATTTCAATGATTTATTATAGGAAAATTTGCTTTGGATTAAGAGTGGATTTGTATTACAAGCACGGTCCTGGAACGAATTATGCTCGTAATCCAAGGCACCACTGTATATACCAAGCAGACAACTGCTTTTAGAGCAGAGCAGTGGTTAACAATGGGAGGGAATATTAGGCAGCAAGTTTGCTAAATAAATTACAAGCCCTACACATATAACTACATTGACTGAAATGGGAATACCCCTATAAAATAAGTCAATGTGTCTTTCAAAAATACAGTACACCAGAAAGTACTATTCTTTCTGACTCCAATATAATATGCAGCTTTACATGTATTTAGCTAATCGACAATACATTCTGAAATTCTACTCCTGTCTGATTCTCAACTGCAAACCAAGCAGTATCCAGCTGTAAGCATGCCACTAACAGACGGCATTGTGCTGCTATTCAGGCCAATACAAAAGCATTACTGAATGTGTGATTTTCAGCGGAAAGGGCCAGTAGCCGGAGGCTGCATCTGATGTTAACCCATCATCCTACTGATGTCTATTTTACATCAAGCCCCCTGTGATGACCAGTGTGATAATATATATTTAATATGCTCAAAAACATCTATAGATGTGTGAATAGAGCTTTGACTCTGGCTTGTAATGTAACTTACTGTATAACATCAGGCTTTCCTTACATGTCTGGTTAGTAAGGCTAGGTTCACACCAGTATTGGAGGCTCCACTGGGTGCCTGTCAAAGGTTCTGTCAGAAATAGCGGACAAAGTAGAGCGATAATATGTTAGATACCATGTTGGAAAGCTGAAAGTCAGTGGGGTCTGTTGGGTGTTGATCACTTTTAGCATGAAGGGTTCTAATGACAGAGCAGAACAATAAAAAATACAATGCAGGTGTGAACCCTGCCTAAATGATAAAAGAATAATTCAGTCATCCTTTTCTAAGAACAACGCATTGTGCAGTTTCTCTGTTATTTTATTTATAAATGTATAAATAAATTGACAACTGGGCGTCATCATTTCCTTTGTTGAGGGAGTGTGTCATACTGCCAGCGCTGATGCCTGTGTAGGGACACACATAGCTGCTAAAACCCAGTTCTTAAGTTACATATATTTTTCTAGTAAGAAACAGAGCAACACAGATCTGCACCAAAACTGCTATTTCATTGGGCACATCTCAGGCAGTCCTGGAAAAAAACTTCTCCCAGTTTCCCAGGACTGGATGCAGCTTTTCCCAGCAACCAGGGAGGAGCGGCACGGAGCGGCAGTCAGTTGGAAGTCAGCAGGCTGATGAGCAGATTGCAGAGATAACGAAGCACTTTGCTTCATTATGAGGCCATGTTCACACGACGTATGAGACCGGCTGCTCTGTGACAAGGCCAGTGTCAGAGAAGATCATCCCGACCGGTACTGCAGTACCAGCTGGATGATCCTCATTTCTGTTAAATTGGGATACAGGCACACCTCTGTGTGCCCGCATCCCGATTCACCGCTGCACACAATGGAGCGTGCGGCCAGAGCCATTGTGTGAACTGACAGGTTCTCTGCAGACGCTATTCAATGACTAGCGACCGCACAAAACCGAAACGTCAGTTTTTCGTGTGGCTGAATGGAATCCCAGTTGGAGCGTATACTATGTGTATACACTTCGGCCAGGATTCCATTCGTAAACATACAGCGTATCTTGTGCATAAATCACGGCCGTGATTTATGCAAAAGAAATGTGGTGTGAACATGGCCTTACTGTAAATTCACTCATCTCTAATTAAAACCCAAATAGATTAAAAAAAAAAAAACTCACTAAAAATAAAATTGCACACACAAAGTTGTAGTCACTTTGCTAGTAATAACCACACAATACAGCATTGAAGGAGGTAATACAGCCAAAACCCAGTGTACGTACAAGGCTAAATGTAAACATAGGGGGATAATCCCAGGTACTTACAAAGCCACAGACTTAAATTACTGTAATTTGTAGTGACATAATAATGTAAAATCCGCACTTGTGTGCAGCGCCATTTACTGAGCCTGCACCCCGCACCTTTCACTCAAGCTCCTATTTTGCTGCATGGTTTTTACATAGAAATTGACGCAGTTTCTTTGCCAGATACAATGTATATTTTGTATACTTTTTGTGTGAAAACACTAAAAGTTAACGTGTCACCTAGATTTTTTATACATTAGAACCAGGTATTAAAACACATTCTATTTTCATTTACATTATTATGGGGGCTGCCACCTCAGGAGTTTTTAACTGCACTTAGAGATATGCTTTATGACCAGAACGGATAGGCACAGACACAATAAACATCTCCAGATCCTATTGTTTGTATGGGGCTGCACTGTGCCCTCAGCATAGGTCATTCTACAGGGGAGGATGCTACTGTCTTCTCCATCTACTGGTGTCACCTTTCATTGTAATTCTGTACGGATCACTTTTTAGCACCCGTATCACAGGCAAAACAAAAAGTACCAGCCGTAAGTAGCAACATAAAATGGCACTTGTATGTTGCTATAGGCAAATCCCATCACTGTGTTACATCTGGATCCATACGGACACAGGCCACTATGGCTGCACAATAAAGTAATGTAATACATGGCCGTGTAGAGTGCAGCTGCTAGCTGGATCGCTATGTCAGGAATGCTACAAGAGTCCAGTAGGTGCATAGGTCACAACCATAAATCACATATGTCAGAGGAACATGTTATCAAGAATAATACAGACATCAGGGATAGCTGCATTATTGACAGTTTCATTGGACAGGATGATTTCGGCTTTATTTCAGCTGATTTGGAATAAGTTTATGCTTCCTACATGGTTCAGTTCATAATGAGTTAAATATAAGACCCAGTTATTACTGTTGTCTAGACAGGTGATTTATATCTAGGACAAAAAGGTACTTCATGAATGATGGATGTATGGTTTATGAATATTACAAAGTACCCCGAGGTCCAGACATTCATGTAACCGTATGCAGCTGTTCTCTCTTGTTATAAAATAAAGTGTAAACAGAGGAAACTATCTGAGAGATACACATCACGGAACAATAAACAATCTAAAGTGTAAAGCAACTAAAAGGAAGATAAAAAACAAGAAGAAAATGATTTAGTTAGTGCCGACAGTGTATGCCAAGCCTTCATCCGGCTGGAGGACAAAAACTGCACTGTATGAGGCGGCAGTGTTAAGGGAGGCTGGTGATGAGTAAACAGGATATAGGACCCATAAAGCCATCCTGAGAACTTCACTGCCCTGTTAAAATGCTTGGGAAGCAGATTGCCTGCAAAATAACCTAAAACCTACTTCCTAATGCAATGCACTGCAGGCAAGATCATTTCCTGGAGGAAGAAAAAAAAAGACATTTTACATAGTTACATAGCTACAACCTTATGTATGACTGTAGCTAGCTGTAGTATCACTCAACAGGGAAAGGATAACTCCTATTTACTTACAACACACTATATACATCAATATTTCTTCAATTAGCATTGGTTGCACGGAATGTTCTTTTTTTTTTTTTTTTAAACATGTACCATCACTAGTCACAAAGAAGTAGCTGCTGAAGTCACAAACATTAAGGGGGTTGGGCACTTTATAGTGAAATGACTCAGTGTACAGTATTAGTAAGTGTACTCACAGTCATTACTGACAGCAGCTCCCTGTGTACCTAATAGAGCTAAAATCAGACTCCCCTCCTCCAGGCTGGGCTGCCCTGCTCTGTGGTGAGTCTGTCCATAAGGTGACCGACATGAAGGAGCATGTGACCATGCCCCACCCCCAGTGTCCACCACTGAGCCTGTATATGCCTATGGAGGACACTCAGGGCAGAGCATGGTCACATGCTTCTCCATGTCAGCCATCTTATGGACAGACTCACCACAGAGCAGGACAGCCCAGCCTGGAGGAGGGGAGTGTGATTTTTGCTCTATAAAGGTACACAGGGAGCTGCTGTCAGTAAGTGCAGTGAGTACAATTACTAATACTGTACACTGAACAATGTTACTATAAAGTGGCCAACCCCTTTAAAAATGTGAAAACCTCCCAGGACACAAGGAAATGTGTAGGCATTACAATGTAGACTTTTGCTGAATACAATAGCATAGCTGACTACATGTTTGTATACAGCAAAATGAAACATAATGAAATGAAAACAGTGAAATAGAAACACAAAACGCAGTGTCAACCCAGCCTGCTCATATCTCATTTTATGCTTCTATCGGAGGTATAATTCAGGAGTATTCCCTGACCTATACTAACTCACCAAATAAACATTAGTTCTCCATTACTGTCCCGTGTTAAAGGCCATCGAATCAGCTCATTCTTTTGTCAATATAGATTATGCAGATATAAAATTCAAATGTTTACCCACAGCACATCTCCAATGCCAAAAAGGGACATGCTGTCAACAACAATGGAAGTGAAGCAATCGACCCTGCAGCCGCTAATCCCCCAATAATTGTCACCAATATATCGGGCAATAATCTGCCCATGTAAAAGGACCCTAAGTAAGAACCATGCCATGGACGAAACTAACCTGCTGATATGTCCCCTGAGATGATAAGAAAGATGGATTCTAACAATTTACCAAGCGAAAACATGACAGACAAGTTTATGGCCTGAATGTGACTGCAAGAGGATTTATTGCCTCTTCCAGAATCTGACCAATGAGTAATGGTATTCTGTATGATGCCTCTTACTTTCTTAGCAGGCTCCAATATTAAACTCTTCAAACCATTGCTAGTAGATAAAACAGGAAACCTAGTTGCTAGAAAAGATTTCCTGACCCTGGGACGTGATGATTTGTAATGCTTCAGTGCAATGGTTCAGCGTTACTGATAATCAGAGGATATGCCAGGAAATATACAGGGAATGCAGGCACTATGGAGGATACAGCTGGGGTTGTGAGCCAGCTTCTGGAAGTAATGACATAAAGCTATAGAGCATGTACAGACAATATACATCTCAGGACTAACAGAAAGGGTGCTACAAAGGTGAGTGGAGAGGGACACACCTGGCCAATAAACCGTGCAGGAAGTTGGCGCCATAGATCGCTATACTAAAAATGAAGGACCTGTCTGACTATGACACATTATCAGTGTTCCCCTATGGGGTAATGGTACCCCGACATTCATAAGACTTCTATGTGATAATCCCCCAACCAAAGGAGCTCTAACCTGTATGATCAATACAATACTGCACAGGCCCCCGGCATATCCTAACAATTGTGAGTGGTACTGTGTTTTTAACATTACTGTTACGTCATGTACACTGATAAAAGACAAAAAGATAGATGTACAAAAAAAATTGTACAGCTACTTGGCCAGCATCTGTGGAGTGCAAGAGTTACCAGTCCTTGTATCTCCAGAACTGCGCCAATGCAAGAGCCTACACGTATTAACATAACAACATTTAGCAAGCAGTTTGCGGTAAGAAATAGTCCTTTCTTGCCACATGGCAAACAATGCAACGTTTCAATCCATAGGATCTTTTTCAAGCGTTTACTGTATATAAGGAAGCGTTGTAGCATGCCAATAAATCATTTTCAGTGTATCACTAAAACCACTGTTGCCTGCTGCTCTGGAAATACCTAGGAGAAGGCAGTGCTTTTTGCCCTCCAGCAAGTGCCCTTTTACAATACCAATCGCTATTTATTTAGACTCTCACTTAGTCTATTTCCTTTTATTTGTTATATCCGCTTTTTTCTTTCTTTCCACATTGGCCTAAAGGGGTTGTCCAGCGGAAAAATTTTTCTTTCAAATCATCTGGGTGTCAAAAAGTTATATAGATTTGTAATTTACTTCTATTAAAAATCCCAAGTCTTCCGATACTTATTAGCTACTATATGTCCTGCAGGAAATGGTGTTTTCTTTTCAGTCTGACACGGTGCTCTCTGCTGACATCTCTGGCCGAGACAGGAACTGTCCAGAGCAGAAGAGGTTTTCCATGGGGATTCATAGAAAACCGAGAAAATGTTCCTGTCTCAACCAGTCAGGTTTCATGCCTGGCCCGTCCACTAGTGATAATGCAATGCTTGATGGGGTTTGGGCTTTGGCCTCACTAGATGCCTTTGACTCCATTGAATGGGGTTTTCTCCTGAAGGTTTTCGCAGATTTGGATTTGGCGACCAATTTATAAAATGGGTGGATATTATATACAAGCAGGCCCGCTTCTGCCATGAGGCGGAATGAGCCTTCCGCCTCAGGCGGCAGATTTTGCGGTCCGGCAGGGGGGCGGCATTATGTCCCCCCAGCGGTCATTTTTGTTAAAGGGAACCTGTCACCCCCTGTGCCGGGGTGACAGGTTCCCGACCCCCCGTTAGAGACCCCTATACTTACCTCATCGCGCCGGGTCCCGCTTCTGAAGATGGTCGGGTCCCGGAGATCTCAGCCGCCGCAGCTCGGCGCGCGCGCTGAGAGATGAGTCCAACACCCATAGAGAATGACAGGAGAGTCCAGCGCTCCGTCATTCTCTATGAGCGTTGGACTCATCTCTCAGCGCGCGCGATGAGGTAAGTATAGGGGTCTCTAACGGGGGGTCGGGAACCTGTCACCCCGGCACGGGGGGTGACAGGTTCCCTTTAAGTATCACTTAACAAAAATGACAGCGGCCGCTCACCTGTCCCGTCGCCCGTGCTCTCCACATCCCGTCAGGTCCTGCGATGTCACCCTGCAGCTGTCACGGACCTCCAGGCTGTGGTGAGTGCCCGGGGTTGGTGGGAGACACGCTGGGGTGATCGGGTCGTGCGGGGCTGCCCCGCACGACCCGATCACCCCACCCACTCACCACAGCCTGGAGGTCCGTGACAGCTGCAGGGTGACGTCGCGGGACCCGACGGGATGTGCAGACAGCGGAGAGCGCGGGCCGGCTGCGGCGTGGGACAGGTGAGCGGCTGGGGGGGGGGGATGCCGGCCACAACTCGGGGCGGCCGCCTGAGGTTTGCCTCAGGCGGCAGAAACCCCAGAATCGGCCCTGTATACAAGGCCCCTAAGGCTCAGGTTTTGGTGAACGGTATCAGCTCTGCCTCCTTTGCACTCGGGAGGGGGACGTGCCAGGGCTGCCCCCTGTCCCCTCTGCTGTTTGCAGTGGCAATAGAGACCCTGGCGCTTCTCATCCGACAAGATCCACAGGTACTTGGCATGATTATTGGAGAGCGAGAAGATAAAATAGGTTTATATGCCGATGATTTGATTCTTTTTATGACTAACCGAACCGCACCCTCCCGTATTTAATTTCCCTGATTAATAGATTTGGCACGTATTCGGGCCTTCGGATTAACCGGGATAAATTAGTTTTTATGTCCCTACAATCCCGCCCTTGGCCTGCCACATTTTGTTGCCTCCCCGTAGTCACCCAATTTAAATACTTAGGTATCCAGATTGTACACCTCCCAAGACCCTAAAATTTATGTGCTTCCCTTAATCCCGTATGTTAAAAACAAATTTAAAATTTGGAGTACTCTTCCCATAGCAATCCTGGGTTGTGCAAATTTAATTAAAATGATAATTCTTCCCAAGTGCCTATATATCCTTGAACACTCCCCTGTCCCAGTCCCCCATTCTTTCTTTAAAGAGCTCGCTTCTCTTCTGCCCACTTTTATTTGGGGCAATTCAAGATCCAAATTGAAATTGACCACTCTTCAAAGACCTAAAAATGAAGCAGGATATGCGTTGCCTGACATCCACCTATATTATTTAGCCGGACAGTTGATACAGCTAAAAACGTGGATCTTGTCGTATCCCCTCCCTAACTGTGAATACTACCTGGCCCATTATCTTGGATTACAGACATTATGACCATTGCTGGAGGAATTTTCTCGGTTGGGCAGAAATCTGCTCCCTCTGCACAGATTAGCCCGCCAGGTATGGGCCTCAGCTTACTAATTACACAACTTTAGAGGTATAATGGACGATATCCCTCTTTGGGACAATCCATCATTATCCCATTTGACCCAAGATCTTGATCCAGGGTTCTGAAAGACTCATGGGGTAAGATTACTGCGAGACATATATTCCCATGACGTACTCAAAACATATACTCAGTTACAGGAGGACTTCCAGCTACCCAGGGGTTCCTTCTTCCGGTACCTACAGGTCAGGCATGCCTACAGGTCAGGCATGAAATTTACCAATTTCAGAATATCCGTAAGGGTGAGTTCACATGTACCAGGATCTGCAGCAGATTTGATGGCGCAGATTTGATGGCCCAGAGTTACTTTGCATTGAATCTGCAGCTTCAAATTTGCACCATCAAATCTGCTGCAGATCCTGTACGTGTGAATGCAGCCTTAATCGGAGTTCTCAGGCCACGGGGACCGGGTGGAATGATATCCTCTTTATATACACACCTTATTACCCTAAAAGCCACTGCTTCTCCCCTCCCCGCGGAGGCATACTGGAAAGCACATATTTCAACAATGACTAAGGAAGACTGGTGCGATATCCTCAGCTCTCACACCTTAGTCTCCCCAGCCGCCACTCACAAAATGACTCAGCTGTATACTATACATTATAGCTATATCACCCCAGTAAGACTGTTCAAGATGGGAAGGCTCCCTACTGATGAGTGCCATAGGTGCCATGCCCCAAGGGCAGACTTTTGGCACTTAATGTGGCAATGCCCCTACATAGCATCATTTTTGAATGAGGTGGTGACCCTTTTAAAAGAAATAGTCCTTAGAACTGTACGTGTGTCTGTTCGGGTTGTTATCAGAGGAACTATGGTCTCACCATGAACGTATCTTTCTGAGAGAGGTGCTCTTTCTTGCTAGGAAGACCATCGCTCTCCGTTGGATGGACCCTCGCCCCCCAACTTTGTCCAAGTGGAAGAAAGTGGTTAATCTTATAGTCCCTTATGAAAAGGTGGTATATAAAAGTAGGGGCCACTTGAAAAAATTTGAAAAAGGTATGGGGGGAGTGGTGCAACCATCTTCTAACCTCTTACACGGTACAAGGGTTTAGAAATCTTAGAGACTCACTTATGCCCTAAGCCGCTAATGTATATATTTGGACTCGTGTCTTATGTTTGGTCAGTCAAACAGCCATACCAGCTTGTGAGGGTTGAATACTTGTTTTGTTTTTGTTTTTTTTTTTCTGTTCAACTGCTGCTAGCTTTTGATGTGTTCTTCATTTATTGCTGCTTTATCTTGGGACACTTTAGTTCTTTGTAATTGTCTTGATTATCGAGCTGCGTTTTCTGTGTTTAGTTCTTGAAATGTGTAGAGTCGTGAAGTAACCTTCTCTGCACAAAATTCAATAAAACGAATAAAAAAAGAAAAAAAACAAGTTTCTGTCTCAGCCAGAGATGTCAGCAGAGAGCAGTGTTAGACTGAAAATAAAAACATTTCCTGCAGGACATACAGCAGCTAATAAGTAAGGGAAGACTTGAGATGTTTGTAATAGAAGTAAATTACAAATCTATATAACCTTCCGATATCAGTTGATTTGAAAGAAAAAGATTTTCACTGGACAACCCCTTTAAGCTGAGCACCAGAGTAATTTAGTCTATAATGTGTTTGCATTTGTGCCGTTCTTTAGTCTGACATCGACTTCCCGCACCAGCATTCCAGCCGAAGCTGATTCAACTGAATAGCGTAAGAAACAGCTGTGCAAGCAACAGGTGCGGGGTGAGAACTCAAGCACTGCTACAATAGGAAACACTAAGACAGCATAGATGTGGGCTCCAAGACAAGCTAATCTTCATATATTCCATTACATAGTGCTCTACTCTCAAAATAGATTCATCCACAAATTATAGCGCTATGGGCCAGTTCACACTAAGGCTAGGTTCCCGCTGCGTTTTTAGCATCCGTTTAACAGATCCATTTTTTGCAAAAAACGGATGCATTTGTGTGCATCCATTTTGATCCGTTTTTCCATTATAAAAAAAAAAAGAATCAAAACTAATGCGTTTTTTTGACGCACAATAAAGTACTGTTGACACTACTTTTTTTGACCGTTAAAAAAAAGGGATCCGTTAAACGGATGCTGAAAACGCAGTGTGAACCCAGCCTAAGTAATTAGTGTGAACTGGCCCTAAAAGTGTGATAATGTATTCTGTGTAAAGGACTCCCCGGTAAAGTGGATCTCCAGGCTGGAGAGGATTTCCTACCAAAGCAGCAACAGTACATTCATTAGATATGATATCACGTCTGATGGGTGAGAGTCTGACCTTTAGTCTGACCAGTGACAACAAGAACAAATGGGTCATGGCTGCTTTAGATTTCTCCTGATGCATTATTTGGTTCGAAATTACAACACAGTGTCATTAAAGTGAAGTTTGCTTTGTTGCAAATTTAATATTGTGCAATATTTGCACATCACAGATAAATGTAATCCAATAGTATACAGCTATACATCTGATATAGTATATATCAGTTCCTGGCTGCTTAGTTTTAAAACCGGATCACGCAGGCTATTCTTACTGATGCAATTTCTTAATATTTTATGTAGGGCACAACCACACCAGAATTACCCTTTAACAATGTGATTCAGATAGTTAGAAGAGAAGGTATAAAGGCAGCCATGGACATATCAATGTGACTGCTCAATAAGGGATCAGTCAATGTACACACTTGGCATATTGGATGTTAACAGCAGGTTACCACCTTAAAGCCACTCAGAGATATATACTGGATAGATAACTAGGAGACTTTTATTTGTCACAGAGTGATTTTATTTCTGACAAGCACAATCATGACCCTAATAAGCTGAAGAAATGTTTTACAAGGAAGCTGTCTGGGATCATCCAATATAATTATTGAAGGAAATAAGTGGCAACTATAAAAGTGGATTTTTTTTTTAGTTCTGAACACAGTGTATCAGTAGAAAAGGAACAGAATATGAATGCCATGCTCTCTTTCTTTTCTTATATTGGATGACTTAGAATAAAGACAAATACTGGCTTTAGATCTTCTAATGCTGAGATACAAAATAAGCATTTAATAATATTTTGTGATTCTATATAAAAAAACATGATGAGAATTCCATGAAAGATGCCTACCTTACTGGCTTATCTCCAGGACCCATATCTTGAAATCCCATTTCCTCCAACTTGCAGCGGCGGTATAGTTCATAATGCTTGCTGTGAGTCTGTTCCCTCAGGTCCTCCATGTTAGTGCAAATCAACATTTCACGCAGCTTTACAAAATCACAGTGGTTCTCGTTTTCCACTAGTAAGAAAATGGCAATATGATTAGTAATGTAACCTCAGTGCACCCATCCTCTTCTTTTTCTTAAAGGGGTAGTGCAGCGCTAAACTTTAATTTACAAAATAACACACATTATAAAGTCATACAACTTTGTAAGGTGTGTTATGTATGTGAATGGCTCCCTTCCCCGTGTGTGTGTCCCCCCCCCCATGCTAGACCCGGAAGTGTGGTGCATTATACTTACCGCATTCGTGTCAACCCCCGGCCTCCATCTTGTGACAATGAAGTCATCTTCGGGAGGCCGGCCGGACCGCTCGAGCCGTCCCTCAGGACGGCCCCCCTCTGGAGCTTTATCAGCTGCTCAGCCGCGATTGGCTGAGCACAGTTATGCTCAGCCAATCCTGGCTGAGCAGCTGATGACGCGCCAAAGGGGGGCCCGGCCTGAGGGATGGCTGGAGCGGTCAACACGAATGCGGCAAGTATAATGCAGGGAACACAGGAAAGGGGGCCATTCACATACATAACACACATTACAAAGTTGTATAATGGTGCGTTTACACAGGCAGATTTATCTGTCAGATTTTTGAAGCCGAAGCCAGGAACAGACCATAAACAGGGAATGGGTCATAAAGGAAAGACTGAGATTTCTCCCTTTTTCAAATCCATTCCGGGGTTTGGCTTCCAAAATCTGTCAGATAAATCTCTCTGTGTAAATGCACCATAAGGCTGGGTTCACACTACGTATATTTCAGTCAGTATTGTGGTCCTCATATTGCAACCAAAACCAGGAGTGGATTAAAAACACAGAAAGGATCTGTCCACACAATGTTGAAATTGAGTGGATGGCCGCCATATAACAGTAAATAACGGCCATTATTTCAATACAACAGCCGTTGTTTTAAAATAACAGCAAATATTTGCCATTAAATGGTGGCCATCCACTCAATTTCAACATTGTGTGAACGGAGCCTTTCTGTGTTTTCAATCCACTCCTGGTTTTGGTTGCAATATGAGGACCACAATACTGACTGAAATATACGTAGTGTGAACCCAGCCTAACTTTGTAATGTGTGTTATTTTGTGAATAAATGTTCAGCGCCGCACTACCCCTTTAACCTTCCCAAGACGTTAGGATATAATGTTTTTTTTGTTTTCCATCACTATGTTTGGAGTACCAGGATTGGAGTTATCACTGATTCCAGCTGCTGCAGGAGAGTCAGCTGTATGCTGTGACAACTGATGCCCGCTGCTCACGGTGGGTGCACAGCTCCTATGCCCCTGCTATTTCCAATCTGTGTAGTTAAAGGGGCACTGTCACTGAAAAATACAGCATCAGCAGTGTTAGTGTCACTGTGCGTGATCTGTGGTGTGCGGCAGCATGGCTTTATACAAGACTGCAAGACTTTGTGCAGAACTGAGGTACCAGTGTGTGTGTGTGTATGGGTGTGTGCGCGTGTGTATGTATATAAATATATATCTCCCACATGTTACATTAAAGGCTATGGACACCTTTTAAGAGCATTTTTTTTGTAACTTTTGCTTATTATTGTTTACTCATTTTGTTTCTTTCATAGTGTTGTGATGCTTTACAGGGCACCAGCAAGTTTATATTTTTTTGTTGTTGCAGAAGATGGCTACATAAGTCAGTTTTCATACTCTTTTCAAAGCATTGTCCAAATGTCAAATATCCCTTGAATGCAGGTAAAACCCTCTAAACAGATAACAGTAAGTGTTTGCCTGTTTACCTTATATAACCTTCCAAGGACATAGTATTGTATGGAAAATCATTAGTCTGTGACGCACGTTAAATTACACAAGATAATTATCAGCTTTTACCTTCCAAACCAAAACCAGTCCTCTAGCTGTGTGGATTCTATGGAAGACTCCTCTTATTAGAGTAGCAGACTGAGTTTAATGCAAATTATATAATGGGGAACTATCAGCAGGTTAGACGAATCTGACCTGTTGATATGTCCCTAATGCAAACAAGATGCCAAGGAGGAAGGTATGTCTCTTACCCTTCTCCTCGGTGCCGTTCCGGTGCAGTCGTGTGGTCCGGTGAGAGTGTTAGGAGCACTGCCCGTCCCCATAGTGCGGATCTGGCCCACCCCCAGCCCTCCCGCTCCATTCACTATCATTAGAAAGGGATGGGCCGTCTGGGGGCGGATCGGCACTATGGGGGCGGGCAGTGCTCCTAACAGGTGCCCCAGTGCTCCTAATGGTCTCAGCGGTTGGTGGCGCACACGACTAACTGCATCGGAACGGCGCTGAGAATGGCTCCTCCTGTGCAATAGGGACATATTAGCAGGTTAGATTTGTCTAACCTGCTGATAGTTCCCCTTTAACTACTCTTCAACACATGATATCTCCAAATATACAATTAGGACGTTCATCCACACTGTATACATGTTGACTTCTTTGGTAATGCTACAGCCTGGTGTTGAACTGTATTTTCTACAGCGACACTGAAATTACTGGAATATGTATGAAGTAAAGAGAACAGCTGCCAATAATGGGACTCTGTTCTTTGCATCAGAAATACAGTATATGGCTGTCTTTTGAGAGTTGCATTTTTCCATAAGCTCATGACACAAGCATGTCTATGCCTGATGGTCGTATGCTATTGTAGCAAATACCAGGAAGCTTCCGGCTACTCTTTCTCCTCTGTCTATTGATTGTTAAGGCAGTTGCAATAAGCAATAGATCCTGATTGCTAAGAAGTAAGAGTTTTGGGTGATGATCCATTGGTCAGACTCTCTTTAAAAGATCCTTGACTTTTGCATTTCTTCACCAATTATATCTATCTAGTAGTTGCTTTTGCATTCATTCCTTAGGTATTTTTTTGATTCCTCTTTGTCTTATCTTGATATATGTATTTGGATGCAGGAACAATTGGGGCAGATACGGCTAGCATCACACTGGCATTTACACTGGCATTAAATCTTTTCTAAATTGAATGTGATGTCATCTAAACCTTTGTAAAAGTTGAACTTATCCTTTACTTAGTAACTACCAAGCATTAAGGCAAGTTTCTTTACCTTGCACAATACCCCATGGATACTGCCGGGCTTTGACCATTTTGTTTCCAATTTTAATTTCCTCCATACTCCCCACCACTGCAAATGGAAGCTGTGTCTAAAGTAAGCAAAAAAAAAAAAAATTATTACTTTAAAGTCACCTCAAGCGCTCATACATCTAGACCATTCTGTATCTGGACATACTGATTACAATAATGTCTACTAAACCTGTTAACTTGTCAAAATGCCTCATCCTTACATTCTTAGGGGAGATAAGCTGCCAGAGGTGTCTGGCATTGTCTTTCAAGCCAAGAATGAATGTGTATGGGGGGTGTCAGGAGACATAGCTGTCCAACGATACAGGACCCAGCTCATAGGGACTTAATATGTATGGCCAAACCTGAATGTATTTTCCATACTATAACAGGAAAAAGTTCAGCTGATTCAAGTACACTAAGGGCCTATTCCCACATCCCATATTCCAGAGATGCTACAGACTGGAAAGTCCTGTAGTGGAGTCCTTCCCCACCCGGCATGATGTATCAATATCACGCCAAGAGCTGGAAAGTGTTTGAATCTTTGCAGCACTGCAATGACACAGCCATACGTAGCGTACGTGGAATACGGAACGTAGGAATAAGTCAGAAATTTTGAGCTATACAACCCAACACTGAATAGATGCTGGGAGACTTCGTTTTAGAGAAACTTTACAGCCAGTAGAGACTAGAAAGAAAACAAATGATGCATTTAATGTTCACATTACTTAAGTCTTACATTCATTGAGGCATTCAGCTTGCTGATGGTCTCATCATCGGTTGGAAACTGGTAAATCTGTACTCCATTGCTCACCAACTCACTCATCAGTTTTGTCTTGAACTTCTGTAATTCAGACTTTGTGATCACATCTGCTTTAGCAATGACAGGTATGATGTTAACCTGAGAAAGAGCACATTCCACATTAAGATAAAAGGCATTCTACCGAGACACCTGGAAAGAAATTCAGTGTAGAGAATGCAACGCTGACTGCATCCACAACATATGGAATTTACAGAAACTAAATTTCCTAGTTCTATAAGATATGCATGTGTCAGAGGAGAAGAAAACCACTGAACAGATAAATTAAATCCAGTCAGATCCTTGTTTTCCATTGGTCAGTGGTTTACCAGGTCCAACAGACTGTTGGTAAAAATGTGATTCTTCAACAATTGGCCAGCTATATATTTGGGCTAAGTTCACACAATGTATTTTTAGGGTACAAACCCACACACCAGATACGCAGCAAATACGCAGCAGATGTGATGGTGCCGATTTGATGCTGTGTTCAGTTATTTAGATCTAATCTGCTGCGTATCTGCTGCGTATTTGCTGCGTATCGCAGCAGTAAATACGCTGCATATACGGTGTGTGGGTTTATACCCTAAAATGACACAAACAGCCATTGTTTGCAATTAAAACAACGGCTGTTCTTGACATAGAAAAATGTGTTGCATTGAAGTTTATGCAAACAAAGACCACACTGAACACTCATACTTTAATTATTTCTAGCCGTTGTGCATTGATTTTAATGCAATTTTCAGCGCAACAATGGCCATTGTTTCTGCGTGCCAAACAATGGCCATCGTCCCTACTGTGTGTGAACATAGCCCTTAGGTCCTTCACAGCATTACTGCAATGAAACTACAACATGTTTGAACATACACCTCAGGACACAGTACCTTGCTGTCCAGCTTCTTCATAGTTATGAGATCAAGAGATTTTAGGGAATGTCCAGTGGGAGCAATGAAGTAAAGGCACACGTGTATGCGGGTGTCATGGTATTTGTACAATAATCTTTTTATCTTTAACTCTTCCTGTAAATACGCTTCAAACTGTGTATCAATATAGTCGACAATGGGCATGTAGCTGGAAAACAAAAAAATAGTATACATAGTAAAATAGAAAAAGAATTCCTCAGTGTATTCATTATTACACAAGGGGCAGAATACTCCTTTAATTTTGCTCATCACAGGTATATGTAGAGAGGATTTCCTAAAGTATACCCCCAACAGATGCTTATAACATATGACAAGTAAAGGTATATGCTGGCATATATCGCTCATAGGCTCCCAATTTAAAATAATGTATACATAAATGCTGCTGCACAGAATAACATAGCTATCTACATTATTCTATACAGCAAAGAAATGATATGCTAGCATATAACACTCTCAGTGAGATCAGAAGCACACTCTATGGGAATCCCCATAGAAAACCTCTCCTGCTCTGGACAGTTCCTGACATGGACAAGAGGTGGCAGCAGAGAGCCCTGTGTCAGACTGAAAATAAAACATTTTCTGCATGACATCCAGCAGCTGATAAGTATGGGAAGACTTGAGATTTTTAATAAAAGTAAATTACAAATCTATATTACTTTCTGACACAGGTTGATTTGAAAGAAAAAGATTTTTGCTTGACAACCCCATTAATTCTATTGGAAATGTATAAAATTTAAATGTATAAGTGAACTGTGTGTTAGAGTGTCTCTATACAAACTCTGTCCTTTGAGGAGTAGGGTATCCCTATAAGAGTCAAAGCCCCTTTACACGGGACAATTATTAGCAACTGTTCCTGGGAGACCTTGTTCCTGATAACCAGCCCATGTGATGTGCAGCTGACAATGATAAAACTGAAGGGCCTTGGGAAAGCTCACTAAATAATGTCAGTGGTTGGCAATCGTTGCTGAGCCTTCACATGACTCATGCAATCATGCAGTCTGTCTAAAAGGACTTTAAAGGGGTTTTCTAGGAAGCAGAATATAGCTGCACCCTGGTACTCACTTCCTGAGAATCCACGTCCTGATGTTGCAGCGACATTGTGCAGCTACTGAACAAAGCATGCGGGTGTTGTTTTGTCTGCACACAATGATTAGGATATCAGCTCATCCCCTCCACGTCTTAGAAGTAAGCCTTCCAAAATGTGAAGGGGGTGTCCGGCTATCCCGATGTGGATTCACAGTAAGTAATCGCAGGGGAACAGAAGACTTCAACCATCTTCTGCTCTCAAGACAACCCCTTTAAGTTCACATGCTGCATATTTGTCGCAGAAATCTCTGCAACTGAAAAACAGTTAATTGGGGTTGTTTCTGCAAATATGTAGATTTTTTCGAGCCACATTAAAGGCCCTTGTACATAGGCCAATTATTAGCCCGTGTAAAAAGGCCAGAAATCAGCCAAGAAACAAGTGATGTGTGGCCAAATATGATGAATTAAAAGGGCAACACGAATGAACTAGCAATCACTCATGCAACCCGGCTGCAAGATTGATCATGCTTTGTAAAGACTGAGTGACAGTCACAGAAATGGCGGCTTGTTATCTACAGACCTTCTAGAACGGCTTCAAGATGAATGAGACAGACGGACATATTTCTGCAACACATGTTCTATGTGTGAATACACACCATAACTCAGTCTGATCAGCAATATCTGCAAACACACCCCAATGACAAAGGGAATTGCTAACACAAACTTATCGTTATTAATTTGTAGAAGAAAATAGGGAAGAATAGCACAGTGCAAAGAAACAAATTGTCCACAAATTGTTATTCATGGGGAATGCGAGTATTCATGTCAGGAGAGTTTATTCTTCTACATGAATCTACATTTTCCCAGTACAAATATACAATGCCGGGCAGCAACACATACCTGTCTTCTTTGTTGATCTGGTCTCCGAAGCCCACTGTATTCACAATAGTCAGCTTCAAGCGCACATTGCTCTCAAGGAGGTCATATGTTTGTGCTTTTAACTTTACAGAAGGCTCATAATGGCTGGATTCATTTTCTTCAAAGTTAGTATTGAACAAGGTGTTAATCAATGTTGACTTGCCGATGCCAGTCTCCCCTAAAATAGAACATATATACCATATTATTTAGGAGTCTTGCTATATATGTACATTGCCAAAAAGGAAGCAATACAATATAATTAGCAATACAATTAAGGTTGGTTTTACATGAGACTTAAAAGAAAATGATGGCATTTCCTTATTTTTGTTTGGCCTGTTCACCAAGTGGGAGAAATAACATTTTATTTTGATAGTTCTGACATGTTTTTAATTTGAAAAATGGAAAGGGGTGATTAAAATTAACTATGGGAGGATTTATTTTGGTCTTTTTTTTTCTCAACACTTTGGAGGACATTTATAAAAAGTATGGCGGGGCATATTCACCCCTTCTCCCTGGCGTATGCCTGCCATATGCCGTGCTCGCTCGGGGAGCTTGTGGGGGTGTGGCAAGGTGGAAGAGAGGCATGGAATCCGGTGTAGATTTGGTACGCCAGGCGCAGGTTCGGGCACCCGGACGGATTTACTAAGAAGTGTGTGCCTCTTAGTGAATTCGGCCAGGGAAAAGGGGGCGTACAAGTTCAGACTGGCGTACAAGTATGCCAGTCTTCATAAATCCCCCCTCAGAGTCCATTACAGGACTTTCATATGCAATAGTTTGATTGCTTCCACACATCAATGTAATAATACTGCCATACAGCTATATATATATATATATATATATATATATATATATATATATATGTATGTTTTCCTGGACTGCCTAGGGCTGCATCCAACACGTCCTAAACCATGTTTCTATATAAATGCAAATTGTAGATTTTATTTTCAAAAATCCCAGATACATATATGCAACATCTAGACACTGTGTAAGCAATGCCTTGTGGGATGCAGCAAAACATGTTATTATTGTCAGATTTTTTTTCTAGCACACTGAAGCAAAATATCCCTAGATGCGGGGAATAGAGCAGGTATAATTCACAGATGTGGCTGGAGTATTGCAGAAATTGCCACCATTTAGGCCACATTAATGGGCTCATTTAAGGGAGTTATACTTATCTGAAAGTCTCACAGTGCATGTCTGGAAGTAAGACTCCATCACCAAAATAAGCTTGTATGCAACGAAATGCAATGTAGATGAAAGGTTCTTCTTAAAAAGAAATTCACTTCCATACCTACATAAACTGCATTTCACTAAATACCGCGATTTGTAATTGTTAAAAAGCTACAGGAAAAAGGGCTTGGCATTCAGTACAGGATGTGTGCCAAATCTGATGGGACGAAATCCAGTCTAACCTCCAGCGATTATTAGTTCATGTCAGTAAAATCACAATGCAAGAGCAACAGACAGTGTGTAGTCTACAGAGCAGATCAATGCCTGCTTATACACTGCTCAATGTTCTCTAAAATCCATACAAGACTGCCACATCTATAGAGAGCTCAGCCTCACAATGTGTAGCGGATGCTGGTAACAGTAAGATGGACAATGTATTACAGGCACCCAGATATAGCAGAGCTAATATAAAATAGGGAACATGACATGATGAGAAGAAGCATTACAATAAGGGCTGTAAGAGACACGTTTCGCCAAGATGCATTGTTAGAATGTATACAAATGTCATCCACTTTAGCTTTAGCTATAATAGCAAATTCCCACTTGTAAGTCACATACTTCTAGAACTGTGCTTCTTTTCTGTAGCTGTGTGGATCCTTGACTTCTGTTCACAAAAGGACAGAAGGGACTTGGTATCATATTGGCAAGCTGGAACATCTTGTATCTTGGCCTATCCAAGTTTTATCTTGGCCAAGAAACATTTGCCCCTTAAGCTTAACAGGTGGCTTTTGTCTTCTTTACAAGGTGGCAATGCTCTTGATCCATCAACCAGCAGGCAAATCCCATCCCCCCCCCCCCCAGAGCGAGCCATGACGACATCAGAACTTGGGAGGTGTAACAGAATTCTGGCTTGAATCCTGGAGCCTGTGATGTGGCACAAAACAGGGCATGGGAAGAGGTAACACTTGTTTGCCCCTGCACCTGCTTGCTGGCAAGTTTGGAAATTTGCTACTGTGACAGAAAGTTCTCTATCACTTCCCTTAGATGCTTTTTTCTTCATGATGCTTTTTAGTATTAATACAGGCAAAGAGTCAAAAAAATTTCACCTTTTACAGCATGGCGCAAAGAGGGCAAGGCTTCCCCTGCAATAAACTTTGTGCAAAGTGGGTGGGCAGAAGGAGGGGGGGGTTATCCACTTTTTACAGGATTCTGTCATATAACTGTGACACAAAGAAACAATGCCATGTGAACCCAGGGAAAGGTGTATGGACATTTATGATGTGAACTGCTGACAGATAAATAGATATGATAATGAAGATACAGCAGCACTCCAAATGGCTGTGACCTTACATCAATCTGTCCTATTGTTAGTGTGCGCAGGCCACAGACGCAGTTAAACTAGCCCAGAGCCAAGTGCACAGAGACGTACCCCACGCTGTTAGCGTCATCTTAGTTATCCAACGTGGAGCGAGTTTAGAATGGGGGCAGTAGCTAGTGATGGTATATTCTGCCTATGCCTGTGTATTTATATTTACACTTTGTGTTTAGTCACCATATACATATAGTCATTGTATTGATGACACTTAATTGGAACCATCCTTTTCCTTATATAAGTACTGTATTATGTATGTAAGCACTGTATTATGTATTGGACACAGTTGATATGCAAATTGTGATTAATGTCACATCCTGTATGAAAGACATTTGCGCACATCTGATTATGCTTAAAAAAAGGCCCCATATGGAGCTCAAACACTGCACCTTGTTTTCGCTTTTGTATGAAATAAACACTGCTTGAAAGGATTTTTTTGATACCTTCCTTATCTTATCAAGGGGAAGATTGGCATTGAATCTTCTACTGCTGGCGCCCACCTTAGGGGAACTAAGAAAGACAGACAGGCAGACAGATAGATAACTTACCTATACATAGAATATTGAAGCAAAAACCTTGATGGACTGATCTATTAACTAGCTGATCCGGTAAACTGTCAAACCCCACATGGCCAGAGAGAGGTAATGGACGGAAGTTTTCACTCTGCTCAAAAAAAAAACAAATGTTTTATTAAGCAATGCTTAATATCCAGCATAAATATTCCCCTAATATTACATAGTTATTAAGGTTGAAACAAAGACAAGAGTCCATCAAGTGCAACCTACAATATAGAGAAACGTAAGAACATACACACTATGTGATACATTCAACAAACATAAATACTGTCTGACAGAGTATACTGATAGTTGGTGATGTGGGTCTGGTTATAGAAATAAAGGGAAACTATTAGCAGGTTCATGCCAACTAAACTGCTGACAACTCCCTGCAGTTGCCTACCTTACAGTTTATAGTTTCCTTATAAGTATTATATGTTTCATGTGCACACTACGGAATCCGAGCTGATAACTTCCAGCGGATTTCGTGCACTCTCCTGCTGGAAGTTCCCCCCGTTCCATAGAATCCATTTTATGCTCAGGCAGATTCCGCTGACGGCAGAATCTGCCTGAGCATAGGATTGAGCCTATGGGACAGTTATCTGCATGGATTCCGTGGTGTACACATACCCTTACATGGATAACTCACTTTCCTTCCATCTCCGGAATAGTCATGTGACGGACTTTGGGTCCTCATTCCAAAACTGGATTGGTGAACCTGCAAAAAAAAAAAAACACATTATACAACATATTTCCATATCCTCGTTACTGATGAAAACCAATAAACTAATAATGGTTCTTAATGAGAGTACAGTGTTACATCTGATATGTCATAAGTCTCCTGTTATATACTAATATCCATCTGTAAATAAGGGAGATGTGCTGACTGAAGTGTATTCTAACAATATTATCATAATATGATTACAATATCACATTGGAAGCCATGTGGCATGGTTTGCTATATCTTCAATATTTATAAAACATCAAAATATTATTTACACCAAGAAAACATTGCCGGGTGGTGGAAAATGTTACAGGTTAAACGTCTCTTATCATAGGAGATGGGTATGAAGAACATTTCACATCCTGAACTCCTTTTTAAGCATGGAAGTATGGATTAAACAGAACAGAGTGGGTATTGTTCTATTAGAACATTCAGAAATCAGGATCAAGTAGGAAGATCAGACAATATTTTATATTTCACACATTGTAGCAAATATAATGTATTGCCAAGGTCACTGGGAGTTTCAGATGGAGAACAGACCAATAGAGCCAAAGCTGAGTTGATCCTTTCAGTAATTACGAGTGCCTGGAGAGATGTATTAGATGTAGTGTTGAGTCTACCCAGGATATGTTTGTTCACCCTAATTCTGCTTCCCCTCTATTATACAAAATACAGTGGTGCAGCTGCATTACCTCCTCCCCCTTCCTTCCTGTGTAATACGTACAGTAAGGCCATGTTCACACGTTGTAAGAGACGGAACGCCCGATCTCAGAAAGGATCATCCCGGCCGGATCTCTACCGCCACTGAATTCGGATGTGGGTGCATGCGTGCGCGCTCACATCAGAATTCCCCACTGCACATAATGGAGCGTGCGGCCGGGCCTGCATGCTCCATTGTGTGAACTGACAGGGTTTTCTGCGGCCACTATTCACTGAATAACGACCACAGAAAACTGACATGTCAGTTTCTTTGGCGCCACTAGGGATAGCGGCCGGAGTGTATACACTCTGTCCGGGATTCCCTCAGCCTTCAGTACAACGTGAGTTTCGTACTAATCACGGAACTTTCGTTGTTTGAACATAGCCTAACACTGCAGACAGATGTTTGCGGGGAGTATGAATTCTATTTATTGACAACCTGCATGTGGAGGCTGCTGGAAGCTGGAAATTGTTGGTCGATTCCATTGATTTCAACAAAATCTGTTTTTGAGGGAAACAGTGTTTTTGAGGTCTACCAGGCTGAATTTGTTTTCTTTTAGTCCTTTGTTTTTTAAGGACAAAAAATGTATGGCAGCAACATATAACTTCCCACTTTTACAATAAGGTGAGAATTCAGCCAGTGGTGATGAGCTGTCAGGCAAAGAACTGCTCATCCATCAGTTATCTAATACCTAGAGTCAGCCTAAAGCTGGCCATACACAATTACACTTAGGTTCACCTGACCTGTTACCTGAACACTGATAGGTCCCCTCAGTACGTTGAATGAATGATTCAACTATGATAGATCTTGCTCTATAAATAAATAGGAGGATGCCAATCCATCGGGGCCAGCCTGGAGGAGAGAAGTCGATTGGGACCATAATGACTCAAAGTGATTCCTCAGTGGTTTACAGTGTTTAATGGTGCCCATGGTTTACATTCTATTATAAGCAGGGCTGGACAATCATCTATGTGTATGAGATACATGACCTTCACTCATCATATCCTTCCCACCACCCAGTCCTCTAAAACAAAGCTGCTAGAGGAAACATGATTGTACGAAAGATGGGAAGAGAAAAGCGTCAGCATTTTTTTCTGTGTAAGGAATCCGCAACATCTATAAGGACTTACCACTCTTATACAGTAGGTCGACACTGGCTCCTGAAGTACTATTACACACCTAGGAGCGTCACTCGCACAAAGATGTCTGTTAGTTCTCAGCCAATAATGCTTCCAGCCACCCTTCATTCCAGCACTGACTGAGGACAGGGACGGCTTTAGAAAGCCTAACAGGAAATACATTCATGCCTCTGACCTTCTTCTAGACTTATTCACAGCTCTGGGAACAAATATGCATTCCACAGGGTGTATACAATGACAACCTGAACACAGGGGCCTTACTTCTTCTCCTCTTAGTCACTGGTTTTGACATGTCCAACCACTGGCTAGAAATCCAAAACCAATGATTTATATATAGATACTATGTCACTGACAATGCTGCATAATCTGACCTCTGACAGGGAGATAGAGTCAGTCACCTCTTCCACCCTTTTCATACTGCACTTAAATGGTCACTCTCATTTTAACAAACGTTACATAATTGAATAGTACAAGCATTTTATCAGAGGGGAAATTCTCCTTTCCTGCCCCTCCTCCATCTAAACTTTCATTCATTTTGAAAAACCACTCAGTCCTGTCTTACTGAGGGATCAGTTTATGTGCTGCCAAACATATTTATGTGCAGTGGAGGGAGTTTGGGAAAAGTATCTGGAGAGAACTGGAAGCAAACAGGGACTGCAAAGAGTACACAAGTTTACTAAGAATGTTAGATACGTTTGGCAGGTGAAGCAGTTATTGTCTTAAAAAACAACTTTTAAACTTACAGCCCCGTGCTCTATGGGCGTGGCTTAGAATATAGAATATCTGTGCCCTCCGACCCCCCCCCCCACCACCCTCTTCATCATTAGGAATGTCACTGGAACATTTTCTCTATGCTGAACATTGCACAGGTGTCTTAACGATCCAGCCAATGTGCCGGGCTAACACAGCTGACGAATAGTAGGCAATCTACCTGGAGCATTCCTAATGATGAGGAGGGCGGGGAGGAGGGACAGAGAGGTTGTGCCAGCCTAATGCATACACAATCATACTCCCGTAGGGCACGGGCTTCCGGTTTAAAAGTTGTTTTTCGGAACAATAACTGCATCACCTGCCAAATGGACCCCATAACAGATCTTGGATTAAAAGCAGCTATCCAAAGGTACAAGTGGTTTGGGGGGGGGTCAGAGTCGCTTTAAAGGGGTATTCACATCTAAACTAACATAATTATAATCTTAGGCATTGTTAAGTTAACTATTTTCCAAATTCATTTAGCCAACTTGCCTCTTTCCCCTGATATGTTGCTCTTTCCATCCCATTGTTGACAGCTCGTTGTCCAGGTTACCAACCACCACTCTGCTCTGATCTGGCTGTTGTATACAGTATATAGCTATAATATATATACAGTGGTGTCTTGGATTACGAGCATAATTCGTTCCAGGACCATGCTTGTAATCCAAATCCACTCTTAAAGTGAGTGTACCACCAAGCCCAGGCTGAAGCACTGGAGGCGGGCCGACCCACCCTTAGTGGGAGGAAACCCTAGCCCCTCTATGATAGGGTTCCATTGATTCTAATGGATTCACGACATGGAGGGGCTGGAGTTTTTTTCCACTGGGGGTGGGTCAGCCTGGGCTGGTGGTACAGTCACTTTAAACCAAAGCAAATTTTCCCATAAGAAATCATAGAAATGAAGACAATTGGTTCCACATCCCAAAATAATGATTTATTATTCTGATTAACTTGTAAAACAGATGAAACAAACATTCAGAAACAGCAGAATATGTGATATAAGTTACTGTACAGTAATGGAGAGGATGGGAAACACAAGGGCGGACAGAGACTGCAGGCAGCATGAAGAAATGAGCAGGACAGATGTGGGCACATACATGCAGCACTCTCTGAGGAGAGAGGGGTTACAGCTATGAAGAGATTACCTCCACAGTCCTGTCCCCTGATGTAAGCCCCAGCCTGAAGTGGATCTGTACAGGGCTGTAGACCACGCTATGCAGACCATGCCCCTTCTCCACTCACGCTCCCTCCCAGTACAGGGACTTCTTAAACCAAAACGCTCTTAAACCAAGGTACCACTGTGTGTGTGTGTATACAGAATTGTTTGGGTGACCCCAAACTTTTGAACGGTAGTGTGTATATTATATATATATAAATAAATATTATATATATATATATATATATATATATATATATATATATATATATATATATATATAAGCTATATATACCAGTTAAACCACTGTTTTTAGAGCAGAGTGGTGGTCGGTATCCCAGTCAACAATGGAAAGGAAAGAGCAACATAGAAAGGAGGAGGAAAGTTTGCTAAGTAAACGTATTTGAAAAAATATTTAACTTGACAGGTCCTATGAGGTTAACTATGTTAGTTAAGATAAGAATACCCCTTTAATTCATAGCTTATACTGTTCAGTAGTGCCCTATAATCCATGCTGCTGCTTCTTATGGTGGCTATAATGATACAAGTGAGTAGTATCATTTTCTGTGTGTCTGTACAGTGTATGAGAGACATCAAAGAAAATGGGCTGAAATTAGGGATGGCACCTGCAGAGCAGAAGTCTGGTCATAAGTGCCACACATATTCTACAATGGTTAGAAATAGTGCAGCTCCTCATGTATAGCTGTGTGAATAGAGTGTGTATGGTTTTGTAAGGCAACATGATATTCACCTGCAGTAAATCTCAGGAAACAAGTAATGTCCAAAATTGTAAAGTGCTGCGGAATCTGTTGGCGCCATATAAATAAAACTTCATATCGTTATTATTAATGTCTATAATGTGTTTGTTGCTAGGGACCTAGAAATGCAAATTGGCATCTGGAGTGGTCTGACAATATACAGCATATGCATATTCTATATACTCACTACTGTCATGTCCCTATACAGCACATATAACCAGTAATTATATACAAATAGATACAGTGTAAAGTATTCCAGTCTGGTCACTTATGAGGAATACAAATATTGTAGATTATAGAAATCTGATTGCTGATTGCTGAGGGATTGCTGATCGTCCGGGCAGCCCATAGGATACAGCAGCGGTCTGCTGCCGGCGCTCCTATTCCACGGAACGACGGCAGCAGATCGTTGCTGTATCAGTCGTTTGTTTCTCAACATGTTGAGAAACAAACGACTGCAACGATCAGCCGACATGAACGATGTCAGCTGATCGTTGCTGTCAATTCCACGGGACGATTATCGGCCAATAATCATTCCGTGGAATAGGGCCTTTAAACAGTAAAAACAGGTTTTCAGAGACGACTCCAAATAGTATTAATGGTGTAGGATTCTTTCCCTAGAATGTAACATTTATAAATGACAGTAGATTGCTGTGCCTTTGTGTACCCGGCAGCCATCCCTTTGTTCTGTATACTCTCCTTATAAAAGAAGTGTTCTGCTGAGAAGTGGGAAGGAAGCCGGCTAGTACGGAACAGCCCACATTCTTATGTCACCAAGTTCAGGAGAGCAGGGCTGGGAATGGCACATATGGAAAGCATTACTGTAAGGAAGGAATTTCACATCCAAGGAGTGGCTCTGGAACTAACAAGCAGCAGCCTAAACTTCCCCCGTCCTGAGCTCTTACAGACACTGCAGTGACAGAACAATGCAATGTGATCCTGGCTGGGTGTCTGCAGCACATATCCGAAATGCTCAACCCAAGAGAATAGTACACTATTGGTAGGCTGCCAGTCCTCACTGTGTAATATAATGGATAGCCAGTCATCCAACTGGTGAGGACTGATTGCTGTTTCGGAGAAAAGCCCCCCAGTCCTGGTCTCTGGAGTAAACACTAGGGGGGAGATTTATCAAAGGGAGTAAAATTTAGATTGGTGCAAACTGCCCACACCAAACAATCACAGCTCAGCTTCCATCTCTGGTGAAAGGAAAGCTGAGCTGTAATTGGTTGCTGTGACCAGTTTGCACCAGTCTAAATTTTACACCCTTTGATAAATCTCCCCCTAGGAGCTGCGTGCTACCCCCCACACTAGGAGCTGCATGCTACCCCCCCCCCACACCAGGAGCTGCATGCTACCACACACACTAGGAGCTGCGTGCTACCCCCCCCCCCACCGCACACTAGGAGCTGCGTGCTACCCCCCCCCCCCACCGCACACTAGGAGCTGCGTGCTACCCCCCGCACAACAGGAGCTGCATGCTACCACACACACTAGGAGCTGCATGCTACCCCCCGCACACTAGGAGCTGCATGCTACCCCACACACTAGGAGCTGCATGCTACCCCCCCCCCCCCCCCCGCACACTAGGAGCTGCATGCTACCCCCCGCACACTAGGAGCTGCATGCTACCCCCCGCACACTAGGAGCTGCATGCTACCCCCCGCACACTAGGAGCTGCATGCTACCCCCCCCCCCCCCCCCCCCGCACACTAGGAGCTGCATGCTACCCCACACACTAGGAGCTGCATGCTACACCCCCCCCCCCCCCCGCACACTAGGAGCTGCATGCTACCCCACACACTAGGAGCTGCATGCTACCCCACACACTAGGAGCTGCATGCTACCCCACACACTAGGAGCTGCATGCTACCCCCCGCACACTAGGAGCTGCATGCTACCCCACACACTAGGAGCTGCATGCTACCCCACACACTAGGAGCTGCATGCTACCCCCCCCCCCCCCCCCCCCCGCACACTAGGAGCTGCATGCTACCCCACACACTAGGAGCTGCATGCTACACCCCCCCCCCCCCCGCACACTAGGAGCTGCATGCTACCCCACACACTAGGAGCTGCATGCTACACCCCCCCCCCCCGCACACTAGGAGCTGCATGCTACCCCACACACTAGGAGCTGCATGCTACCCCACACACTAGGAGCTGCATGCTACCCCACACACTAGGAGCTGCATGCTACCCCACACACTAGGAGCTGCATGCTACCCCACACACTAGGAGCTGCATGCTACCCCACACACTAGGAGCTGCATGCTACCGCACACACTAGGAGCTGCATGCTACCCCCCCCCCCTCCCCGCACACTAGGAGCTGCATGCTACCCCACACACTAGGAGCTGCGTGCTACCTCTTACACTAGGAGCTGCATGCTAACCCCCCCCCACACACACTAGGAGCTGCATGCTACCCAACACACTAGGAGCTGCATGCTACCCCACACACACACTAGGAGCTGCATGCTACCCAACACACTAGGAGCTGCATGCTACCCCACACACTAGTAGCTGGACCCTTCCCCTATACACTAATGACAGTAAGAGTAGTGGAGAAGGATGACACTTATTAAGACCGGCGTACTTGTACGCCAGTCTTAAATTAGACCCCATCCCCTTTTGCCCGTCCAAATTCACTAAGACCCTGCACCCGGCGTACCAAATCTACATGTGCTTCCAACAGGTGCAGACTTGGATCATCAACTGGTGAGGACTGATTGCTGTTTCGGAGAAAAGCCCCCCAGTCCTGGTCTCTGGAGTAAACACTAGGGGGGAGATTTATCAAAGGGAGTAAAATTTAGATTGGTGCAAACTGCCCACACCAAACAATCACAGCTCAGCTTCCATCTCTGGTGAAAGGAAAGCTGAGCTGTAATTGGTTGCTGTGACCAGTTTGCACCAGTCTAAATTTTACACCCTTTGATAAATCTCCCCCTAGGAGCTGCGTGCTACCCCCCACACTAGGAGCTGCGTGCTACCCCCCCCCCCCCCACAACAGGAGCTGCATGCTACCACACACACTAGGAGCTGCGTGCTACCCCCCCCCCCCACCGCACACTAGGAGCTGCGTGCTACCCCCCCCCCCCCCCCCACCGCACACTAGGAGCTGCGTGCTACCCCCCGCACAACAGGAGCTGCATGCTACCACACACACTAGGAGCTGCATGCTACCCCCCGCACACTAGGAGCTGCATGCTACCCCACACACTAGGAGCTGCATGCTACCCCCCCCCCCCCCCGCACACTAGGAGCTGCATGCTACCCCCCCGCACACTAGGAGCTGCGTGCTACCTCTTACACTAGGAGCTGCATGCTAACCCCCCCCCACACACACTAGGAGCTGCATGCTACCCAACACACTAGGAGCTGCATGCTACCCCACACACACACTAGGAGCTGCATGCTACCCAACACACTAGGAGCTGCATGCTACCCCACACACTAGTAGCTGGACCCTTCCCCTATACACTAATGACAGTAAGAGTAGTGGAGAAGGATGACACTTATTAAGACCGGCGTACTTGTACGCCAGTCTTAAATTAGACCCCATCCCCTTTTCCCCGTCCAAATTCACTAAGACCCTGCACCCGGCGTACCAAATCTACATGTGCTTCCAACAGGTGCAGACTTGGATCATGATTTACGCCTGCTCGCAGGCGTAAATCATGATAGATGAGGGGCGGGAGGAGGCGGCTGTCAATCATTCTGGAGCTGGTGGGGCCTAAAAATAGTAGCTGGACGGGGGAGACGGAGGAACAGGATGCCTGCTCAAAGGACACGATGAGCCTGATTATTATCACTTGTACATGGGTTTTTTGCAACACTTCTGGACTATAATAGGCCCGTGTAAAAGGTCCTTTACCCTGTATGTTTCTTGATGAAAGCAAATGCTCAGCAACTACCAAACCGACTACTGACATAGCAAATGTAATGATGATAGAGTAATGCAGAGATATCATTGTATATTGATATCGTCATTACAGAATCTTCATTCATTTTCCTGTCTCTGGCTGTCTGGTTTGGCTAATGCACATAGGTTCCAGACTCTCTTCTATTACATACTGGGGGGTTTATACACCACATACCCCAATTACTGAATCAACCAACTTTACAGTCAACTTTTACAGCCTATTTAGTCATTGTTGAGAACAAAAAAACTACTGGTAGTGGATAACTCAGCATATGTGGAGAAGTAACAAGGGTGCAGCCTTTGCAGCGATGTCAGTGCTCAGTAATGTACAAATTGGGCTGCAACTCACAGACCAAGACAATGAATGAAGAAGGAAGGGCCCGAGGCTGGAGAACACAGAAAGGACTGTGTCTGTGCACAAGCTGCATGCTGGGTGTGACTTTTATCACTACTGCTGCTCGTGACATTTCTGTATCAGAGCTATGTACTACTAGGGAAGAGATAACTGGGAGAAATACTGTGATAAACTTACTAAATGTAGCTCATACCGCCCTAGCTGCTCAGACTTAATACACCCCATAAGTGTGCTACCACAGAATGTCTTCATTCAGATCTGTCACAAATAAACACTGTATGAGTTACCTGGGGATTCTGCTGCACTATACACTATATCACTATACACTATATCCCTATGCACAGCATAATGGGCGGCTGCAAATCTGCAGGAAAATATAACATCAGTTCTGATCCATGTGGATTCAACCAAAGGAAGATCATGTGGGTTTTTTTCTCCAGGCCACAATATGATGGTAGCAGATAGATCAGAAGTATTCATGCATTGTGCAGCCCCCCAACACTGCAGCCCTATGCACAGGAATATGAATGCCTAGTGGCAAATACAAACCTGTCTATATGACCAGTTTGTGTAACGAATGCATTCAACATAGATACAGATGCAGCATTCAGTCATTGTGATCTGTGCTTTACTCCTCTGGTGTAAAGGACACTTGTTAGAACCAATACAAACAAACGTTACATTGTCTTTTCAGAAGGGTCTGGATGCTTTGGGTTATATTACTTCTGACCACTACTTGCCATTATCTCTATGCCTTTATAAAGTCACGCACATTTAATGTGGCCAGTATTCCATCATATTTGGGAAATATTCTAAATACGGCACTAACCCAAATAACATAACATTTATACATATCTTGTGTCCCTACGATGGAGCCTTTGCTGAGTGATATTTGCAATCTGTTGTACACAGTGTATACTGTGGTGTGAGATTAAATGCTATGATTCACGTTAAAAACTAGTAGATTTAGTGTAACAGGTTACTGGCAGAAGCTCAATGAGCTGGGATAACAGAGCAGGAGGGCCCTGATGCAAGATGGTCTGCATTCTGCCACAGCGCAACGGTAAACTGTGATCTGCAACAATGGACGTCCATAGATGTTATAAGTGATTGTATATAGCAGCCCATAGATGTCTTCAGTAATAGTATATAGCAGCCCATAGATGTCTTCAGTAATAGTATATAGCAGCCCATAGATGTCTTCAGTAATAGTATATAGCAGCCCATAGATGTTATAAGTAATACTATACAGCAGCAGCCTATACATGTCATCAGTAATAGTATATAGCAGCCCATAGATGTTATAAGTAATAGTATACAGCAGCCTATACATGTCATCAGTAATAGTATATAGCAGCCGACGGATGGTATAAGTAATAGTATACAACATTCCATAGATGTTATAAGTAATAGTATATAGCAGCCCACAGATGTTATAAATAATAGTATACAGCAGCCTATACATGTCATCAGTAATAGTATATAGCAGCCCATAGATGTTATAAGTAATAGTATACAGCAGCCTATACATGTCATCAGTAATAGTATATAGCAGCCGACGGATGGTATAAGTAATAGTATACAACATTCCATAGATGTTATAAATAATAGTATATAGCAGCCCACAGATGTTATGAATAATAGTATATAGCAGCTCACAGATGTTATAAGTAATAGTATACAGCAGCCTATACATGTCTTCAGTAATAGTATATAGCAGCCCATAGATGTTATAAGTAATAAAAATGACCGTTTGAATCAACTTTTAAACATAGAAGATTGTCAGCAGAAAAGACCACTTTGTCCATCTAGTCTGCCCTTTTATTATTTCTCTTCTTATTATATAAGGCCAGTTTCACACGAACAGAATTGCAGCGGATTTCACGCTACGAGTTCCGCAGCAAAATCCACTGCAATCCTGTGTCCTGTTCTGTAAGGTTTACATACTCGCAGTGGATTTGTCTTTCTGCTGCGAGTATGGAAAGCCTCATCCCCTATAACCCATTGCTGCCCGGTGAATACCTGGCCACACTCCGGCCTGCTTCTGGCTCCCAGAATTCAAATTCCATGTCTCCAGTTTAAAGCAGAGATTATGTCAGAAATTTGTTGAAATGATAGTCACACTTTAAATATACTTTTTCAGAATTATTATTAGTAATCCTGAAATCTTGCTTTTCTTAGTCTGGTAACTAGGGGTGATTGCACACTGCTACATTTAGATGTTCTGGCAGAGATCCCCCACATATAAATCCTAGGTATGACATACTCCGCTAGACCCAGCAGAAGCAACAATCTCCCCTTCAGGAAAGCAACAGATCCCAGGAGACCAACTAGACGCGGCTGCAGCACAGATGGACACCTAGGAAAAGACAAAATACCAGGTTTTTATGGACACTATATGGACATCTCGCCTGGTTAGATGAAATTTATTAATGTATTGTTGTTGGACTAGTGATGTATATATTCCGTGATTTACACTCTATGTGCCGGAGTGACCCCGCCCGGGGCTAGTTACCCAGAAGCAGTCTTGTGGTGTTATGTACATGTGGTCTATTTAAGTGTAAACTTAGTTATGCTTTGTAAGTGCTTGAGAAAGGCCCTCCATTATTAGAGGGCAGAAACGCGTTGTCATTAATAAAATAGTTGGAACTATTGCCGATGACCCCGAGCGCACTGCTGCAGTCTGTGAAGGCCACTTCAGTGATCTGATCACTTTCTGACTTGTTGGTCACCTGCGTCATCCTGAAGAGGAGATCGTTGCTTCTGCTAGGTGTAGCGGAGAATTTGTTTCCTATCGATTATCTACTCACAACAGCTGGTTGCTGAGGCTCCCCGACGTGCTGCAGTGAATTTATGCTAGTACTAGAGTTGTGCCTACCTGCACAACCTTGTAGGTGAGTACCTGGGATCAACAAATCAGTGATTTCACTGTATACCCATTGGTACCCGTCATTATTGCACCATGAAGCGCCCTTCTCTTCTTTTTTCTTTTAGTACCTTTGACAAATGTCCCTTAGTGGGTCCCATAGTAAAAATTAGATTACAGTCAGAAAATAGAAACATATTATAAAAAAACATGTTCCATATTTGTCTCTAATAAGTAACAATCAATATAGGCGATGAATTTACTTTAAAGGGAACCTGTCACTACTGTTACACTGTCTGAACCACATGCAGCATTACAGACAGACAAGCACCTTTATTACAGTGATACCTGATCAGCTGCACCCTTTCAGAGTAATCATAGCTGTAAGTTTAGCCATGAATGGAAGTCATCGATATAGACAAGTAGGGAGAAATATGTCATTCAGATCCCGGGAACAGCATAAGTGTCCCACTTCAGGTCCTGAAGGTTGGACCCCCAAACCATATCCTAGCAATAGGTTATTGCTTTCTGAGATAGGAATAGCCCTTTAATCTTCTTTATAGTGGTACTGCTGGGATGTCCCAGTAAATTACAGCTGATGGTGGCTATCTAACCAGCAGGACAGCCCGTGGTCCACTTTTACTTTCCTTGTATCAGGCCTTGCGCACTGAGTAAGGGTATGTGCACACTGCTTAAAACAGAGGGAAACTCCATTGCGTAATCCATGGCTCGCGCCCACTTGGACTAGACTCAATTCTATGCATGGGCAGATTCCTTCCTCCGTCCAAAGAATGAACTTGATCATTCTTTGGATGGAGGAAGGAATCCGCCCATGCATAGAATGGAGTTTACGACATGGGTGGAGACGCTTGCGCCCGCCGCTGTCCGCAAGCGAGCGACGCATTACACAGAGGTGTTTCCGTCTGTTTTAAGCAGTGTGCACATGCCCTAAAAGAGGCTGAACTTGGATGGAATGACCCCCATCATCGATGTTCATTCTTTGAGTAGAGAGCAGAGGCGCAAGAGAAATCCCATTGAAGAAATAGGGCAGGCAGAATTTCGAGCATTCAGCCGTAAATTCAGCCTCTTTTACTCAGTGTGCAAGGGCCCTTACAGAAAAGGGGATTTTTCAAAGAGAAAGCACAGGCACAGAATACTAGCTTACAACTATTTTCCATGATGCCTCCAAGGATCACAGTACTTATCCAAAATCCCATCAAAAACTAGGCGCATATAACTTTCTGTTCAGTGCCAGGAGTCAATGATAACATTTACCCCAGCTACCCCATGTAATGCCCCGTCTTCTGCACAACAGTGGTGACACACTGTACCAGCCTGCTGTGACCAGTAAGTGGGATGTGCCATGCTTACTGGCATTGCCATCTGTACACACAGCCCCATGTGGTATCATGGGAACATCACACTACAGCAGCAGAGGATTTCACAGGCTATGTATAGGTAGTTTACAGGACTTAACAGCTGGACATCCCCTCTAACACCAGTGCACATGTTACCACATAACAGCAATGCTAGGGGGGGTTGTAAGGATGCATTTGTATGGTGACAAACTGACTCTAACAGCTGAGTAATGTTAAAACAACTTAAATGATGTTAATTCTGCAACACAACTAACTCTTGAACTTGTACAACAGGTAGATTCCTATACAATAGGGCCACTGTCTCTTTAAGAAACTTGGTAAGTAGCAAAAAGAATGTAACGTCCCTCTATGTAGTATAGCACAACTATATGCAGTCTCTCAGAGGGTCCCACTTTCTGATCCTGCTAGCAGCAATGGATTCCCCTGCAGCTCCAGCTCTGTCTCCCCTCAGCAGTACCTTCCCCCCTGCTGCAGTGATGAAGCTAGCTGGGCACTCCTGTTACACTGCTGCTCTGCTCTCCACTTACTGGGCTGTGTTGCTCTCTTCCTTCAGTGCTGCACACTTGTAGCTCCTATGGACCTGGCTGGGCTGTCCTGCTTTCCTTGGATCACCTTGTCACACCACTCTTCAGCTCCTTAGCTGGACACTGCTCCTGAGCTCCAGCACTGGACTGTTCTCCTCTGCCAGGAACTGGGTGTGTTACACTTTTTGTGTCTCTGACTTTTTCTTCCCCAGTTATCTCTATTACTCCTAGCTGGGAACTGGCTCCCTCTGCTGGACTGAGGTGATAACAGCAAACCTCTATCTTCTAACATTGCAGCAGAACCTCCTGGTATTACATGGTGACAACGGGCTGTATACCAAGAACAGGGTAATGGAGGCCCCTAAGTGCTGCAAGCCCCCAAAGTCCCCTTTTGCCTGTGCTATGATTATTGTTCTGTCTGTCACAATGTATGATAATCTGATTAAGATACCCAATGCCACCAATAGCCCCCTATATATGTAACTCAATGTATTACCAAAGCTCATGTAATATATATGAGTAGAGAACAGGATGGTTCTGTCTATAAGATCCTGGAGAAGTAACCATACAGTTCTGTATAGTATCCCGAGAGTAAACAATCAGGGCACCAGTCCAGTATTCTTTCCCTTTGCATTCAGGGATATGTGCAGCTTATGTCCACTAGTCCCCATGTCTATGTAGTCTGCCAGTGTCCACCGCCCCCAGGGAACATCCTAGTAGGTCCTGTTGGGCAAGGTGGGGAGCAAGCATTGCTGGGGGAGGTGTCCCCAAGCTGGGTGAGAGCGGCGGCGGAGCCCCCTGCAGCGGGGAGATAGAGGCAGTAGAAAGGACAGTGAGCATCCCCCGGAGCAGAGGGGAACACTGAGCCATCATGGGACAGGGATACCGGCACCATAACTATGCCAGGGGCTGCAGCAGCTGCTAAGCACACAGTTGCTCTGGTCACACACGCTAGGGTTCAGGGTCCAGTGCCCAACCCTGCCATAATCCTCTCCAGCAGCCACAGCCCGCACAGCTCTGGGAGTCGGGTCATGACATCACCATTTCATCAAGGAAGTGAAGCCTTGATGCAGTAGTAAGTGCAGGGAAAAACCACTTTAAGGGGGAGATTTATGAAAGGGTGTAAATATACACCTGGTGTAAACTGCCCACAGCAACCAATCACAGCTCAGCTTTCAGCTCTGGCAAAATATAAGAAGAACTGTGATTGGTTGCTGTGGGCAGCTTACACCAGGTGTATATTCACACCCTTTCATAAATCTCCCCCTTAATGTGCATTTCCCTTAATAAATGTATACTGGTAATTTGTTTAACCCCTTTCCTCTTCAGCCTGTTTTGGCCTTAATGCCTGTCTATCTGTCTCTATATGTAATGATAACTCTGCGATGCTTTTAATCATCGCGATCATTCTGAGATTGTTTTTTCATGACATATTCCTCTTTATGTTATTGGTATACTTTGGTTGATACATTCAGTAGTTTTTTGTAAAAAAAAAAAAAAAAAAAACACATTTGAGCAAAAACGTGAAAAATTTACATTTCTTTATATTCAAAATTCTCTTGTTCTAAGAATAATAGTTATATTACATAAACTAATTATTACTGCAACATCTACAACATGTCTGCTTTATGGTGACGTCATTTAGTGAACGTCCTTTTACTTGTTAGGATGTTAGAGGGCTTCGATATTTTTCAAATTTTCAGGAAAATTTCAGCTCTGATTTTATTAGGGACCAGTTCAGTCCTGAAGTGGATTTGTGTGGCCTGTATGTTAGTTACCCTCACAAATCCCTCCACTGTAAAAACTGCACCCCTTAAAGTATTCAAAGTAACATATCATAAGTTTATTAACCCTTTAGGGGTTTCGTAGAAATTTAAGCAGTTTGGAGGAGAAATTGAAAATTTTCATTTTTTTGGCAGATATTCAATTTTAATCCATTTTTTTCCTTTAACACAGCAAATACTAACTGAGAAATAGAACTCAATATTTATTATGCTTATTCTAATGTTTCTAGAAATCCCCCATATGTGGCCGCAGTGCGTCACCTAACTCAACCACAGGCTGCAGACATGACAGAGACCTGGTGAATTTTGGGGCCTTTTTTTGTTTCAGTTTCAGAGGCCTTGCGGTGCCAAAATATTTGTGTAACACAAGTTGATGTTTCCATCGGTACCATTCAGGGGGACATGTGACACCCTAATAATTTTTTATAAAATTTTTTATGAGGTGGTACGAATAAAAAACACAATCTAGCAGCTGTGTTTTATCGTTTTTTTGTACGCTGTTTACTATACGTCACATATGAAATGTTATGGTTATTTGTCAGGTCGGTATGATTACAGTGATATCCATTTTATATAGCTTTTGTTATAGTTTATGGCATTTATGCTATAAAAACTGTTTGTGTCTAGCATATTGTAAGAGCAGTAATATTTTAATTTTTTTTCGCTAATGGAGTTATGTGAGGGCTTTTCTCTTTGCAGCATAAGCTGACGTTTATAGCGATGCACCTTTTGGGTACATGTGACGTTTTGATAGCTTTTATCTATATTTTTTAGGGGGCTTAACTTAACAAAAAAATGTCATTTTGGTTAGTTTTATTTTTTTTTTTTATGGCGTTAATAGGGCGGGATAATTAATGTAACGGGTTAATAGACGGGGTCATTACTGACACGGCGATACCAACCAAATATGTGTATCTGATTCATAGGCGATCATTTATAAAGGGGAGGTGGGGAGCGTGTATATTTATTTATTTATTTTTATTTATTAAACTTATTTATTTATTTATGTATTTGTGTGTGTTTAACTTTCACTTTACAGGTGCATCTATAATACATTACAGCACATGATCAGTGCTGTAATGTATTATAGAATGAATGAGCTGTCAGAACAGCTGACAGCTCATTCATTTGATCAGGTCCCTGCCTCAGTGCAGGGGCTTGATTGTTCTAATCCATGCCAGCCCAGAAGCATAAAGCAGCGTCTGGGTTGCTATGGCAGTGAAGGGGGGGGGGGTCAGATGGAGCAGATCTGCCTCCGGCTGCCCCATAGACACTGCGGTCCCATGGACCGCGGCACCTATGGGGTTAACTGCCGGGGGGGATCACAGCTCCCCTCCGGGCAGAGGCAGCAGGAGGAGGCTGTATGGCACAGCCTCCTCCTGCTTCCTGATCATTGCTAGGGACAGCGGGGGGAGGCAGGGACAGCATGATGTTCCTGGAACGTCATGTTGCAGGAACTACCTGCTTTACATGAAGTTCTGTGAACGTCATTTTGCGGCAAGGGGTAAATTTGGGTGGGGGCAATACAGGACAGGGGACAGGGGCTACAGTCTTGCAGCAGAATGAAAATCTGCTGCGAGAATGTAGAGCCATAGGGAATGACACTACAGAGTATCACAGCAGATTTCACTGCGGAATTTGCGACAAAGTAGAAGAAAGTCCAGTGATGGGTCAGCACACCTTAATAAATGTGGATATATGTATCTCCTTTGAGCAAATTGCCTGGGTGGAGCTCGACAGACCAGAAAAGTACCCTGGACCTTGGGGCGGTATACGTATGTATTGCAGAAAAAGAGGAAAGTCTCCGGCTCTCATAAAATAACCAATTCTTTATTATAAGTTCATTTAAAAGGCCGACATGTTTCGGACTTACTCGTCCTTAATCATGGCTCTAAATGACAAACAGACATAAAATATGTGTTATTTACATTGTACACAGTTAGTGACAACATGAAACGAATATGAGAATAAAAAACATATATATATGGACTATTGGCACAAGGTACATATCTACACAAAGGAAGTTAAGTATGTATACCCTAGACATATAGAATTCATAAGATTGTACAGACATATACAGATATATAAAATTCATAGGGCCATACAGACATATATTTTTTTATTTTTCTTTTCTTTTTTTTTTCTTTTGAATTTATTTATCTTTTTCCCCCTCATTCGCTCAGTGTGTGTGTTACGGCGTGGAACAGATAGGATTCCGCGGTGGAGTGACGAATTTACTCAGTGTTAACTGCCTCTAATATAGTTTTAATTAAGCAAATTTGTGAGAGAAATCCTTGTAGCATACCTCCCAACTTTTTGGACGGACAAAGAGGAACTGTAGGAAAATTTTACAGACATTTGTATACTTTTTAATTTAAGTATCCACACATCCAGGATCTGTTACAAATTCATGCAATCACACATAAAGGATCTGCTGCAGATTCATACAATCACACATATACAGGATCTGCTGCAGATTCATACAATCACGCATATACAGGATCTGCTACAGATTGATACATTTAGTTACATTGATACTGCAAATCTGCAGTAGATCCTGTATGTTTGACTACATCCTTAGGTCCCAGTCACACATCAGTCTGTAATTGCGGAGGACAGGATTGCAGATGTGTTTCAGTAACTGTTATATAGGTGACATGGACACATAATGGCTTAATCATTGTTTTGTGTCACGGATCATGTCCCTAAAACGGATCTGTAACACCTACATATGTGTGTGATCTGCATATGTGATATGATGTGTGACAGGGACCATAATGTCACATGATTCATCTAAATATAATAATTTTTAGGATACAACTTGCACCACATGATGGAATAATATGCAACTTTGGGTCTATTATATAGTAAGAGACCAGACAACTTTTTATAGCAACATAGAAAGTTTATAAATGCAAATCTAATTCATGGGTCAAAAGAGGGGCATGTAAGGGGCAAAGAGGGACAGAGGAACTTGGCTCAGAAGTAGTGACTGTCCCTCTAAAAGAGGGACACTTGGGAAGTATGCTTGTAACTCAATAGAAACTTGAGAAGTGGCTTGTAAAAGAAACAGTTCTTACTAAGCTCTGTGTCACCACCTACTGGTAATACATGATATTGCAGAGGGATCACTAAAATACAAACCTGCTACAATTAACATGTGTATTCTCTTCTATCATGTTGTTACATTTGGGAAGGAAATTAAAGTACAGAAGGGGTGCGTTCACACATACAAGATCAGCAGCAGATCTGCAGCTAAGTTGATGTCGCAAATCAAGCAAAACATCAGTTTCAAATCTGGGCCATCAAATCTGCTGCAGATCTGCTGCAGATCCTGTACGTGTGAATGCACCCCTAGGCTATGTTCACACTGCGTACGAATCTGTACGCAGGTCTTACGCTGCCGTACATGTGCGGCTGAAACTACGAACATACGCCCGTAGTACAGCTATGCTTCCCTAGCTTGTTTCTAAGCGATCTGAGGCAGGTGATTTACTTGGAAATCTTCGCCCAGCCCCGTAAACCACACAGAACCTTTTGGATCGAAAAATCAAGTTCAATTTAGCTGGAATAAGTACTTCGTACGGGACCGCATGGAAATCCACGGCCGTGAGTTTCAACATTTCCGTCTTGGTCTTGTTCATTTTTCACGGCACTGTATACGATCCGGCCGTAAGCTCATACATAGTGTGCATTGTGCGGGCGTATATCGTATACTTTCAACGCATCAACTTTAAAACTACGTGCGTATATTCGCGGTTTGCACTACGGACCGATTCATACGCAGTGTGAACATAGCCTAAAACAATAAGTGGGATGAATAAAGGGGTTGTCTGAATTTAGATTTTTATATCTCTTGTTATGATTAAAATTTATAAAATAAGCCATACACCGCTCTGGTCATCCCTACAGTTGCAGCAATGACAGGCCCATATACCCCCATCACCGCTGTAGCCAATGTAAGCCAAGCTAGCTGGGGGGACTAGAGCAGAGGCATTTGATGTAACAGGGATTAAACATGGGGGCATACATTACAAGCAACCTAGCCATCAAACCCCAAGACTTCTCTCTAGTCTAGCATCTGTGACGTGTGCAGATAAACAAAATTCACTAAAGCCCCACATTACAACATACAGGACTTAAAGTACCTGCTCATAGGGAATTGGTGCTAGATAGCACAGGTACCTTCAGAGGCATTCTGAAGCTCATTCCATGAAGGATTATAGCTTTTTCGTCTGACTCGATGGAACTACCTATTAAACTACCTAATAAAGTATGAAACATACATAAACATGGAGCTTTAACTGTTTGGGAGCTCCCGGCATAATAATAAATTATGAGGTCAAGAGTACAGTCCGTGGTATACAGCTTGCGGACCATATATCAGGGACGTGTGCATGCCACCTATATAAATTAATTGGACTGCAGCATCATATTTGTGAAGATGAGTGTAAACATAACCTGCACTTGAGTTGTTGAGTGAACCTGCTCCAAGAGAGAGAATAGTATAGCCTTTCCCTTTATGTAAACCTGTAAGGGTTCTTCTTTAAAACCTAATTCCCTGGCAAGAAATGGCTGATAAAAACCATGTACATACACGTGCGGTACAGTCACCACCTGAATAATATGACATGTGTAGTAACTGGCTCAAACACTGGAAAAGAATACAGACGGTTGGAAAAACCTTTATAACGCCTTGAGGAAGGAACAGTTGGCGACCAAATACTATATCCTTTTGCCAAAACATAATTGAGAATCCTTTCCCCCACACCGTCTCGCCAGGAGCTATATTTAAATATATTTTCTGTACAGGTTTTATTACACAGAAGTGGTTTCTCTAGGCAATTCAATGTGAAGCATGACATGTAGTAACTGAAAGACTTCTGTATTAGGGTGCTTCATAATTGTCAGTATAATTATTAACGGGTAAGGCGTTCATTCCATCGCTCCTGTTATACAACATACATTTACAGAGTTTATAGGGTGTCATATACAAAAGTGGTTAAAATACTTAACAACATGAAGATACATATGGTGTACAATTCTTCAAGGGGAAAAAACTTCCCAAAGGGCTGAGGACATAATTTCCTACCTTCATCCTCAGCACTGTTTTTGTTTAGACAAACATGGCTTTCTTCCAGAAATAGACTCTCTCTAGTCCTCAGTTAGGCTGTGGATTTTGCAGCTCAGTTTAACTGAAGTTACTGCAATTAAATTGTAATACAACACACAGCCTTAGAACAGGGCTGGTGCTGTTTTTGTAAGAAAGTAGTTGTAAACTAGATAGTTTGGTGCAATAGGAGATTGTACTACAGTGCTCTGGTCCGACCGCTGAAATGGAGAGAGAAAAAAATAGCTGTGTACCTGGAAAGGCTCAGTAACTGCAGTAAGAACATGCATTAACTCCTGACGAAGCTCCGTCCTGTACTTTATTCCCCACCCAGTCTTATTTGTTCTACTTCTCCAATACAGGTCTTTGCTATAAATGCATATATATGGATCTTGTACATTGAGGATTTTGACTTGGAGGGAAGATATCCACAGTTAATTTATTCAGTGAGTGGGATAGGCTCCCAATACATGGGATGCTACCAATGATTTATGCTTATGCAAGTTTTTAAGTGTTTTTAAAGGGGAACTATCAGCAGGTTAGATTAATCTACCTTGCTGATACCTCCTTATTGCACATAGGGCACTGAGGATGAAGATATGTCTCTTACCTTCATTCTCGGCACCGTTCCTGTGCAGTTTTAATGTAGTGGTCTGTACGGTAAGGCCGTTTGGAGCACTGCCCCGCCCCGAGAATACCGACCCAGAGAGCCCTTTTCACTGATAATCATTAGAAGGGGCCAGCCAGGGACGGATCAGTGCTCCAAACAGCCTTACCTGACAGAGCACTATATTAAAACTGCATGGGAACGGCGCCAAGAATGAAGGTAAGAGACATAGCTTCATCCTCAGCGCTTCATGTGCTATAGGGGACTATCAGCAGATTAGATTCGTCTAACCTGCTGATACTTCCCCTTTAACCTTTTGGCTATGATGTATATGTATTAATGGTTAATATCATGCCCTTAATTCACTCTAACTTAAGTTCATAAATATGAGTTTTTATTATTAACTTATTTTGGTTGTGCAGTTACTATATGACAGCATTTCATTCTAGATGTATTTGTTGCGTTTTTGTGTGTCCTACTGCACCCAACATTCATGCTAGGATGGTGCCAATAGTTTACCTTTTTCAATTTTTTTAATCTTAATAACTATGATGCTCCACACCCCTAATCATTTTAATTGCCCGCCTGTGGACCTTTTCCAGTTCCAGGGCATCCTTTCTGTAACCCAGTGCCCCAAACTGAACAGCAACAGAAGACAAAAGAAGAGGCAGACGCTAAAAAGTCCAGTCAACAAAAGGGACATAAAATATAGATAAACTCTATATAATTCGGCCACGTGCGTTTCTCTACATGTAGAAACATTGACATTTTTCATGGGTTTTAACTGCTTAAAACAAACAAATTTCCAAATTGAATCAATGATTAGAGCCGTCTGCATATTGTCTGAAGGAATTCTCACTGCAGGATTGGTAGATTGGCAGGTAATAGCTCCAGGTGTCACATTTACCACCGCCACACCAGACCTGAACAATACCACCGTACTGTGACTGGATAACACCGCCACACCAGACCTGAACAATATCTCCATACTGTGACTGGATAACACCACCAGACCTGACCAATACCACCATACTGTGACTGGATAACACCGCCACACCAGACCTGACCAATACCACCGTACTGTGACTGGATAACACCACCACACCAGACCTGACCAATACCACCATACTATGACTGGATAACACCGCCACACCAGACCTGACCAATACCACCATACTGTGACTGGATAACAACGCCACACCAGACCTGACCAATACCACCATACTGTGACTGGATAACACCACCACACCAGACCTGACCAATACCACCGTACTGTGACTGGATAACACCACCACACCAGACCTGACCAATACCACCATACTGTGACTGGATAACAACGCCACACCAGACCTGACCAATACCACCATACTGTGACTGGATAACACCACCACATCAGACCTGACCAATACCACCATACTGTGACTGGATGACCCCGCCATACCAGACCTGATACCACTATACTGTGACTGTGTAACACTGCCATACCAGACCTGATACCACCATACTGTGACTGGATAACACCACAGCAGACCTGAACAATACCCCCATACTGTCACTGGGTAACACTGCCATACCAGACTTGACCAATACCACCATACCCCCCCCCCCCCCTTCAAAAAGACACCACATTTATGAGCAAGTATGAATGGGCAGTGGGAGACTAAAAGGAATATACAAAAATATAAACAAAAAAAAGTTATTTTCTTCCTCTTTCTCCCTAGTGTTGCCCCCCCCTGCAAGGTGCTGCCCTGGGCACTGGACCACAGCTGCCTAGTGGTAAATACAGCCCTGGCCGGGCCTTCCCCCAGTGCTCCAAGCTGGGCCGGTGTTCAAGCAGAAAACGCCACCGAGCTTGTTTTGAAGAAAGGACTGCATCACTGGGATCCAAAAAAAATTGTCAGTATCTGTGATGGTACATTTGCTTTAATAACTCCTACAGACATGAATGGGAGTTATGGAAATAGTGTAGTGCCGCTGCCATGAGCTACAATAATTCTATAACTCCTGACTTTAGGAAACAGTAATGCCCTTAGTGCTATGCTGTTTCCATAATTTTTACTGTATAAAACATACAGACATAGAGTAGAACAGGCTGTTAGGCTTTTTTGTTAATCCCGGCCTCGACAATCTGGCCGCCACAACCTGGCCGGATAGAGTGAGAGGGAAGGTGGCACTTGAATCTTTCATTCATTTATTATATCCTATGAATATGCCATAAAAGTCTGTGATGGGAATGCTCCTTTAAGCAGCTCTAAAATTAAACAATTTCAACACACCAAACTACAGTATCTAACTAAAAGAAAGCCAACCTTAAATGTATCGTGTTAAGCAGTCAGACAGTAAAGTATACATCCCAGTGGTAGGAGACATAACCTAGCCTGCTTTACATCAAAGAATGTCTGGATCGGTTTTCCTGGTAAGTTTCAAGCATAGATGCAACTAAGGGAAATATTGCAAAATGGAAAATATAATAGTATAAATACTATTTATCTAAAGTTGGTGGCAAATAACTTTTAAAAGTAAGATTTTTTTTTCTTTATTGTTGTGATACATTGAGATACAATTTACCAAGTATAACTTGGTATTGTCTTCTTTTTTTTTTTTAACTAGTCACCTTTACTTGTGTGGTAAGGCAGGAAACAAGCCAGTACTTTCCATTTGGTCCGCTTCCACTTTTCTTGGCAATATTGTTCTCCGGCTTGTATCAGATACATACATCCGAACTACATGACTTTTGTTATGATATCAAGTTGATCGAACCCATACAGAGCCTATAGGATGTGGAGTTGGTCTTCAAAAACCTCACACTATTCACTATCATTGTGTTGTGGAGATAAAGGTTGTAATAGGAACCATTCGGCAGCTGTTTTCTCTTGTGCTTTTCCCAGAATCTTCCATAAAGATTCCATGTGTTTACATAGGGGGAAGGGCGAAAATGCTGCTAAAATAATCAAGAGAAGAGAAAAAGCACACCACAGGATACAGAAAATGTACACAGCAGTAACTGTGATGCCAAAAGCTCCCTATGGTAACATAAAGGGAAAAGGTAGTATGCACAGGTGGAATGGTAGATATAGCGCTGTAGAAAAAATGGATTTGCCTGTTAACATTCTAAAATAAAAATGTAATATTTTATTACTTGTAATTTATATGGTTAATCTATTCTGTACCTTTCATTTACAAAACTGCATCTAAACAGCCCCCAACATACCCCTCCCCAAGAATCCTAAACTGCTCTTGCTATGTTGAATCTATAAGGAGTATAGGCTGTATTTACGATACCTGTCCACGTTCCCTGGCGTTTCTGCCTGCTCTCCAGCCGCTGACAGAACCTGGGATCATGGACAAATATATTCTTTACAGATTCATCAGCCATTGACCACACATCGCTATTACGCATATCGATGCCAAGTCGGTCGCCGATGATTTTAGGTCAGGACCAAAAGACACGATCAGCCAATGATCATTGTCATCGGCTAATCGTTGTCTTTATTACAAGACTCTAAGAGACCAACAGACCGCGATGCACCAACCCCAACAAATAGTGACAGTGGGGCCTTGGATTATGAACATAATTCGTTCCGGGACTGTGCTTGTAATCCAAATCTACTCTTAAACCAAAGCAAATTTTCCCATAAGAAATCACTGAAATGCAGAAAATTGGTTCCACACACCAAAAATAATGATTTTTAAAATTCTGAATAACATGTAGAACAGACGAAACAAACATTTAGAAACAACTGAATATGTGATATTATAAGTTAATGTACAGTATAGCAATCAGCATGTGGAGTATAATGTATAGTAACTGCATAAACCTGAAAAACAGCAGCAGTTTGAAGATAAGGAATGGAGCTGCAGATCCCCATAATGCAGTAGCGTAGTATAACAGGCTAGAATAGAGAAGCAGGGCTGCTGTCAGAGGTCTGTGTGGTCACATGACAGCAATGGGGAAGGGGGAGGGTGTTCAGCATGGACCAATGAGGAAGTGAGAATCACAGAGCTGTGCAGGAGGACAGTGACAGAAACTTTTCTATACAGCAGTGTGAACAGATTATAACAGGAATGGAGAGGATGGGAAACACGAGGGCTGACAGAGACTGCAGGGAGCATGAAGGAATGAGCAGGGCATATGTGGGCACATACATGCAGCACTCTCTGTACGGGGAGAGAAGGTTTACAGCTATCAAGAGATTACCTCCACAGTCTGCTCCCCTGATGTAAGCCCCAGCCTGAAGTGGATGTGCCATGATTTTGAAGGTTAGGGAGACTTCCTGGGTCAGAGTACAGGGCTGTAGACCAGTGATTTTCAACCTTTTTTGAGCCGCGGCACACTTTTTATACTTAAAAAATCCCGGGGCACACCACCAACCAAAATGGCACAAAATGACACTAAAACAGTACTTATTATACATATAGTTAATAATATAGATTCTAAATGTATTTATACTCACTCAGTGTGAAACCTGGGCCTGTTTTCTTCTCCCCCCTGTGCTTCTCTCCCGTGCTTCTCTCCACCATACTTCTCTCCTGTGCTTCTCTCCACCATACTTCTCCCCCCTGCTTCTCTCCTGTGCTTCTCTCCACCATACTTCTCCCCCCCTGCTTCTCTCCTGTGCTTCTCTCCCCCATGCTTCTCTCCTGTGCTTCTCTCCACCATACTTCTCCCCCCTGCTTCTCTCCACCATACTTCTCTCCTGTGCTTCTCTCCCCCATGCTTCTCTCCTGTGCTTCTCTCCACCATACTTCTCCCCCCTGCTACTCTCCACCATACTTCTCCCCCCTGCTTCTCTCCTGTGCTTCTCTCCCCCATGCTTCTCTCCTGTGCTTCTCTCCACCATACTTCTCCCCCCTGCTTCTCTTCTGTGCTTCTCTCCCCCATGCTTCTCTCCACCATACTTCTCCCCCCTGCTTCTTTCCTGTGCTTCTCTCCACCATACTTCTCCCCCTGCTTTTCTCCTGTGCTTCTCTCCCCCATGCTTCTCTCATGAGCTTCTCTCCACCATACTTCTCCCCCCTGCTTCTCTCCTGTGCTTCTCTCCCCCATGCTTCTCTCCTGTGCTTCTCTCCACCATACTTCTCCCCCCTGCTTCTCTCCTGTGCTTCTCTCCCCCATGCTTCTCTCCTGTACTTCTCTCCACCATACTTCTCCCCCCTGCTTCTCTCCTGTGCTTCTCTCCCCCATGCTTCTCTCCTGTACTTCTCTCCACCATACTTCTCCCCCCTGCTTCTCTCCTGTGCTTCTCTCCCCCATGCTTCTCTCCTGTACTTCTCTCCACCATACTTCTCCCCCATGCTTCTCTCCTGTGCTTCTCTCCCCCATGCTTCTCTCCTGTGCTTCTTTCCCCCATGCTACTCTCCTGTGCTTCTCTCCACCATACTTCTCCCCCTGCTTCTCTCCCCCATGCTTCTCTCCTGTGCTTCTCTCCACCATACTTCTCCCCCCTGCTTCTCTCCTGTGCTTCTCTCCACCATCCTTCTCCCCCCTGCTTCTCTCCTGTGCTTCTCTCCCCCATGCTTCTCTCCGGTGCTTCTCTCCACCATACTTCTCCCCCCTGCTTCTCTCCTGTGCTTCTCTCCACCATCCTTCTCCCCCCTGCTTCTCTCCTGTGTTTCTCTCCCCCATGCTTCTCTCCTGTGCTTCTCTCCACCATACTTCTCCCCCTGCTTCTCTCCTGTGCTTCTCTCCACCATACTTCTCCCCCATGCTTCTCTCCTGTACTTCTCTCCACCAACCTTCTCCCCCCTGCTTCTCTCCCCCATGCTTCTCTCCACCATACTTTTCCCCCATGCGTCTCTCCTGTGCTTCTCTCCACCATGCTTCTCTCCACCATACTTATAACCCGCCACTGATCGCTGCGCATTGTGGGGGAAAAAACACAGGGCCACCATAGTTTGGGGAACTTTCCCCGCGGCACACTGGTTGAAAATCACTGCTGTAGACCACACTCCACCTCCCACCCAGTACAAGCTTTTAAACCAAAGCAATGCTCTTAATCCAAATTACTCTTAAACCAAGGTACCACTGTATTTGCATATTGTACTATATAGACCAGGCTGCAGTTATTTTTGTGATTGCAATATTATGCCTTTTTATTAGTGATTTTATTACTTGCTGTGCTAATTTAAAGGAGAAGTCCAGCGAAAATTTTTTTATTAAAGTATTGTATTGCCTCCAAAAGTTATACAAATCACCAATGTACACTTATTATGGGAAATTCTTATAAAGTGCTTTTTCCCTGCACTTACTACTGCATCAAGGCTTCACTTCCTGGATAAAATGGTGATGTCACGACCCGACTTCCAGAGCTGTGCGGGCTGTGGCTGCTGGAGAGGATGATGGCAGAAAGATGCTTAGTGTCCCATCAGTGCTCAGTGTCCCTCAGTGTCCCCCTGCCATCATCCTCTCCAGCAGCCACAGCCCGCACAGCTCTGGGAGTCGGGTCGTGACATCAACATTTTTATCCAGAAAATGAAGCCTTGATGCAGTAGTAAGCGCAGGGAAAAAAAGCACTTTATAAGCATTTTCCGTAATAAGTGTATATTGTTGATTTGTATAACTTTTGGAGGGCAATACAATACTTTAATACAAAAATGTTGTTGGACTTCTCCTTTAATAAAGTATGTTTAATTTCAGATTAAATTTTAGTGTATATAATTTGTGGTGTTTGTTGATTTTTTTACCGCACAGAATAGTGTTTTGTATAGTGATCAGCCCATTAATAGTTTGTCTCTAAATCTGTACACAGCAGAGCTTAGCCTAGTTTAGCTGCACTGTCCCTCCCTGCTCCCAGTGATCTCTTAGTCTAGTTTCACACTCGTTTTTGCAGTCTGTTTAATGGATCCAATTTTAAATGATTACGTATAACATACAGAAAAACGTGGTCGAACATGTTCTTGTGTACGCTAAAAAAGAAATAAAAAACAAAACTTATCCGTTTCGATCTGTCTTTTTTTGTAATGGAAGTCAAAGGAAGAACAGATCCAAATGGATGGCACACAGTGTGAATCCATCCTAATTCAAATTAGCAATACCAGATGCTGTACCCGTTGCCAGAGATAGAGAGCACCCATTATGACATCTGGTAAAGCTATTTAGAGATACACGGCACCAGGAACAGCCGAGCGTGCAGTTATGGCTATGGTATTCTCTGCTACTGCCTGTACTCTGCTCAGTGGCAGGCGGGGGGGCATATGCCCCCCGGGCCGGTTCCCCCAGTAAACTAGAGGGCCGCAGCCAGGCTGAGGTGCAGGTGTGTCACCCGCCGCCGCCCTGTCAAACGGAGGCCGCCAGCTGCCAGACACTTTGGGAAAGGGCAACACTGCGGCTGCAGCTCCTCTCCTGGCAGCGCGCGGTCTCCTGTGATCTTCTGGCGCTGGCAGCATGGTGCAGAGACGCTGCCTGCGCCAGATGTGTCAGGCAGCCTCTACCATGAATTACAGAGGCTGCAGGGGCATGTGACGCAAGCAGCATCTCTGTACCATGCAGCCTGTGCCGGAAGATCACAGGAGACCGCGCGCTGCCGGGAGAGGAGCTACTGTAAACAGGTGACAGGTGAGTTAATGTTTTTGTTTTTTTTTTTTTCTGATGGGAAAGTACGGGGGGTGAGCTGGTTTTACTAGTAGGGGCACTGCACAGAGGAGAGGGGCTTTATTGCATACTATATGGAGCACTATTGGGGGGTATTGCATACTATATGGAGCACTATTGGGGCGTATTGCATACTATATGGAGCACTATTGGGGCGTATTGCATACTATATGGAGCACTATTGGTGGGTATTGCATACTATATGGGGCACTATTGGGGGTATTGCATACTATATGGAGCACTATTGGGGGTATTGCTTACTATATGGAGCACTATTGGGGGTAATGCATACTATATGGGGCACTATTGGGGGCATTGCATACTATATGGGGCACTATTGGGGGTACTGCATACTATATGGGGCCCTATTGGGGGTATTGGATACTATATGGGGCAGTATTAGGGGTATTAGATACTATTTGGGGTATTTGATACTATATGGGGCACTATTAGGGGGTACTGGATACTATATGGGGCAGTATTGGGGGTATTGGATACTATATGAGGCACTATTGGGGGGTATTTGATACTATATGGGGCACTATTGGGAGTATTGTATACAATATGGGGCACTGTAAGAGGGTATTGGATACTATATGAGGCACTATTGGGGGGTACTGGATACTATATGGGGCACTATTGGGGGTACTGGATACTATATGGGGCACTGTGGGGGTATTGGCTACTATATGGGGCACTATTGTTGGGGGGATTGAACACTACAGTATATGGGGCACTATTGGGGGGACTGGATACTATATGGGGCACTGTGGGGGTATTGACTACTATATGGGGCACTATTGGGGGATTGAATACTACAGTATATGGGGCACTATTGGGGGGATTGGATACTATATGGGGCACTATGGGGGGAAGTAACTTATCATTTGAATAGAGGTGGATAGGTGGTATTATAAAAGTGCAGAGCCTAAGATGTGTGTCCGACAGATTCTGTAGAGATGGGTTGTGAACTAATGTCGTTATTATGACAGCCTGGGCCAAGTGGGAAAGATAACAGAAGAGGAAGACGCCAATCAGAGAAGATGTGAGTCACTGGATGTACTATATCTGTGCTGTAATATGCTGACTGTATGGAGGTATTAATGGTCTACATATAGTGTACTGTATACAATATGATGGTGTTAGTCATTATGTGGTGGTGATAAGTAGTCATGATATGGCGGTATTATTTGCCACCGTATTGTGTGATTGGTAATATTAGGTACATGCAACTGTACCCTAGTGATTGGCCGTGACTCATGGGCGACTGCTGTGTGCTTGCCCCCCAGGCTAAAGCTTGCCAGCCAGCCCCTGACTCTGCTACTGAGTGTAAGAGCAGCAGCAGGGAATAACAGGTGTTTTATGGCCATGAGATGTTTTATTGCTTAACCACCGGACACTTTACTTGGACAGTTTTATGTGATAGACTATTTAGGTGACTTTTATGTCTTTTTCATTATATATAGGACTTTAACATGGCTATGAGGACATTTTCCCTTAAATTTTCCTTTACATAGTTTCTTTTTTCTTTACAATAGTTCCCCAAAATATCACATAATATCTTTGTGACACATTAGTAAAGGGTAAAACTGCTCAGGTGTGTGATTATTCTTAGCGCTGTTCTGGGTCTTGTTAAGATATGCCCCCAAACAGCGGAAATGCTGCAAATTTTCTTTAAGGCACCAATGATGCATTATATTAAATGTAACATACAGCACAGACCAAAAGTTTGGACCCGCCTTCTTATTCAAAGAGTTTTCTGTATTTTCATGACTATGAAAATTGTAGATTGTAGCGGCATGCTATTCCATCCGGTTTGCGTTTACTTGGACCATCATTTATTTTTTAACAGGACAATCACCCCAAATACACTTCCAGGCTGTGTAAGGGCTATTTGACCAAGAAGGAAAGTGATGGGGTGCTATGCCAGATGACCTAGCCTCCACAGTCACCAGACCTGAACCCAATTGAGATGGTTTGGGGTGAGCTGGACCGCAGAGTGATGGCAAAAGAGCCAACAAGTGGTAAGCATCTCTGGGAACTCCAAGACTGTTGGAAGACCATTTCAGGTGACTACCGCTTGAAGCTCATCAAGAGAATGCCAAGAGTGTGCAAAGCAGGAATCAAAGCAAATGGTGTTTTTTTTTTGTTAAGTTTACTGTATAATTCCACGTGTTAATTCATAGTTTTAATGCTGTCAGTGTGAAGCTACAATTTTCATAGTCATGAAAATACAGAAAACTCTTTGAATGAGGTTTGTCCAAACTTTTGGTCTGTACTGTGTTTCAAGTAAGACTACTTTTTTACGCAAAAGAAGGGTCCGTGGAGTCTCAGTTACAAGTCTCAAAACACGGGAAAAGCCAGATATCCCTCCAGGGGAGGGAAGCCTATTGCCAAGTGGTGCCTCCCAGTGGGGAGATCACCAAACCACCCAGATATTTAGCCCCTTAAGTCCCACTCGGTTGCAAGTATTGGAACATAAATAGGGAAATACCAGGGTGGCCCCTTTTACGTCAAAGTCTAACTCTGTGGCGAGTATTGCGACATGACAAGGGTTTACCAAGGCAGACATCCATCCACAGACGATCGTTTCGGGGTAGTTGCCCTTCGTCAGTGTGGAGTAGGATTCTGGCTAACAGGGCAATGAAAAATAGACCAACAAAACACAGCAATCGCTGAGCTCAGGGAGACCAGCGACAAAAAAATCAAATGGAGTACTTTTTAACGCAGGAAAATCTTTTCAAAAGTCAGGGGTCGTCACTGGGCGTTATCTGCAGTGATGATGAAGGGCAGAGCAAGATACAGGCGTCTGGAAAAAAAGAGATGCGGTAGAGTGGCGCTGTGCCCAGAAAAACACACCTCTATCACCCGTCTTGCCCGCCCTTTTATCCTACTGGTGTTACTTTACCTGCTTCTCTGCCTCTCAGATCTTGCTGCTGTCTGATGATTTTTATTAATTTTTATTTGGTGCATGTTGGAAGAGGGGTAGTCTTATACAGCTAGATTATCCCAAACTCTATGTTTTAACTGGAAAAATTGGGGGTACGCCAGAGAATACAGTATGTATAATTTGAGAGATATAGACTCACTCACATGTCCCATGTGTCTGCTTTGTTGTATAACCTGTTGTCCGTGGTTACAGCTCACCAGGCATCCACTTTCTTGAGTCACTTGACCTGTGCCGTTAGTACTGCAGTTGGTTTTCACTTCGCATGCTGCAAGGGGGATTATGGGAAAGTGTCTGCACTGTTGCCTGGCAACCGCAGGGTTACAGTTTAGAGAGGAAACCGGGAAGAAATCAGATGTATGGGAAAGAAAAATGGTACAGGGATGTAAGCTATTTTACTTAAAACAGCAATTTTTTCTCTTTTACATATATGTATGTGGTCCACATCTGATTATACCTTCTTTGCTTTGTGACACCGTCCCTTTAACCCTTTATTTGTGGTTAGTAGAGACAGTGGCACGAAAAGGGAGTGACAGAGGGAGGAAGCATGTCCCAAAGTAAATTTACTGCAACGACTGGAGTTGTGGATCCACTGAACTGCCGCTAGCAATGGCGTAAGCCGCACCAGGGAGCGGAGTCTAAGGGGCCTCTGGTCTTCACCAGAGCCCATCACAAAGTGGGTTGGATTTGCTGCAGTGGGCGACCCCCAGGGCACTACCCCTGGCTTGGCTTGCAAGCGGTGGCGGACGAGGTGCAGCTTGAGACACATAGGCAGGACAGTAGGCAGGAACACAGCAGGAGTCTCAGGCAGGAGTCACGGACAGGAAGTAGGAATCATGGACAAGGGTCAAGGGCAGGAGAACTGGAACCACAATGCTAAGGGTAGCAATGCTGAAGCTTCAACAAGGAAGCCAGTGGCAAAGGGGCCTTTTCAGAATAGATGACAGTTCCTCTTTAATATTTTAGGCTATATACTGGTTCTTGCCAGATACTGATAGCTTAATTGTTGTAAAATGTTTTGTATAAACCTGCAATAAAAATGACCACCAGAATTTCTAGGGTACTGCTATTTGTAAAGGCAGCTTATAATGCAGTAGAAGCTATTAAAGAATCAGTAGTCCGTTCACTTCATGTTCACACCTCATGGATTATATATATCTAATATTTAGTCCGATCCCCAGCTATGGGCACATCTGTGTTTAGTTAACTAGGACATCTGAAATAACTCCGGTCTTTCATGTTCCCTCAGCTGGAATACCGCATGCTGTGTCTCCTATGGAGAACTGTCCATCAAACTGAACAAGAACATTTGAAGGAGTCACATGGAAGCCAAACAGGATATTTCTATTTCATTATTAAAGATTATGAGAGAACATTTAATGCAGCGTGAGTCTGTGTTCACACAGTGCATAACACAGTGCATACTGAAGCTCAGAAATATATTTTGTTTACAAGCAAAATGACATTCAAGCGTTTCCCACTCAACACAATGTAACTCAAATAAAGTAGGTGTATGTTTAGGCGTGATACCACCATTTTACACCTCAACAAATTGTGTGTGAAAATAGCTTGAGATGGTAACTAAAACATATAAAATATATATGTGTGGGTGTATATATTATATCCATCTATTTTAGCACAGTAATCTGCTGTGGTGCTATGCTTGTTGTACACTTACAGGTAATACAACTAACATAAAAACATAACTACAATGCAATGTACAAGTAAAGTCAGCAGGGTATGGGAATAGATAGGTGATAATGATCCAAAATAAGGACGTTTTATGGATGAAAAACCGTTAGTATATCATTGGCATTGTTCCAATATTGCATTCATATTTTGTACAGTACATACCAATGGGCTGTCCCGAGACAAGAAATAGTATAAACATAGCCTTAAAGTGTGATTCTAAGTATAACACCGTCCGGTGTTATCCTAACGGATGCTTGGTGGCGTTCGGCACGTTCCTGCTGCCGATACTGCTGTATTAACCGCAGGAACATTATCTTTTTATAACTGAATTGCAAGTACTGCTGGGTATGCCCACAATTCAATTAACCATTGACTACAATGTAAAGTACAGCCACCGATTGTTGTTAATGGTGTATATTCAGAGCAGAGACTGGTTACAATTGGTGGCCACAAGGGTCTTTTCTGGGTCCTATTCTTTTTAATATGTTTGTAAGTAACATAGGAGAAGGTTTGGTAGCTAAAGTTTGTCTGTTTGCTGATGACACAAAAGTGTGCAATAGGGTTGATATTCCTGGAGGTGTCAGTAATATGGAAAATGACTTAGGGTTACTAGATAAGTGGTCCAAACATTGGAAATTGAAATTCAATGTTTCCAAATGTAAAATAATGCACTTGGGGAAGAGTAATGCTCTATCCGAGTATCACATCGGCAGTACTGTGTTGGAAAAGACTTTAGAAGAGAAGGATTTAGGGGTAGTGATTTCTGACAGCCTTAAAATGAGTCACCAGTGCAACCAGGCGGTGGGGAAAGCAAATCGTATGCTGGGGTGTATAGCTAGAGGTATAACCAGTAGGAAGAAGGAGATTGTGATCCTGCTGTATAGAGCTCTAGTGAGACCACATCTGGAATGATGTGTCCAGTTCTGGAGACCTCACTTAAAAAAGGATATTGATAAAATATCCATTATTTGGATGATCAGAATGAATTACAGCCATTATTCTATATCTTGTGTGCGCACTGCTGGCCAATTCCGCCTTGACTTTAATTGAGTGCATTATTATATTGCGGCTGGTTTCAATCTTTCTTCAAAATCTAACAAAAATGCCAAAAAGACGCCAGCAACCAGATGTTAGCTTGAAGTCAATGAAATGCCTTACTTTTTGCGTTTTTTGGGGTGGCGGTGGAGTCTAGGAGAGGGGAAGGCCGGAGTGTACTTCGTTGGGGGGGGGGGGTTAAACTTGTCGTCCCAGTCTTTAAACAATCAGCAAAAGGACGCTGGTTGACCTCAGGGAGATCACCCGAAACACCGCAGAGACACCATCACATGTCTCGACGTCAGTGTATTCTAGAACATTTCCCAGGGGGCAATGTTCTAGAATACACTGACGTCGAGACACGTGATGGTGTCTCTGCAGTGTTTTGGTTGATCTCCCTGAGGTCAACCAGTGTCCTTTTGCATGCACTTACTAGGCATTGCTTCCACTAGCCAGAAACCTACTCCACACTGATGAGGGCCAAATACTCTGAAACAGCTGTCTGTGGATGGATACCTTGCTTGGGTGGTTTCCTTGATTGGAGACATTTCTTGGCTTGGTTGTTCCTTCCCGGGGGAAGGTCTGGCTAGTTCACTGACGTCGAGACATGTGGTGGTGTCTCTGAAGTGTTCTTTTGCATATTTGATTTCCCAGGGGGCAATGTTCTAGAATACAATGTCGAGACAGGTGATGGTGTCTCTGCAGTGTTCTTTTGCATATTTAATCAATCAGCAGCTGAGGTGGGACTGAGCCACTGACTGGCTCAGCACAGACTTCATTTTTTGCTCAGCCACTCAGCAGCTGGGAAGACATTTGAACCCTTCCTTGCTGGCACGGGTGCCGTGCGAGATCAGTCTGGCCCCCAGGGGGTTAAGTAGGGGATTCAAAAAGACAATACTCATTTAAAAATATTTTCATTAAGAAAAAAAACAAAACACTGCAACACCCATCGTTGACTGTTTTATAAAATTTACATAGTCCACCGAATCCGACGTAATCCTTAGGATACCAATATCTAAAAAAACAAAAATGAGAGACACCAAAATTAAAGGCAGGAGCAAAACGCCCATCATTTTGACAGGTGTTCTGCTCATTACAGTATGCAGCATCTGTACAGATAGCTGCTTACCGTCTAGCACCCAAGGGGTTGAGGATGCATTGCATCCCCTCTTAACCCTTTGGGTGCCATAGTGAACAATCTGGCCCCCAGGGGATCAAGTGAAGATGCATTGCATCCCCACTTAACATTGTGTGTGCCACACAGAACAGTCTGGCCCCCAGGGGGTTAAGTGTGTTGCATTGCCTACTCATTATAGATGTCTTCTCTCTTCCCCAGACTTGAGTTTGATGTGTGCCAGTCTCTTTGATGTGTGCCAGTCTGCTCAGCCAATCAGCAGCTGAGGTGGGACACTGTTGAACTCTCTGCTCAACCAAAAATCTGCCCGTTCCCGCAGTCGCTGACTGGCTGATTGATTAATGACCGGGAGGGTAAGTTTACCTCTCCCCCCCAGCAACGGAGCACAGTCTGGGTTAAGTTAACCCCCTGGCAGTTTTTGTCCCCCACCCCAGCATACACAAACTCAGTCAGAGTCAGGGTCTGGCACTTTCCCCAGAAAGGATGGGGTAGTTAACCCCTTAATTTCTGGCACTAGTGCATTCGAGTTGGCGTTTAGACCTGAAAACAGACTTCAGCAATAAAGTCCGTGTTGGGGTCTGAACACCAACCCCAAAGACATCAAAGCCAGTACAAACACTATACACATTTGAACAGAAACACAGGAAAAAAAAATGCAAACGAATGAAAAAAACCACGAAAAATCTGTGTCTGGGGCACCCTGAAAACACAGCCGCAGTTTAACTCCAAAATTGTGGCTGATTTAACCTTTATTTTACATTGTGTGATCATACATGTAGCCTACGTATAGGATGCAAAATAAATGAACACAAGGATGAATTATGAATGTAATAGCAATCAAATATGGAGGCATCTCTACTGTAATTCCTCTCCGTAGACTTTAATAGACAATTTTCTTGTACAAAACAGTAGCACATACTGCATTTTATATAAAACCTGCATGTATTTTATAGGTATATGTAAATCGCCCTATACATTACCATTACTGTCTGGAGGAAAAATGTTGTATTATGGTGCGTTCACACCTACAGGATCTGCAGCTGATTTTCTGCAGCAGATTTCATTTAAATAACTGAACACAGCATCAAATCTGCTGCAGATCTGCTGCAGATCCTGTAGGTGTGAACGCACCCTTACAGACATAAAATACTCTTCTGAGAAATTAGCCTAAAACAATTTATAGGCAGAACTGCACTGAACATGAGTTTTAGTATGGATGACAGAATTTCTGCCTTGTAAGCATGCTGCGTGCTCTCCACAGATTGCGCTGGGGGATCGGGCTATTTGGCGCTCCTCGCCCCGCTTGTTCTCAAGATCAGTACGGGTCTGATTGATCTGATTGGTCCGGACAAATCAAAACTTTCAGCATGTCTCTATAAGTCAAAAGTATTTTATGATGACAGATATCTGTTATTTTACAGTGTGTGAACACATAGCCTATGGCCGTATCCATGTTCTCCAGGCAGCCTTAGGGCTGCATCCAACTTCTGACGCCCCCGGCATCACATGCCGCACTACCACACTGGCATTGCCTTATCTCTATCACAGTGACTGTGTACAGCGCTACAGCATATGTCATCATGTACACAGGTGGATGGGCAGAACACATGTGAGAACACATCAGGGATACCATCACTTACAATCCACATAAATTCTGCATGTAAATCCGCAGCATCACATCGTGCAGATTGTATAAATGTGTTGCTGCAGACTCCTCGCTCAGCATCTGCGGGTAGGTGCTCATTGTATCAGTGCTACAGGAGAGGTGGAGGAGCCCATTGTGCTGCCGCTCCCCCTCCCCGTGTATCGCCGCTAGCTGAGGGCAGCCGCTTTGTCCGCCGTCTCCCTATATGCGGGTTTGTCAGTGAGGCTGTAATCCAGCTCAGGACGAGCTATTAGCGCACACCGCTGGGGGGAGTCTCGTGATTGGCTGCGCCTGCTTCAGCACAAGGGATCGGCCATCGGCAGCGACACTCCCCTTTTCTCACGCTCAGGCTGCGGTGGTACAGTCCTCTCTGGGTACCAGGCGGGAGCCCGCAGCTGGAGGCTCAGAGGAGAGCCGCGGCGGTTGCTAGGGGCTTTCTGTCTCGTTTATATCGCCCTGACATCGCCGCCCCCGCCGAGCCTCCCATAAGGGAGGAGCCGGTGTGACATGTCCTCCGCCACCTGGCCGGACAGCGGGCAGTCATGGGCGACATCAGCCGGGATTCGGTTATCCGCTTCTTGAGCCAGAGAGGCGGCCGTGTATCCAACCAGCAGCTGCTCGAGCATTTCCGGCCCCTGCTGACGGCGGCGCCACCGGGAGAGGCTCGGGCCGCTGCCCGCCAGCTCTTCAAAGACACCGTGAATGAGGTGGCGAGCGTGCGGGCGGAGGACGGGGTGAAGTATGTGTGCCTGCGGAAGAAGTACCGGAGAGCGGCGGAGACCGGCCCCGACACTCCATCCGTAACCGAGCAACCGGGACAGCAGAGCGTGGAGGAGGGCAGCCCCGACACTCCATCCGTAACCGAGCAACCGGGACAGCAGAGCGTGGAGGAGGGCAGCCCCGAGCCCAGCAGCGGGGAGGACACCGGGGATGCGGCCAGCACACCGGAGCCCAGCGATGAGACACCGGAGGAGCCGCCGCCAGACTCCGGTCCCGGGGAGGAGACGGGAGACGAGTCCCCGGAGAGCAGGGGGTCCCCGGGCTATGCCGCTCCTCCCCGCATCTCTATTACCGAGGAGCCGGGGGAGGATGATGGAGAGAGGCGGGCGGCGGGGAGGCGGCCCCCGGACGTGCTGCACCTCAGCGGGAGGACTCCGCGGAACAGCCGCCGGGGCATCCGGGACCCGGTGTCCCCACAGCTGCGCCGGGGAGGCGTGCTGCTCCGGGCCGGGCTCCGGGACTCTGACAGCTCGTCCTTGCACAGCTCCTCGTCCGTGTCCGGGAATGAGGAGGAGGAGGGCGGCGGCGGGGCGGGCTCGGTGTCCGGTTCGGCGGCTCTGGAGCCCCTGGAGCACGCCTGGATGGTGAGCTCGTGCCGGGCGCGCTGGGACGGTCTGCAGGAGCTGCTGCTCGCCGAGCCCGGGCTCATCACCCGCCGGGACTTCATCACCGGCTTCTCGTGCCTGCACTGGGCGGCCAAGCACGGGCAGCACGAGCTCCTGGCCGCGCTGCTCACACACGCCCGCCAGCACCGGGTACCGGTCAACATCAACGCGCGGGCGTCCGGGGGCTACACCGCCCTGCACCTGGCCGCCATGCACGGACACCTGGACGTCATCAAGCTGCTGGTCGGGGCGTACGATGCCGACCTGGACGTGCGGGACTACAGCGGCCGTAAAGCGTGGCAGTACCTGAGCCCGGACACGGCCCGGGATGTGCAGGCGCTGGTGGGGGCCTTACCGGCGGCCGGGGAGGAGGAGGACGGGGGCAGCTCCGGGCCCGGCCGCTGGCGGCTCTCCAGGGTGCTGCCCTCACAGCTCATAGTACACCGGCTGTCACAGCTGCCCGAGGACGAGCAGGACTGCCGGGCGGACATCAGCAGGAAGGGCTCCGGCCGGGCGGACATCAGCAGGAAGGGCTCCGGGAGACCCCGCATCAACAAGATCAGGTTCAGGACGCAGATCATCCACAGTAACCTGCGGGACCCGGGGGAGGAGGACGACAGCAACAGGCTGCTCAAGAGCCCCGGGAGACACCGGCCCAAGTCCAATGTGTTCGGCTGACACCGGCATTACCGGAGAGTACAGACATCATTCCCAGCTATCACTCTCTGTTATCAACCAGGAGAGGACTGCAGTCCATGATCCTCCAGCTGTGACTCCCCCCTGTGTGTCACTGGTCAGGTGTGACCCTTCAGGAGAGCGGCCTGTATGCTGTGCCACCTGTGCCCGGTGTTACCCTGTATGCTGTGCCACCTGTGCCCGGTGTTACCCTGTATGCTGTGCCACCTGTGCCCGGTGTTACCCTGTATGCTGTGCCACCTGTGCCCGGTGTTACCCTGTATGCTGTGCCACCTGTGCCCGGTGGTACCCTGTATGCTGTGCCACCTGTGCCCGGTGGTACCCTGTATGCTGTGCCACCTGTGCCTGGTGGTACCCTGTATGCTGTGCCACCTGTGCCCGGTGTTACCCTGTATGCTGTGCCACCTGTGCTACCAGGACTGCTTGTATGAGAACACACGAAGCCTCCTGCACATGTTATGAGAAGGGGATGTCAGCAGTGACCAATCAGATTCCAGCTTTTATCTTACACAGCAGGTTGGGAAATGACAGCAGCGATCTCATTGGCTGCCACTAAACTATATGATGTCCATCATTGCCCTGCTAATATGACAGCTGCCATCTGGTCACTAGGAAGTTTACACATTGAGCCCTAGGTTGTCTTTCTATGGATTAACATTTTATATACAAATGTTGCACATTTTTTGTAATTTTCGAAGTCTAACCAAGCCAAAGCTGCTGCCAGCTCTGTACCACAGCCGTGTGCCATATAGTGCCAGATAGTGTAGTGGTCTGTAGAGTGAAATCCTTGTCGGTACTGTTACTGCTCCAGCACTCCATGTTATATCATGTGTAATTCACCAAAACTGTGTAGGAAAGATTACATTTCTATTTTTCTACTTCACATACCAAGTGGCAGGTAGTAAACCCCAGTGGAAGACAATTAGCACTTTTTGTAACTGTAACATTCCAGAAACTATTAGAAATCTATATGTTAGGTCAGGGTCACCCACCCCAGGAGCGGTGCATCAGGCTTGTCACTATAGAGAGTCTATACAACAGGGAAGACATGGAAAGATCCAGAGTATGGCACTGCCAATGGCCCCCACTGTAATGTCATCATGGGATTTCATGTTACAACTTTAGAGACTAGGACAATGCAGAAGCAAGTGGCAGGATGGTCTTCAGCCTGGACGCCCTTTAACCATTCTTATTGCATTGGGTGCACTTTACAAAGTAGTATTTCCAATTGAATGTAAAAATTTCTGTAGCCTTCATGTATGTGTTATGGCTCAGTCTGTAGCCTCTCTCCCACCTCTCCTGAATTTTAGTTTAGTTTATCTCTAGGAGAGGTCAGATCGGGGTCATAGACTGAGCCATCACATGGAAGGAAGACATAATGTTAGTGGGCAGCTTGCATTATCTTGTATATAGAGGCAAAATTAACAAGGACTCCATACACCTTAGATCGGCATGCGTCAGATTCGGCTGTCAATCTGAGGTGTATGGGTCTCCCCTGAACAACCATTAATGGTGATATGGGGGGTCGGGTGTGATGGAAAATCACTGCTGACCCCCTTGTTTCGGGAGGAATAAGCCACAGCAAGAGCTCCTGTGCTGCAGCTTACCCCTCCTATCCCCATAGAGAACACAGGAATGCTAGGCTATGCCAAATGTTCTTGTGTGGGGAGGACGAGCGGGAGTTATTATGGAGACCTTAGGGGGTAATATTTTTGATGCCAGTGCATTGCAGGTAAGATGGCTGTACACCTTCAGTAGCTGCCAGCCAACCCACTTTCTTCCAGAGACAGCACCACTCTTGTCTCCAGCTTGGGTGGTGTTTTGATGGTCAGTTCCATTGAAGTGAATGGAGCTTAATTGCAAACCGCACCTGACCTGGACACAAGAGTCATGTTGTCTCTGAAAGAAAGTTTTTGTAGCTCTTGATAACCCCTTTAAAATCCAGCATGTCTGACCCTTCTCTCCCCCGATGACATCTGTCAGGGAAGAGTCAGCCAAAAACTGCTGGTTTGGATAATTTATCACTAATGTGTCTGGGGACCTTGAAGTGCAACAAATTTATAGAATAAAGTTGGTGCATCTTTTCACTCCCCATGCACCACATATGAAAACCTGCGCCAGCTACCAGCTAAAGTAGATTTCCAGCAGGTCCACCAAACCATAGCAGGTCAAACCCATGCTCAATTTTGTCGTAAATAAGGGGTAAAAGTGGCTTGCTCAAAAACTTGTGATTTTTTTTGTGGCATAAATGCACCACCACCACCAAAGGGTGGAACATTTTTCTATGATGAAAACTTATTGTACATCTGTTTTGGTTCTAAAAGTACATGCAATGCAATAAAGTGGGGTTAAAGGTGTCCATAGCCATTATGAATAGGAAGACAAGTGTAGGAGCAGATATTTATACTTGGCTATCTTTTAGTGATTTCCATTTACATTAACCAGTTATGTTTACTCCATTTGCATTCCAGTATGAATTATCTACATCTATCCACCTTAGGGCCAGTTCACACTGAGCAAACACAGCGCAATTGGAGAGCTCCAACACGGAATCCCGCCACGCTCAGTGTCCTGCTTTAAGTGAATGGGAGAGTGCGCGTCTGTCCACTACTGCTGCTCTCCGCTCAAAGAATGAACATGTTGGTTCTCCGAATGGAGAGCGGCGGCAGGGGACAGGCGCGCGCTCTCCCATTATCTCAAAGCAGGACACTGAGCGCGGCAGGATTCCCGGGCGGAGGGCTTCACCACGGAATTGCGCAGTGTTTGCTCAGTGTGAACTGGCCCTTAAAGGAGAAGTCCGGTGAAAATTTTTTATTAAAGTATTGTATTGCCCCCCAAAAGTTATACAAATCACCAATATACACTTATTACAGGAAATTTTTGCTGGACTTCTCCTTTAAGGGCCCTTTCACACTACGGAAAACAGGTGGAAATTCTGAGTGGAACCACCGCCCGTGGACTCCACTTGGAATCCTGCCTGGTATCAAGAATTGAGCAGATAGCAGGCGGGATTCCGAGCAGAGTCTGCGGGCGGGGTAACTTGGAATTTCTGTTTTTCGTAGTGTGAACGGTCCCTTACGTTCACAGAGCCCATGATAAATATAGCATTTTTACATTGTGTATCCTAAAATTCATAATTATACAAAAAGAAATCCCATTCATATGAATGGAAGGTGTTGTGGTTGTGTAGCCAGATGTGTCCTCACTAGTACTGGGTTCTCTTCTTACTTATGCCATAATTTGCATAATATGGCAGTGTTTTGGCATCCAAATAGGTGACCACTAGATATGAGCAAATCGCTCATCTAAGCAAAGTGTTCCATTTCATCAGAACTCCGCTCATCATGCCGCTGGCCTTTTAGCGCTGCTCTGCTCCCTGCCACTCCTCCAAGGATGCTGGGAAAAGCTGGATCCAATCCTGGGAAACTTCTCATCTCATCAACTTAGCTCCTCTATAGAGACCACTAAACAGCCAAGATAAGACATTGTGGGAACACAGCCTAAAGGGATTCTTCAGGCTTAGAAAAACATGGCTGCTTTCTCCCAGAAACAGCAGCACTCTTGTCATCAGTTTGGGTGTGATTTTGCAGCTCAATTCCAATAAAGCGAGTTGTAATACCACAAGCAACCAAAGGCCAGGGGTGGTGCTGTTACTAATCCTGGATAACCCCTTTAATAAAGACATATATTTGTGGAGACATAGAGCTGTATTCTTGGTATGGTACTATATTTTTCATTAAAATATACAAAGTTTCTTTACATTGTCATATTGGATGCATTGGAGTTCAAAGGTGGGCATAAACTGTAAAGATAGAGAAAACAGTGTGACTCCAGGCCAGCCATGGTTATGGTGCCAGACTGCAGGTTAGCTAAATAAATAGCACTTTGTCCCAGGCGGTGAGAACAATGCTGTGGTGTCAGCCAGCTCCAGGATGCATTGTCTGTCAATGAGAGGGGTTTCTATGTTGTCACATTTGCAGGTAATGGTATCAATGCTTTGTTGATTAAATTGCATTGTTTATTGTGAAAATGTGGGGTTTATATACGTTGCTGAATTTATAACCAGTACAAATTGCTATCTTTTCTTGTTACCTCTGTAAGATGCCTGATTTGCACTATCGTCCTTCCATCTCTATTAACTAAACACTCTGATCAACAATGAGATCCTGTCTTGTTATTCTAGCCTTCAAACCACCATGTTGTTTCTGTGTGTGAGCGCAGTCTTTCCCACATTTTATTCCTAGCGGGAGTGCAGCTGATGAATGAGAGCTTTGTGTTCAGTGTGTTTTATAAACCTGAATGCCTGTGCGCTAAGTGATCCTGTTAACCCCTCCACTGCCGGAGATGCCTGGGAGGTAGTGCTGGATGAGGCGGCTTAGTTCTGGCTGGGGAGGAAGAAGTTAATGGCTGCATCCAGGGTTTCTTTCATTTGATATAATGATGGTGCGGAATAATGTACCTGATCACCCCAGATTTTCCTGGCCTTTCAGATGTTGCTATGTGAACAATTTATTTCTCCTTGAGGAATCCAGGAAACAATGATACTCTTACTTTGTGGTATTTGTGTTTATAGGAAAATAATGGTCACTCGAAACACACATTTTTGTTCAGTGTCTGGATAAAATAGCCAAATGATGATCTTCAATGCGTAGTCCACAGAACTAAAATGTATTTCTTATTAGTGATGCACGATGCACCGAAATATCGATACTACTAACGATATTTCGGGCAGAAAAAAGGTTCGGTTCCAGGATTTCCTGGTATCGATACTTTATGTTAAACTGCCTAATAACGCAGCTTAACATAAAGTATGGTGCAGAGAACACGGCCGGCGGCTACCTGAGCGCCAGCCATGTTCTCTGTGTGCCGCCCCCTGGTGTCCCCTCCTCCGCCCGTGCGCTCTCCGCTCCCGGCGGCGCCAAATTTAAATAGCCGGCACATAGCGATCGCTAGTGCCGGCTATTTTACAGGGTAGATGCCGCTGTCACACCTGACAGCGGCATTAACACCTCCTGAGCCGCTCCATATGCAGCAGGAGTCTGCTGCATATGGAGCAGCCCCCACTGCTAATGACCGCGGCCCGCGACCTCGTGGGCGGCAGTCATTTAACTATTCCCCCCACACTCAGGACCCACTGCTGCAGCCGGGTCCCCCGTACCCACCAGTTCCCGCTGCTGCAGCCGGGTCCCCCGCGCCGCACCACCACCAGGACCTGCCGGTGCAATGCACCCTCCGGTGTCCACAATCCTGCCCCCCCGCTTCCTTCGGGGTCCTCCGGTACAGTGGCACAGCAACTCCCAGCATACCTTCTTGTGGGGAGTTGTTGTGCACAAGGAGGTATGCTGGGAGTTGTTGTGTCAGGAGGCTGCTAATGCACTACAACTCCCAGCAGCATACCTTCTTGTGCACTACAACTCTCAGCATACCTCCTTGGGCACAAAGTTATGCTGGGGGTTGTAGTGCACAAGGAGGTATGCTGCTGGGAGTTGTGGTGCATTAGCAGCCTCCTGACACAACAACTCCCAGCATACCTCTGTGTCCACTACAACTCCCAGCATACCTTCTTGTGGGGAGTTGCAGTGCACAAGCAGGTATGCTGGGAGTTGTAGTGCACAAGGAGGTATGCTGCTGGGAGTTGTGTTAGGAGGCTGCTAATGCACTACAACTCCCAGCAGCATACCTCCTTGTGCACTACAACCCCCAGCATACCTCTTTGTGCACAATGAGGTATGCTGGGGGTTGTAGTGCACAAGAAGTTGTACTGCTGGAAGTTGTGTCAGGAGGTTGCTGCTGCACAACTGCAACTCCCAGCATACCTCCGTGTGCACTACAACTCCCAGCATACCTTCTTGTGCACTACAACTCCCAGCACACCTTCTTGTGGGGAGTTGCACACAAGGAGGAATTCTGGGGATTTGTAGTGCACAAGGAGGTATGCTGAGGGTTGTAGTGCACAAGGAGGTATGCTGGGAGTTGCAGTTGTGCAGCAGCAGCCTCCCGACAAAACATCCCAGCATACCTCTTTGTGTACTACAACTCCCAGAATACCTCCTTGTGTACTACAACTCCCAGCATACCTTCTTATGCACCACAACTCCCAGCATACCCACTTGTGCACTACAAATCACCACAAGAAGGTATGCTGGGAGTTGTAGTGCATAAGAAGGTATACTGGGAGTTGTGCACAGGGAGGTATGCTGCAGGGTAGAGAGGAATTAAAAAGTGTTTAAAAAAAGTTTAAATTAAAAAAACAATAATCATAATAAAGGTTCTAATAATCCCTGTTCCCTTTTTAAAAAAAAAAATATATTATATTTGTATTTTTACATATTTTTTTTCCAAACTTTATTTAGTATCGAATTAGTATCGAGTATCGAAATAAGAAAGCTGGTATTGGTATTGAACTCAAAATTCTGGTGTCGTGACATCCCTATTTCTTATATGTAAAAATCCATCAATACAATATAGATTTCCCTGTTTTATGCAAGAAAATAACAAGAATTAAGATTATGAAGATTTATTCAAAGGTTAGAGAGACACAAGTTCATTTGTTACCTGTGTTTTTATGACTTGGGATCTCCCATACACATACCACTCCAGGTCTAGGGACCCCAGGCTGCAGGCCATGTCGCTGGCTTTATGTAATAATTGTGAAAATATTCTTACAGATGGATTCCTTTAAAAATATTTCAAATTTTGTTGAGATGGCAGGATCCAGTTCAAAGCTATGTTCAAACCAAGTAAAAAAGAAAAGGCGTCCGCTTTTTCTATGTAAAATGACGTCTGTTATTAACGCATTTTAATTGACCTCAATGGAATGCATTAAAGTCAATGGGATGACGGCCGCCCAATGCATGTAGTGTAAATAATTGATGTTGTTTTCGCAGATGTCAAGATCATGACAATCGTCTTTTGCAAACAGATGTTATTTTTTAGTTCATACATTCTTCTTTTTTACCGTTCCTTTCTATTAAATTCAATGAACTTTTCCATGTTAGACAAACCCAAAAGGCAATCAGTCCACCTGAACTCGAATAATGTACCAACAGCCGTCATTGTAATGACAGGCGTCCAAAACGCGAAATGACAACTCAAAATGACGGACATCATTTTACAACATAAAAAAAGGAAAGAAAAAACATAGCTTAATGGTGCGTTCACAGCTACAGGATCTGCAGCTGATTTTCTGCAGCAGATTTCATTTAAATAACTGAACACAGTATCAAATCTGCTGCAGATCCTGTAGGTGTGAACGCATCCTAAAACTCCTGGCAATTCTGTGGTCTGCTGCTAAAGTCAGTGGAATAAGCATTTACCTCAGGTCCCATAGATTTGCATTGCAAAACACTTCAGGCAATTTTGTATACCACTCGCTTTAGCAGTGGACTCCTGAGATGCTGAGTTTTTTATAACTGGATCCTGCCACCACAACAAAATGGGAGGCAAGTAAGACCTGAGCCGTTTAGAAATATCAAAGGGGTTATCCAGCGCTACAAAAACATGGCCACTTTTCCCCCTACTGTTGTCTCCAGTTCAGGTGCAGTTTGCAATTAAGCTTCATTTACTTCAATGGAACTGAGTTTCAAAACCCCACCCAAACTGGAGACAACAGTAGGGGGAAAGTGGCCATGGTTTTGTAGCACTGGATAACCCCTTTAAAGGGGTTATCAAGTGCTACAAAGACATGGCCACTTTCTTCCAGAGACAGCCCCACTCTTGTCTCCAGCTTGGGTGGGGTTTTGCTGCTTAGTTCTATTGAAGTGACCCGGGTGACTCAGCACAGCTGCTGTTTCCTGGGGGTGCTGAGGAGCTGACAGCATCGGAGGGGGAGACAAATGTTCCATGCTTACCTGCCTGCTCTCTCGTTGCACTCCTGTTTGAGTCTCCGGGTCCCCGCTCACTGACTGCCTGCTCAGCCAATCACTGGCTGCAGCAGGATGGCACACTGATTGAGCGGGCCATCAGTGAGCGGGGACCCGGAGACTCAAACAGGAGCCCAAGGAGGGAGAGCAGGCAGGTAAGCATGGAATGTTTATTATTCTTACCGCTGCGGCAGCTTATTGGTTAAACATGGCTGTCACTACATTCACATAGCTGATTTTCCCTCTGCTGTGAGTATTCAGTGAACGCCTTGTTTAACCGATTAGCTGCTGCGTCTGTAAAAATAACGCAGGACAATGCGAGAAAAAAAACGAGCTGCAGGAGTGGAGGTCGGATAACCGAGGCAATATTTGGTGTTGTTTTTTTCACGATTAATGGCATAGCCCTACTGCATGGTAGGTTCACATGTAGCGTGTATGGAAAGAGGTGCTACGCCAGTAAGTGAATCAAGAACATAAGACCAAGAGCCACAGGAGTCCACATTGTAAATAAATTCTAATTAGCTTGGTATAGAATACATATATACAGCCTCTCTTTTATTCTGTTACCTATACTGTAGCCTCATTGAGCCATGTGTTAAAAAAGTGGCGTTGTCCATAACAACCAATTATGTTTGGATAAACACCTGCAGTTTGGTAGCTATAAGTAACAGGGCTGCTTTTATGAGACATGCACACATGAGGATGACTGTATAGAACTTACGCAACTATTAAACTTCCATCGAAATAACTCTGCTTTATGGAGAACACCTGCCTAAGCAGAAGAACACTTTTTTACATTTTTATGGCGTGCAGTGTAGTTGCTGGAAGGAAGAACACACCTTAATATGTGGTTACACATAGAATGAGTCATTAATTCCCAGCATAGTACACAGGTATGGCTCATTGTGTTATGTAAAGTTGGCATCTGATGGACTGTTAGGGCATGATCAAAGCAGGCTTCCTGCAGCATCGGCCATAGCCAAACAGGATACTTCTGGTTTCACACCTTCATTGTGATTTATGCGTTACAGCCAAATATACTGCCAAGAATTTTTCTTCTTTCAAATCAACTGGTTTCGGAAAGTTATATAGATTTGTAATTTACTTGTATTAAAAAATCTCAAGTCTTCCCATACTTATCAGCTGTTGTATAACCTGCAGGAAGTGGTGTATTCTTTTCAGTCTGACACAGTGCTCTCTGCTGCCACCTCTGCCCGAGACAGGAACTGTCCAGAGCAGCAGCAAAACTCCATAGAAAACCTCTCCTGCTCTTGTACATACTTGATGCTATCCTTGCAGCATGGAATGGAATGGTGGTAGTGACATGTGTAACAGATTTAGGAAATGCTGGAGTTAACTTAGAGACAGCTTGTAGCTTGTCCTACTGACAGATACCAATACTCTCAGAGACAAGGTCTCTGCTTGTAGCTTGTCTGTCTTGCAGGAAGTGGTGTAGCTACCATAGAGGCAGGGTAGGCATTTGCTATGGGGCCCATGCAGGAGCGGGGCTTGGGAATGCACAGGGAAGATAAGAGTCTCCTTTGTCCTTCTGCTTAACCCCTTATGTACTGTAGTGTATAGGTGACCCAGTGTTCACTTACATGCTGCAACTTAAAAAAAAGGTTAATATGCAGAGGACAAGATCTCTGCTTCACTCCTCTGATAACCCCTGATCTCTGGGGTGCTGCAATCAAGAAGGAAAATGTGCCAGAGGCCAGGGGTTATCAGCGCATGCGCAGTGAAGCAGAGAGCTCATTGTCTTCCTTTTTAACATTTTTCTGTGTTGCAGCATGTTAGTGAACATTGGGTTTCTTACACACTACAGTACATAAGGGGTTAAGCATAAAGTAGTCAGCTCCTGGATCTATGTATTTAACCATAACAACTCCTAATGGGTCCTTATAGTTAAATACAGTGGACTGACAGACCAAGCAGCCATTGTCTCATTGTCATTGTCTCTGTCTGTTCTGCCAGTCACTTTTGTAGCTGTTTCTGCCTCTGGTCACAAGAGATTTAAGTTTTTGGCCACATCACCGAGTACATACATATACATATGTATATATATATGTTTTTTTTGCTATGGGGCCCCATAAATCCTAGCTATGCCCCTGCTCGCAGGTACTTCATAAACACTTCATTTGGACATCGGAGTCACGGGCCTTGAAGGCAATATCTCCTTGGGTTTGACCTTTATAGACTAGACACTTCATTGTCAGAATGTGCTTGTAGGCAAGATCATGGAACTGAACAATTGAATCTAAAACTATCCCTTTATTTGCCATGTCTATACTGTACTAATACTGTACACAAAATATCGAGAAGTTGCTGACTAGTCTGACCAGCAGAAACAGGTAGAAAACATGCTCTGGCTGAATCCAGGCTCAAACAGGTATTAGCTCTACCACTTTCTAGGTTAATAAGGAGCTCGACTCAGGACTGCTGTCATTGAATGGGAGACATGACCAAAGCATCTTTCATGCACGTGACAACTGGGTGTGGCAAAGATAATATACCTTATTGTATGGTGTTTAACTGTGTTACAGGTAAAAAGGCAGTACATACAAAAAAAAAATCATACAATGCCCAATACACAGTTGAAGATACACGGAAGCTATCCCTCAGCCACACACACCTTCATATGATAATACTTCACTTATCAGATCACTCTCCTGATGTCATCAGTGACAGGTAGGCTACTATGTTGTGTGATGTAACTGTTTTTTGTTTTTTTAGTTCCTCCCTATTATGAAGATCTTGGTTTGCCATCAGTGAATGGAGACAATATTATTTAGTTAGAAATTGTGTTGGGCACCACAGTGAACTAAACTAATGGGCAATGGGTGTGGACTTGCTGCACTATCCAATTGGTTTGACTTTGGGCCAAACCTGAGAACGGAATCTAAGCAACTCCTTGGTTTTCTTCCTTTTCCCCTTCAGCTGTTGCAAAACTATGATTCCCATCATGCTTGGACACCCTTTGGCTGTGCAGGCATGATGCCTGCAGGTTGTGCACCATCGCTTTATGGGATATGGAAGCTAAGTGCAAGGGGCAACCAGGTAACTGCCACAAGAGTGGTCCTGGTGGTGGCTGGCTGAGTGCACCAGGTGACAATGATGCGAGGCACTATATGGTCAGGAAAGCCATACATTTCCTGGGTGAAGTGTAGGTTCTAGATTGGTGGCATAGTAGTGTAGTCAGTAAAGATGATACATTGATCCTCTCAATAGACCATAAAATCTTGCCACAGACATACCTCCAAATGATGTCAGTCAGCGTACAAGAAGTTTTTATCAATCCATCTGGGACAAAAATGTATCAGCAACCAATCACAGATCATGTTAGCTAAACTCTGATTGGTTGTTACTTGTCTGAGACAAAAATCAGACACACTTTTATTTCCTACAAAATTGATTAAATCTTGGCCTGTTGTGTTCTGGAATTTTCTGAGTTATGCAAAGACCTTCTGACCCACTGGATTTTGATACAGTGAATTATATATTGCAAAAATTGTAGTTTGCTGACATGAAGTCATTGGAGGGATAACTGTAGATTTAATTACCTCACCTAAGTGGGTGTGGACATATTACTTGTATACACATATACCAATATGTTTTTGCAAATATGACATTTGCATTGAAATAAATGGCGTCCATACTAAATGCTATAATTATCAAGTTCCACTTTTTGATACCTTTAGCATTTTCCTTGCCGCAGTAAGTGGGTGTTTCAGTCAGTGTGACCACTTTACAGCTGTTTTCCACCATTTTTCCATGGACATCCTGCATATTGTGCCACTTTTTATTTGTAAAGTATTGTGATGCAATTTTATCCATTGTGAGATCACTCCAGCGGGAAGTAAAAGTCAGCTGTGGTCACATGAGATCATCGCTGTAGACAACCTGTCCTGGTGCTCCATCACTTACAAGGAATGGTGACTACTAAAGAGCGGTAAAGTAAGGCACTCTTGTTATTGTGATGTTTCTGGCATATTTATTTTTTCCATGTGGATTTGGTCTTCCATATAAACAGTTCTGGATAGAGCTGTGAGTATTTTTTACCACAGTAAACTCATTCCAGATGGTGTAAAAGTACCTAAAACTCAGTTATGCTACCATCGAAAGCTGAAGTGCGGAAAATACTCTTAAATACAAATGATGTAGCAGTCGGGTATAAACAGAGCATTACATTGTCATAGAAGATCACACTGCCCACCACTGAACACCTCTGCACACATGCTATTTCAGTGCTATTCTCCGCACACAATGTGAGTTATTTCATAGTGACGCCTACCATGTGACTCTTAGTACAATTTATGGGTGATTTGTTTGTTGGCTCTAGTCCTAGAAAACATTGTTTGACTGAGCAGCTCCAAAGGAAAGCTGCAGTGCTGGAAAATGTCATTCCCTTGCTTATAGCTCATAGCAGAAATTCTCAGAAAGACATAAATCCAAATGTACGGTTTCCAAATATCAGCTCATTAACATTGTTCCGTTTGGAAAGAGTGGAATGCTAATCTAGTACCTCATACAGCGCGCCAGAGACAAAGGATTAGGTAACACATTCTAATTCCCTTGAATGAATAGTGGCCATTACAATGTGTCATAGATCTGACTGGTCTTGGATGCAGGAAATCAAACAACATAGTTGTATTTTAATGGAGAAGCTCTACAGTCATACATGCTTGTAATTCAATTCAAGGACTCACCAATAGCATAATTCGTCAATCTTTATTCAGTATCCATTACCATACAAGTGTGAACGTTCAGCAGAACGCATTTTGGCATAACCACCTTTATCAAGTGCCTAGTACAGCGTGCAATCTGTCTAACTTCAATAACAAAAAAGTCTTTTGGATTGGATTTGTTTGCTGGGATTGTGCTCCTGTCCACATGCACCACCGGACTTCACACAGAGTGCTGCTCTGAACTTTTCTCCATACATGCTTGTAGTCACATGTATATCAAGCCTATAGTGTAGTTACCTATTCTATTAACTCCAGGAGGAATGGGCAGCTTCAGTAGCTGCGGAGTGCATTGTGTGGTTCTGCAGCAGCTGAGGAAATAATCAAAGAATACACACCCTGTGCTCTGTCCCATTGTAATACTGACCTTATTGTAATACTGTCCTCTGTGCTCTATCCCCATTGTAATACTGTCCTCTGTGCTCTGTCCCCATTGTAATACTGTCCTCTGTGCTCTGTCTCCATTGTAATACTGTTCTCTGTTTTCTGTCCCCATTGTAATACTGTCCTCTGTGCTCTGTCCCCATTGTAATACTGTACCCTGTGCTCTGTCCCCATTGTAATACTGTCCTCTGTGCTCTGTCCCCATTGTAATACTGTCCTCTGTGCTCTATCCACATTGTAATACTGTCCTCTGTGCTCTATCCACATTGTAATACTGTCCTCTGTGCTCTATCCACATTGTAATACTGTCCTCTGTGCTCTATCCCCATTGTAATACTGTCCTCTGTGCTCTATCCACATTGTAATACTGTCCTCTGTGCTCTGTCCCCATTGTAATACTGTCCTCTGTGCTCTGTCTCCATTGTAATACTGTTCTCTGTCCCCATTGTAATACTGTCCTCTGTGCTCTGTCCCCATTGTAATACTGTTCTCTGTCCCCATTGTAATACTGTCCTCTGTGCTCTGTCCCCATTGTAATACTGTACCCTGTGCTCTGTCCCCATTGTAATACTGTCCCCTGTGCTCTGTCCCCATTGTAATACTGTACCCTGTGCTGTCCCCATTGTAATACTGTCCTCTGTGCTCTGTCCTCATTGTAATACTGTCCCCTGCGCTCTGTCCCCATTGTAATACTGTACCCTGTGCTGTCCCCATTGTAATACTGTCCTCTGTGCTCTGTCCCCATTGTAATACTGTCCTCTGTGCTCTATCCACATTGTAATACTGTCCTCTGTGCTCTATCCACATTGTAATACTGTCCTCTGTGCTCTGTCCCCATTGTAATACTGTCCTCTGTGCTCTGTCCCCATTGTAATACTGTCCTCTGTGCTCTGTCCCCATTGTAATACTGTCCTCTGTGCTCTATCCACATTGTAATACTGTCCTCTGTGCTCTATCCACATTGTAATACTGTCCTCTGTGCTCTGTCCCCATTGTAATACTGTCCTCTGTGCTCTGTCCCCATTGTAATACTGTCCTCTGTGCTCTATCCACATTGTAATACTGTCCTCTGTGCTCTATCCACATTGTAATACTGTACCCTATGCTCTGTCCCCATTGTAATACTGTCCTCTGTGCTCTATCCCCATTGTAATACTGTCCTCTGTGCTCTGTCACCATTGTAATACTGTACCCTGTGCTGTCCCCATTGTAATACTGTCCCCTGTGCTCTGTCCCCATTGTAATACTGTCCCCTGTGCTCTGTCCCCATTGTAATACTGTACCCTATGCTCTGTCCCCATTGTAATATTGTACCCTGTGCTGTCCCCATTGTAATACTGTCCCCTATGCTCTGTCCCCATTGTAATACTGTACCCTGTGCTGTCCCCATTGTAATACTGTCCCCTGTGCTCTGTCCCCATTGTAATACTGTCCCCTGTGCTCTGTCCCCATTGTAATACTGTCCCCTGTGCTCTGTCCCCATTGTAATACTGTACCCTGTGCTGTCCCCATTGTAATACTGTCCCCTGTGCTCTGTCCCCATTGTAATACTGTCCCCTGTGCTCTGTCCCCATTGTAATACTGTCCCCATTGTAATACTGTCCCCTGTGCTCTGTCCCCATTGTAATACTGTACCCTGTGCTGTCCCTATTGTAATACTGTCCCCTGTGCTCTGTCCCCATTGTAATATTGTACCCTGTGCTGCCCCCATTGTAATACTGTCCCCTGTGCTCTGTTCCCATTGTAATACTGTACCCTGTGCTGTCCCCATTGTAATACTGTCCTCTGTGCTCTGTCCCCATTGTAATACTGTCCTCTGTGCTCTGTCCCCATTGTAATACTGTTCTCTGTTCTCTGTCCCCATTGTAATACTGTCCTCTGTGCTCTGTCCCCATTGTAATACTGTACCCTATGCTCTGTCCCCATTGTAATAATGTCCCCTGTGCTCTGTCCCCATTGTAATACTGTACCCTGTGCTGTCCCCATTGTAATACTGTCATCTGTGCTCTGTCCACATTGTAATACTGTCCTCTGTGCTCTATCTACATTGTAATACTGTACCCTATGCTCTGTCCCCATTGTAATACTGTCCTCTGTGCTCTATCCCCATTGTAATACTGTCCCCTGTGCTCTGTCCCCATTGTAATACTGTCCTCTGTCCCCATTGTAATACTGTACCCTATGCTCTGTCCCCATTGTAATACTGTACCCTATGCTCTATCCCCATTGTAATACTGTCCTCTGTGCTCTGTCACCATTGTAATACTGTCCCCTGTGCTCTGTCCCCATTGTAATACTGTCCCCTGTGCTCTGTCCCCATTGTAATACTGTCCCCTGTGCTCTGTCCCCATTGAAATACTGTACCCTATGCTCTGTCCCCATTGTAATATTGTACCCTGTGCTGTCCCCATTGTAATACTGTCCCCTGTGCTCTGTCCCCATTGTAATACTGTACCCTGTGCTGTCCCCATTGTAATACTGTCCCCTGTGCTCTGTCCCCATTGTAATACTGTCCCCTGTGCTCTGTCCCCATTGTAATACTGTCCTCTGTGCTCTGTCCCCATTGTAATACTGTACCCTATGCTCTGTCCCCATTGTAATACTGTACCCTGTGCTGTCCCCATTGTAATACTGTCCCCTGTGCTCTGTCCCCATTGTAATACTGTACCCGGTGCTGTCCCCATTGTAATACTGTCCCCTGTGCTCTGTCCCCATTGTAATACTGTCCCCATTGTAATACTGTCCCCTGTGCTCTGTCCCCATTGTAATACTGTACCCTGTGCTGTCCCTATTGTAATACTGTCCCCTGTGCTCTGTCCCCATTGTAATATTGTACCCTGTGCTGCCCCCATTGTAATACTGTCCCCTTTGCTCTGTCCCCATTGTAATACTGTACCCTGTGCTGTCCCCATTGTAATACTGTCCCTTGTGCTCTGTCCCCATAGTAATACTCTCCCCCTGTGCACTGTCCCCCGTGCTCTGTCCCAATAGGAATACTGTCCAGTGTTCTGTCCCCATTGTAATACTGTCCCCGTGCTCTGTCCCCATTGTAATACCATCCTTATTGTAATAGTGTCCCCATTGCAATACTGTCCCCGTGCTCTGTCCCCATTGTAACACTGTCCTCATTGTAATAGTGTCCCCATTGTAATACTGTCCCCTGTGCTCTGTCCCCATTGTAAAACTGTCCCCTGTGCTCTGTCCTAATAGAAATACTGTCTTCTGTGTTCTGTCCCTATTGTAATACTGTCCCTATTGTAATACTGTTCCCCTGTGCTCTGTTCCCATTGTAATAAGATAATCCTTTAATAATCCTTTATCGTCCCACCATGGGGAAATTCAGTGTCCCCTGTGTCCCAATACTGTCCCCTGTGCTCCGCCCCATTGTAATAGTGTCCCCTGTGCGCTGTCCTCATTGTAATACTGTCCCCCTTGTGTTGTCCCCATTGTAATACAGCCCCACTGTCCCCTGCATTGCCCAGCATCCTGGCATGGAGCTGGTCCCCCTATCTTCCGATCTTTTTCCCTGTCACCGCGGGGACGCATCCTCCAGTAGGTGCAATGACGTCATATCAGTGCGCCTGCTGGAGGGGGAGATCACGTTCAGGCCAGGGCGGGCGGCCTGGACTGAGCTGAGCGCAGGGGTGCTGGGCCGTGGCGGTACGGACGGCATCCAGGGAGGCTAGAGCAGGTGATGGGTGGCGGGGGGGGGGCACCCTGAGCAGGAGAATGGCGCTCAGACACGCGTGCAGGGCGTCGCATGTTAGCGGCCAGGCCAGGTGAATGTCCAGGGGTGAGGCGCGCATGGCACACTATTCAACCCTACTGGGTGAGGTTTCGGGGAGTGCCACCAGCGCCCCCTAGCTGGCGGCACCCCATGCCATCTCCCGGCCCAAGAATCGGCCCTGCTTGATATCAATAAAGAGTAAAGCCCCTATTACACGGGGAGATGGAGAGGAGCAAACAAGTGCTGTCAGAGCTTGTTTGCTCCTCTTTCCTCGCTCGCTGCCGGTACAGGTGATTGCTAGATCGTCCGGGCAGCCCATGGAAGATAGCAGCGGTCTGCACGGTGGCAGCAGATCATTGCTATCTAAGTCTTTTGTCTTTTAACATGTTGAAAGACAACGGCCGGCAACAATCAGCGGACATCGTTCATGTCAGCTGATTGTTGTCTTCTATTACACAAGATGATTATTGGCCGATATCGTTACGTGTAACAGGGCCTTTCAGAGTGCAAAATCCAATGTGTAGTCTTCTCAGGGGGCAAGGAGGTTCCAGCTAAAAAATCTGCTAAAAAAGTGTTTGGTAGCATAAAGGGGGTGGTCTACTTATATAGAGCTGCAGCTTCTATAGGGAACCTTGGCTCTCCAGCTGTTGCAAAACTACAACTTCCATCATGCCATTGGCTGTCCAGGCATGATGGGAGTTGTAGGTATGCAACAGCTGGAGAGCCAAAGTTCCCTACTCCTGTTCTATAGAATATAATAGTAGAAAAGTCAGTCTCAGAACAAGGTGTTCTAGATGGGGGGGGGGGGGGGTATCGGACTTCTCAGGAGGTTTCACTGTACATTAAAGTATATAGTTGCCTATATAATACATACAGTAACAGCTCTTATTACTGAATTATAACATGAAATCGGTTTATTCTGCAGTACGTTTTAATTCACAAAGTGCTTCAAAATCTCTTTACCCTCTAACTTGATATTTAGTTTCATTGATAATGTGACATAAAATCTTTCTTTGCAGATTATCACTACAAAACAAATACACAGCGGGAAGGACTCCTAGTAACAATGATTACAACGTTGTGACAAGTCAAGATAACGGTATGCACCCAGCCCAAAAACAAATACCTCAACTGCGCCAAAACCCTACGATGTCATGCTAGATTTTATGAAGAGAAATCTGCAGCATAATGTCCCAGGCTGGAAACATCAGCCATCAATAGAATAGGGAACTTGAAATGTACATTTTAGGTAAAGACAAGTGTTTCGTATTAATAAGGATTGCTAATGTTTTGTGCCCTACCTGAAAATTACAGTTAAACCCCCCCCCCCCGTACTCTATATACTGTTCTCTACACCATCCACAAGCTTAGATGCTGCACCTTTGATATATGTCTGTATAACACTTTTTCTGTGTCTTCTTTCTGCTTTAAAATCTCTTCATTTCATCAGCTGACAGTGTCTCCTAGGTGGGGCTTGGGAGAGGGCCGAACTACTGTGAAGCACCACCCAGGCAACACTGTAAACCGAAGAAATAAAGCGATTTTAGAGCAGAAAGAGGACACACAAAAGTGGTAGGGTAAATGCACACTAAGCAATTCTTGTGGAATTGTTGAGAAAAGATTTCTGCTTGAAATTTCTCTCCTATTCAGGAGCGGAATTCAAGCAGAATTTAAGCCCCATTGACTTCTATAGGATTCCTCTAGCGGAATCCGCCCATGTAAATTCTTTAGGCGGAACGCGGATTCCGTGCGGAATCCAGATGGAAATTTGCCCTTTGTGCAATACAATAGAAAACAATGGGAGCCAAGACTGCTCATTTTTTTACAGATAGAATTTCGATTCGATTCGAATTGGATTCCGTGCACATTTTGATGCAGGTATATATCAAATGTGCTCTAATACAGGTATACAGGTATATATCAAAAGTGCTCTAATACAGGTATACAGGTATATATTAAATGTGCGCTAATACAGGTATACAGATATATATTAAATGTGCTCTTATACAGGTATATATCAAATGTGCTCTAATACAGGTATACAGGTATATATCAAATGTGCTCTTATACAGGTATATATCAAATGTGCTCTAATACAGGTATATATCAAATGTGCTCTAATACAGGTATACAGATATATTTTAAATGTGCTCTAAGCTTGTGGATGGTGCGCAGAACTGCACATAGAGTAAGAGGGTGACAATATCACTTTAAAATCTTAGTGGTCTAATGTGGGATGTATTTTCCTTGCATTAGGACACATTAGCAAAACAATTTTATATTATTTAAAGAAAATAACGGTGTGATTGTGTCAGTTTGGTGATTGTGGAAGTCCCACTATGTGTGTTCTACAAGGACAAAGGTTATGTAAATGGCTAGAGTTATATATAATACACGTCAATGGAAATTTCCCAGTGACATGTCTGTAAGGAATATTTGCATAAACATCACATTCATGTTAGAACCTGATAATCATAGTGAGATGAATGACATTAGATAGGAGTTGCTCATCTTTTCCTGCAAAAGCAGTTTGTTGCAGATTACTTTTGTAGGAAGTTCTCTCTTGTGCCAACCACTGATCTACTAACATGAAGTGGCCTCTCTTTTTTATTTTTATCTAGGGGTTATCCAGTGAAAATCTTTTTCTTTCAAATCAACTGGTTTCAGAAAGTTATATAGATTTGTAATTTATTTATAAGTCTTCCCATACATATCAGCTGCTGTATGTCCTGCAGGAAATGATGTTTTCTTTTCAGTCTGACACATTTCTCTCTGTCCAGAGCAGGAATGGTTTTTTATGGGAATTTGCTGCTGCTGTGGACTGTCTGTTCCTGTCTTGGACTGAGATGTCAGCAGAGAACACTGTGTCAGACTAAAAAGACAACATTTCCTGCAGGACATACAGCAGCTGATAAGTATAGTAGGACTTGAGATTTTTAAATAGAAGTAAACTACAAATCTATATAACTGAAACCAGTTGATTTGAAAATGAAGGAATTTCACTGGATAACCCCTTTAACACCTAGTCTGAGTTCACCCTTATAGAAGCATTAAGCTACACAGTGCCTTGTTTTATGCCATGTAAACCTTTCAATGTTACATACTGCAAAGTTGCATTTAATAATTGTCAGTATATAATCCAGTTTGAGTTGAGCAAAATTTCGAGCATGCTTTGCTCTTCTCTAAATCCAATTGCTTATTTGGTCACAAGCCACATGTGACCTTGCCAGCATTAACCTCACTGTAGGTCGCATGTGACTGCCACCTGCTTATAACTTTTCAAGTTTTTTCTACAGCCAAATTAAAGCTCTAACAAGTTCATCCAACAGCAACTCGCAAACAAATCTTTTTTCAAATCGTTGTTCACACAAGTACAAAGTAGCCCTAACCTTAAGGTGTTATTTTGGTAACAAAAACAATATTCTAAATGATCTCCCTTCCCAGTACCACGCTATGTCTAATATACATGTCTAATCTATCTTGCACCCTTTTCCTATTTTTCTTTCCCATATTTACCCACTCTGGATGTCTAAAATCATCTTCTCTGTATCCTTTCTGACAACATGCTGCTCCCTCTTCCCCCTCCCTTTGTAGACACAGGACATGTAATCTCCTCTTTGGGGGCCAGGTTAGCTGTCTTTTGACTTGGAGACATCATCTGCATCATCTCCATGCACCTCATCACTGCTAGTGAATGTGCTACTTGTGTAGACTTACATGTGTCCCTGAGCCCAGGTTTCTATAGTATGAAAAGTTATACTTCTATCTCTGCTTGCTGTCATTCATCTATGTATGTTGTAAATGTATGTTTTTAGAGTCTGGATGGAACTAGAATGTTTTCATTCACAGTCAGCAAGCTGAGATCTAAACCTACACTACACCCCCGGTAAACTGATGCCGTTATGCAGCACATAGCTACACAATGCTACATAATCAGCTAGTATGGAATACATATTGGGGTGATGTGATGCAAAATCAGTGAAAAAAAAAACAGTCCTGTGTTTACTGTGCAATAGTATTGACGGCAGTGGGCAGGAAAGAAAGCTAAGAGGGCGAGGATGAAAACAGACCAATCAGGGAGATGCATGATGGGAAATGTAGTTTCCTGGCCGGCCCCATCATGGATATAGATCGGCTTTTAGAAACTCAAGAATGGCAGCAGCTAGAAATACAGGAGAAGGCTCAAAATACTCAGGAGGACTTGGTAAGTAAGGGTACTATTACGTGGGCTGATAAAGGCACAATCAATATTGTCTGCTAGATCGGCGCTTGCTTACTCAGGCCTATTACACTGCCTGATAATAGTTTAGCAAGGGCTGCATGGACATCCAAGCTAGGGACAAGATCCATCCAAGCCTTCTGTGACATCAGAGGATGATATGTTGTCTACAGAGAGAGGAAGAAGCTAGGGAGCTTGGGACAATGCACATTTACATCTACTTTCAACTTCCTGTCATGGGTGAATCACACAAAAGCACACTGAAGCCAGTACTATTAGTGATTATTGACTAAAGAAGTCTTTCTAGCAACACTCCTGGCCAATGATCGGCTCGTCTAAAAGGTCCTTTAGACTGTAAGGGAATGTGCACACTACGGGTTCCGAGCAGAGAACGTCCACCCGTCCGATAGGCTCCATTCTATGCCCAGGCAGATTCTGCCATCCACCCAAAGAATTGCCATGACGAAATCTGTGACACGATGAAGCAATAGAATGCTATATTACTATACTGCATAGATCTCAATGAGAGATCAATGTGGCTATACTAGATGTCCCCCAGGGGGGCTTCTAGTATAAGTGTAAAAAAAGAAAAAAAAAGTTTTATTATTAATTAAAAAAAAACTCCTCTAATAAAAGTTTGAATCACCCCCCTTTTTCCATGTTATAAATAAAAATAAATAAATATGTTTTTTATCGCCCCATGCGTAATCGCCCAAACTATTAATTTATTTCATTCTTGATCTCGCACGGTAAATGGCATAAGCGCCAAAAAATCCCAAAGTGCAAAATTGCGCATTTTTCGTATCAAATCCAGAAAAATTGTAATAAAAAGCTATTAAAAAGTCGCATATGCGCAATCAAGATACCGATTGAAAGTAAACATCATGGCGCAAAAAATTACACCTCACACAGCCCCATAGACCAAAGGATAAAAGCGATATAAGCCTGGGAATAGAGCGATTTTAAGGAACGTATATTTGTTTAAAATGGTTTGAATTTTTTAAAAGCCATCAAATAAAATAAAAGTTATACATGTTACATATCGTTGTAATTGTAAAAACAAAGACCCCCAAATTAAAAAAAAATGTTTTTTTTTCAATTTCACCACACATTGAATTTTTTTCTGGTTTTGCAGTGTACTTTATGCAAAAATTTTGCAAAGTACAATTAGTGGTGCAAAAAATAAGGGCTCATGTGGGTTTCTAGGTAAAAAAAAATGCAACTGCTATGGCCTTTTAAGCACAAGGGGGAAAAAATTAAAACGCAAAAATTAAAATTGGCCCGGTCCTCTAAGGGTTAAAGAATATCCACTAGATTACTGGCTTGTCACAGAGACTATATGTGCCCTAATGTGTTTTCCTAACTCACTAGAGATCTGTATTTCTGATGTTTCTGTATTTGTGATTTTATCGCACATCTGCTGCACATGGATCTGTTAATGTTGCCAAAGAATCCAAATGTTTTCTTCTGTTCTTGTGCCAGTGAAGTAACTCAAAATAGCATGTTAAACTAAAGCCTCATTAAGCAAATCATATACATTGCTTACCTGGTACATAGACATGAGTCAGCATGAACGCTATGCTATATTTGCCAGAAACTCCACCAATGTCATGAGCAAGCCCTGGCTGGCCTCTCCTGTGTTACAAAATGAGGTCTTATCTGCAGGACATATGTGCTAAATGAGTCTCCGTGAGTCTCTTTGTCTTATACTTGCTAATCCATATTTATTTCTCCGAGGTTATAGCTCATATTAACTTTTGTGGTGTGTACTATATGGCATTCTTCTTTTGCCATAAATTTTTTAGCTAGTTTTAAGATGTGTTTATATGTAGGGGTTGCACTTTTATTGCAGATTGTCAGGGTTAAAGTGAACCTGCTGTAAAACTGCACGCTGTTCGAAGTGCAAAAGCACACCTCAACCACTCACCACCTCACTTGAGTATTTGACTACACCGTACATTACTATGGGTAATGTTTCTTTCTATGTACTGGTAAGGAGATGAGTGCTGTATGTGGTCTTTGACCCAGTTACAACTACTCAAGGATATTGCTGTGAAGAGCCTGGCACACAGAAATAACTGGATGTAACAGGAGGCACAATGCCTAAGGGTACGTTCACACCTACAGGATCCCCAGCAGATCTGCAGCAGATTTGATGGTGCAGATTTGCTGTTTATATATGATGTTTATATATGCTGTTTTCAGTTATTTAAATGAAATCTGCTGCGGATCTGCTGCAGATCCGCAGCGGATCCGCAGCAGTGATAAAAGCTGCGGATCCGGTAAGTGTGAACGTACCCTTATGGTTTCTTATTCTCGCAAAGGCACAGAACTCAGCGATTACTATAACAGTCTCTCTATTAAGGAAACAGAAATATGGTTTCAAGTTGTCAATGAGGGCACATAGCTTTATGGACTACTGTCTCTTTTAGAACAACCTGCAACAACTTAACATGGCAGAACACATGGGTCAGTACTGTGACCACAATCTCTGGTCACAGTATATCCAGGGCCTACTTCAATTTAACACAGTTCCAGGAAGTGATCCAGGGCTGAGCAGCTGATGACGCGGCAGAGGGCGGCCGGCACTAGGGACAGTCGGAGCGGTTGGGCCGGCCGCCCGAAGATGACATCATCATCACAAGATCCACACGGATCAGGTGAGTATAGAGCACTACACTTCCGGGTCTAGCGTGCGTGGGGGGGGGGGGAACACAGGGAAGGGGGCCATTCACTAACATAACATACATTACAAAGTTGTATAACTTTGTAATGTGTTATTTAGTGAATAATTGCTTACCGATGCACTACCTCTTTAAGCTTGAGGCCCCAGTCTGGACACACAAGGGGAGATTTATTATCCTGTGCCCTATTGTACGCCATGAAAAAGCCGCAGATCTTTTTGCAAAACATCCAGTATGTGGAAAAATCTGTGCCTTTTTTACCAGGCAGGCAGGGCAACATGGGCAACATGGATGGGCAGGCAGGGGGTCGTGGCAAGGTGATAGGAGGCGCCTGATTTATCATTATTTATACAGGGCAGGTTTGCAAAAGTTGCCACGACACACACACGTTGCAATAAAATGGCCGTTGTTTTGAGTGTCAAACAACGTCTGTTGTATTATGTGTTTCTCCGAACGATAATCCATTTTCAGCTGTAGGCACATTATTTTACACCTATAGAAGTCTGCTGGCTGTATAGGTGTGAATGAAAATCAAATAACCATTCACTTTCATTACATTACATTACATTTGCAGGACGGCCAGTTGGTGTATGAATAAGTGTTTGTGAATAACTGCCATAGAAGATAGACACGTTGGTTATTTTACTGTATATGGCCGCAGTGAACAACTGCTGTAGTTAATGTACTGTGTGCACAACAATGGCTGTTGTTCTATTGAAATCAATAGAACAAAATAAATTCAGAAACCTACGACCATTGTCTTTAATGACCACTTACAGCTGTAGGTTTCCAAATTTATTACACTGTGTGAACATAGCCTAATAACGTTCCTCATTGATGTTAATGTGAAAATGGACAGTAGTGCACACACCTGTTCCCTGTTTCCATATTTGTTTTATTTTCACTCAAAATTATGGCCGTATTTTGGTATCATTTTTGTGTTTGTGAACATAGCCTTAATGTTATGTCATAGAACAACATATTACAATCTGTAAGTATAATAATATATATATACACATAATAAAATATGCTCAATTCTTTCTATTGTTTTCTTTTAATGCTTACGGCAACGATTTCAGATTTTCTTGGAAATCAGCATATGATGACTCTATAGCGCAATACAATTTTCCTAATCTGTTTATTTATGCTAACAATGCGGTCACTATGTGGCCAACAACTGCCTTCTGTTCAGAGCTGTAAATGCAGCCATTTATTTAGCACTGCTGGGATTTTTCTTATTATCATAATACTGTGTCATAAATGCCAATAAGAAACAAAGAGTTTGCTTCCTTTGCCATTAGAGAATGCTTTGCCTTTTACCTTAAGGTTATATAAATTATAGTACATGGTGTATTTTCACATGGCTGTCTTGCTACAAAATATTTGGTATAAAACAATTAATAAAATTACAATAAACTCCTTTTATAACAGTTCCAAAACCTTAGTTCTATGGAGCAGTATTAGGCCATGTTCACACTATGAAAAAGAACGGCTGTATTTCACAGTTGTTGCAGCTGTTCTTTTTACATAGTGTGAACATAGCCTTACAACGCCAACAAGTAAACATGGGTGAATACTGTAGGGTACAATCAGTTACACAGGAAAAATTTTTTCCAAACCTTATAGTGTGTTTACAGTATACAGTGGTTCAGGAGGCAAGTTTGAAAACCGGGCAGTGTCTTCCCTTAGGAAATAATGTAAATGTGTTTAACTGGTTCCAGCACCCACCAATAATTACCTACAGTATCATTTATTACATACAAAAGTGTCCAGCTTAATCACCGCAGTACAGGACAGAACAGCACTATATACTGTACAGAACATTTTAAACAAGAAATGTTCAACAAAACCAGCAATTATAGTATAGTAGTCACCAGCCCCTCACTCATCCTTTACTATATAGTGCCCCAACCCTGTAAAGTATGGGAGATGGTGGAGCACTGACTGTACTACCACTGTACTGTATATGCACTCCAGCAGTCTTATACAGCACTGTACTGTATGTGAAGCCTCACCAGTGCTAAACTCACCACATACAACTCATGGTCCATGCTTTTAAAAACGTTTGGATATCGAGAAAAGTTTGAATTCCGAATGTTACTTCTGATTAAATTTTTGTTTGATTACTGAACAATTTGAATTCAGAAGCGTTTGACTGTTTCTCTAAAAATAAGCCCTACCCCGAAAATAAGCCCTAGCTTGATTGCATAGTTTCTTTTTTTTCTAAGTACAACTTCAATATAAGCTCCACATTAGGGTGCGTTCACACGTACAGAATCTGCAGCAGATGTGATGGCGCAGATTCAAAGCAAATCTGCAGCTTCAAATCAGCGCCTTCAAATCTGCTGCAGATCATGGACGTGTGAATGTACCCATTAAAGAAAAAGCTACTCAATGGATTACAAGAAAGGAATCCAGCATAATGTGTGATTGTTGTTCATGGAAATATAACACCTACCCTGACAATAAGCCTTTTTAAAGAAGAAAATAATACCCTGACTAACGTTTGGAGAAACATGGGTATGTAGTGTGCAATCAGTTGGTATAGTGTTTGTGCAGCATGTGTGTGATGGTCTGTAAGTGACATGTCTAGTGCACTGTTGTAGTGCAGGTACTGAGAAGGGCCCCTGTAATGCATATGAAGGGGCACCATGGGCGGTCACAAGCCCCCCTTGTTTTCTCTTCCTGTCAGTGTTTTGTGTTTGTGGTGTATGTCTTTTAAGAAGCCTCCACTCCCCACCTCAGTCCCCAAGTGGTTTCTCCTATACCCATGTGTGGTGGGGGTGGGATGGTACTAACCTTTCTGGAAGTTTTTTCACAGGTGCTGTTGCTAGGCAGATTAGCTAAAGAGGGCGCTGTGGTGGTTCTGGCGGGCTTTTTAAATCTGTTATAAAGCTGAAGAGCAAATTGCTGCCCCAGGGCGGCGGGAGCTGTGAAGAGAAGAACAGATTTATTACTACATGATCAAGTCATTTTAAAGAGTATCCTCCCTCCCTGGTGCAATGGCACTGAATGGACTGTTGCGGTCTTTGTCTGTTGGGTGGTCACCCAGCTCGCGTTTGGGGGGCAATTGGAGAAGAGACTGATTTAGTGTTTTACTGGATTGTTATATGTTAATTTACCGTGAATAAATACTGTGGTTACGTTTTGCCAATTAACAAATTAATTGTCTTTATTTGGGGGGGTTGGGTCGGGCATTGAGAGCCCATGTGTTTGGGCAGCATGTGTCATGAGCAAGCAGAACATTTCATGAGAGTGACATTGTCAGGACTTAGGGACTGGAGGACACGAGACAGATGATGCCCTAGCTTTGACACCCACCCCGTTGTCCCTGCCTGCTTGCTGCAACTGCCCTAAATGGCAGCAGGTAACTGGGCGACAGTCCCTGGACTGCACAGGTGTTACGCAAAACGCAGATAAGACAGACATACACAATAACTCAGGGTCGGAAAGCCTAATCGGTAACAGATGGTCAGTGAAGTACAAAATCGTCAGACAAAAGGAAAGTCAGAAACACCTGTGCTAATTGGCCGGGGGCTGTGAAGCAGTAGCACGCTAGCCAATGCGTCCCTAGCAACCAGCCGGGGGCCATACGCTCCAGTGTACACTTGCACGTGCAGTGGGGGAGGTTGTTAGTCATATGGTTCAATAAAGCCTAACTAACTGCCATGTTTATTTGCTTACATTTGTCATATCTTTAACTTCTGCTATTCCACCCATGTTACCATCTAAGATACTGAAAAACAACATATCCAGTGTCATGTTAAGCAGTTCACACATCTGTTTGTTACATGTATAACTAATGTGTGACAAGCGAGATCAGCTGCGGATCCAGTAACATTCACCCCTATGATAGCACAAACTCGCAGCGGGATTGACATCCGCTGTGACTATAAGGTTTAACCCCCTGGCGCCCACAGCTCTGCCGCTCGCATCAGCCCCGCCACCAGCATCCTCTATACCCACCCCCATCATCCCTGCCGCCCGCATCCTCCATCCTGGCCCCCCAACAGCACCACCGCCCGCATCCTGCAGCCCGCCACCGAGAGCATACATTACCTGCTCCTCGGCGTGGCTGCAGTGAGGCTCCCGGTCCCGCTCAGCCGATCAATGTTGCCGTGCGCTGATTGGCTGAGCGGGATTGGAGCCGGGAGCCTCACTGAAGCCGCGCCGCAGAGCAGGTAATGTATGCTCTCGGCGGCGGGCTGCAGGATGCGGGCGGTAGGGATGGAGAATGCGGGCGGCGGGGAGGATGCGGGCGGCGGGGATGATGGGGGCCGGGATGGAGGGTGCGGGCGGCAGTGCTGATGGGGGGCGGGGATGATGGGGGCGGGGGAAAGAGGATGCAGGTGGCAGGGCTGATGTGAGCGGTGGGCTGTGGGGGCCAGGGGGTTAAAGCATATACTCACAGCGGGATGTCAATCCCACTGCGAGTATGTGCTAACATAGGCATCAATGGTACTGGATCCGCAGCTGATCTCGCTGCGAATCCGCAGAAGTGAGATCCGCTGCGGATCCGGTAGGTGTGAAGGCACCCTAAAGGGGTGTTCCAGCTTTAAATTAACTTGTCCTCTATGCACAGGATAGAGGACAAGTGTGAGTTTGCGGAGGTCCAACATCCATACCCCCTCCCCCGCCAATCTCCATAGGGGCCCCCAGGAAGAAGATAATGCCAGGGGGTAGGGGTCTGAGCCCCATGACCTCTTATTTGTCCCCTATCCTGTTGATAGGGGACAGGTTAGTTTTAAGCTGGAATACCCCTTTAGGTACAAAAAAACCATGCCACATTAAACAAGCAGTCTGTATTTTATAAGAAAAAATTTGCTTAGCAAGGCTGTCAGTCAGTGAGTAAGACCATCCACTGGACATCTGAGCCCAGAATGTGGAGGGATGTAAATCTATAAAATACATATATTTACATACATATACAGTATATTAAATATTTTCCGTGAAATTGTAAACCAGAACGTGTAAAAATCCCTTCTGGTTTTGTTGCCCAGACTAACAGGAAACACTTATTACATAATATATCATACAATAACAATACTTAACCTGTTTCAATGTCAAACAATTCAGTTAGATCTTAGATAAAATCCCTTGTGACCATGTTGTTTTCAAAATTTCCAACAAAGCCTTTGAATAAGTCCTTGTTTAAGCTTTTAGAATCCATAGTCTCAAAAATGTGGACCTAAATGCCTTGCATGGTTTGAGTAACCTAAAGCCACCTCACATTGGCATATATGGTTAATAATTTGCACCAGCATTTAGAAATTTTCACTTGAAAATACTGTTGTGGATCACTATTCCGGCAGCTGCCTGGGGCCTTTTGGCACCTGGGGAGCCTGTGGTCATCTAGACTGCCCACTGTCTTAAAATGTATATGGAAAAAACTGTGTACAGTAAAAGTACAGAGCAATAATCTACCAAATCAAGCCAATTCAGCTGATCAGCCGAAAAAATGATCATCAGCTGATTGTTGTCTTTCAACATGTTGAAAAACCAGCATCCGCCAACCGCGCATTGTTATGTGTAATAGCAATGCATGAATATGTAAAGAAAAATAATAAACTTTATAATACCTGTCAACACTCCCTGGTGTTCTTTTAGCTTCTAACCGCAGCCACCGATGAAACCTCTGAGCCACTCTTTGCAGTGACAGGCCGCTTAGCCAATCACTGGCTGCAGACTGCACACATCGGCTCGGAAGTTCCAGCGGCAGCTGCAAGCAGAAGCTAGAACACCAAGCACGGACAAGTATTATAAAGTTTATTATTTTCCACTTAAAGGAGAAGTCCGGCGAATATTTTTATTAAAGTTTTGTATTTCCCCAAAAAGTTATACAAATCACCAATATACACTTATTATGGGAAATGCTTATAAAGTGCTTTTTCCCTGCACTTACTACTGCATCAAGGCTTCACTTCCTGGATAACATGGTGATGTCACGCTCTGACTCCCAGAGCTGTGAGGGCTGTGGCTGCTGGAGAGGATGATGGCAGAGGGATGCTCAGTGTCCCTCCAGTGCCCTGTGTCCCTCAGTGTCTCCCCGCCATTATCCTCTCCAGCAGCCACAGCCCGCACAGCTCTGGGAGTCGGGTCGTGGCATCACCATGTTATCCAGGAAGTGAGGCCTTGATGCAGTAGGAAGTGCAGGGAAAAAGCACTTTGGGGGGGAATTGAGCCCCACCCCCTTTTTGCGGCAGGATTCACTAAGAGGTGCAGGTGTAGATTTGCGTCATGATTTGCGCCTACGAGGAGGCGTAAATCATGATAAAGGAGGTGCGGGAGGAGGCCACGCCTACTTCCCGCCTCATCACGCCCCTGCAAGCTCCACCAGCCCACCCATCGGGCAAGCAAAGCGTACGGGAGGCGTACGCCAGGGATAAGGGGCGAATCTGCACCTTCTCCCTGGCGTACGCCCGTGATGTGCCCTTCCTAAATACCCCCTTTTATGTGCATTTCCCGTAATAAGTGTATATTGGTGATTTGTATAACTTTTGGGGGGCAAAACAATATTATGATAAAGATTTTCGCTGGACTTCTCCTTTAAGGCAAGTGCTGCACAGACATCACTAACGATGTCCATGCAGCCCTTCCTGCGAGAAAGTCGAGCCATGTAATAGGCTCTGTAAGAGAGTGCCGAACTAGCAGATCGGCGCTTGCTTATTCGGCAAATCAGTCTATGTAATACAGCCTTAAGCCACTAGCCTGCCACGCCTGGGTTGCAGCAGGCTGCAGCAGCTATAAAACTCACAGCCTGAACAGGGAGGTGGGTCATATGTGGTCACTTACTACAGCGGATAATTTCTCCAAATAGAAAGCAGCACTGCCTGCATACTTCTATCCTCACCTGTCTACAGCTGTCAGTACTAGTAGTGGCAGTTTCCTGGTGTCTTTGCAACAGAGACTGGAGATATGTGAGTAAGGGACATATATGTATGTGCCTTTTACTTTCCCCCTCCCTGAGTGCCATATAAAAAAATAACTTTGCCCAGTTAACCCCTTTAAACCTCTTAACGACCCATGACATCCATTTATATCTTGCCAGCATTATGGATATAAGGAATGGACTCAGCAGAAGGTGCATGCGGTGGCTGTGATCAGAGATAACCATTTAACCACCTAGATGCTGTGGTCAATAACAACACAGCATTTAGGTGGCTGTGACACAATTATGGTGTGTTGTTTGGTTGCCATGGTAACCAGGGCTTTGTGCTCCAGTTACACCCTACCATAGGTAAAGTACAATATTTTTCAAATAAAATATCTCAAGTGAAAAATAAAGTAAACATAGTTGGTATTTTTGCATGTAGAAATTGTCAAATGATTAAAATGTAAGATGGCCAACCTGTGCCGTCATGTTAAATTATTAATATTTATTGAACAAATTCAGACATTGAGGGACTGATTTACTAATGTTGTTCCATCAGAAAAATGTCAGCTCTTCCTGCCAGTTTACTGCTTCGCCTTATTTAGTAATGGTGTGCAATGCAAAATCCCAGAAACCCGAATGTAGTTTTTGTCTAAAACCCCCCGAAAGGTCGTCGTGCCTCTTGAAACCCACCATAACCAACATATTTGTCAAACCAACAGTCATTTTTCTGACAGGTTTTCCATTCTAAAAATCAGCCACTTCTAGTGTGCTGGGAAGATCGGATTTTAGTTTTATCATATAAAAAACCTGCCATATTTACTAAGGACATGAGACACATTAATAAATCTGTTGGTTTGGGAAACTAAAACATTAATGTGTAGGGTTGTTGAAAACCAGTCAATCTAAGTAAATGAGGTCCTGCATCTCTTACATTGATAGACCACGACTATACAACGTCTTTTTATGGCCATTCAACAGCCATTTTATTGAAAGGCCATAATTTCACAACCAAATAATGGCTCTTATTGTGAAATAATGGCTGTTATTTGTGCACAAAATGAAGGCCATCTAAAAAACGGTCCGCCAAATGGCCATAAAAATACATTGTGTGGTTGTAGCCCTTGTCTGTCCTGTGGTTTTTCCAGATATTGTTAATTTATATAATACACCCTTTATTTTTATGTATCAGTGTATTATGTCCTATATTTCCAGATTGCTTGTGGTTGCGTTATGCTCTAATTTTTTGGTAGCTATGTCACTTTAATTTTAATCTTTGTTCCAAATTAAAGTGACTGTACCACCAGGCCCAGGCTGAAGCACTAGAGGCGGGCCGACCCACCCTTACTGGGAGGAAACCCTAGCCTCTCCATGTCATGACTCCATTAGAATCAATGGAACCCTATCACAGAGGGGCTGGGGTTTCCTCCCACTAAGGGTGGGTCGGCCCGCCTCCAGTGCTTCAGCCTGGGCCTGGTGGAACAGTCACTTTAAGGTTTTTATCTAACCTTTGTTGTATCACTTGTTTGTATTCTACATTGTGATTGGTTCTACATTGTCTTTTTATACTTGGTGTTTGTTGCTTACTATTACTATTATTATAATGAGTTCCCATATTAATTTTCAGCACTGGATCTTTACTATTTTACTGCAGTGTGTTTGTGCCACCTATGACTTCCATGTACTCTCCTCTATGGTGGTGTGAGCTAGTCTTTCAGTACTTGCATTCTATGAACTTAACCAAAAAATGAGTATAGGATGTGTAAATTTTTATCAAAAGGGCCATTTCCTACAATTCTAAAAGTGAGTTCAGGTCTAATGGGGATTAGGCTTACAAACATTGTGGTATTTTGAAATTCATGGCTGGTTATCGACAGGTGATAGGGAGTAAGGGTGGTATTGCGGTGGACGATTTTTCATCGATTAACGATAAACGATCTCAGACGATATGACGAACAATCTTAAATCGTAAACCTATTACACCGGACGATGATCGTTACTTATGGTAGTTCTTGCACTCGTCCTTTCCTGACAGAAAGTCCAGGGATCGACCAAACAACATGTTATTACACGAACGATGTTTGAACGAGTTGTGAATGATCAACAATGAAAATAGGCTGAGATGATCAAACCATCAACGATTTCTCGTTGCCTACCATTACACTAAACTGTTATCATTTAAATCTGAACGATCTAACAATTTTTTCGAATTTTATAATTAATATAATATAATATAATTATTGTCCCGTGTAATACGGCCCTAACCTACCAATGCAATTTATGTGTTTCTTAAGACCTGTTATAATTTGTCACAATCATCTGTTAAAAAGGTATTCTCCTATTTACAGGATGGGTAACGGCAATGGGCAATGTTTGAAAGCCCCATACACAAAAAATAAAGCAATGGCCATGCAAGCGCTTATGTACTATTCATTTAGGGGCACAGTTCACCAGTGTTATCATGAGTGATAGGGGTTGGGCGTGATGAAAAATTACTATCCGATTCCTTTGTTCTGGGAGAGATCAGCTGCAGCCAGAACACTCTCCCCTCCCCTCCCAGTGCCAAGCCTTCCTGTGTGTGAGGAGGACAGGTGATAGAAAGGGGCATCATGGGAGGGTTAACTACATTGCTAGGGGCATCATGGGGGGGTTAACTTCACTGCTGGGGCATCATGGGGGAGTTAACTACACTGCTAGGGGCATCATGGGGGGTTAACTTTACTGCTGGGGTAATCATGGGGGTTAACTACAATGCTAGAGGCATGGGGGTGGATGGGTGGGGGGGTCACAATACTTTTGTCCTGCCCCGGGTGCTGCCAACTCACCCTATGCCACTAATTAAGCCGTCAGTTATTGAAGGTGTATGACCACCTTTAAAACTCAATGATAAGAACAAGTACGAAAGACTCTGGAATGTTGTTATACAAAGGCCTAATAATCTCATTAGAGGACACACTATCATTTTCTCCAAACTAGGGCATGCGCCAGCATCATGGTTTCTACATGGAGTAATATACAACAGAACCACTCCCTTTCATGTAGACACGAACTTCACATATCACATTCCTGTAAGGGAGGAGTCCTGTCATTTTTTTAGGACATAGGTGATATGAAGAATTTTATAAGCCACTAGACGTAAAAAGAAATAATAAGTCGTAATGGAAAATATGACCCAAAAGAAGAGGAGGGAAGTTTCATTTATAATGCAAAAGATCTTTTAAGAGGAGGAGAGGAGACATAACTCAGGATCCAAATGTACACCTCCTGGAAGCAGGTGTAGATTTGGTACGCCAGGCACAGGTTCATGCGCCCTGCTGGTCAAATTCACTCTTAGTGAATTCATCCAGGGAAAAGGGGACGGGCCTAATTTAAGACTGATGACTGTGGCTGCCTGTAAAACATGGATACAACCTACGGCAAACCGGGACTTACTGTAAGTTTGCTCATCTATAGTGTTAACATGAACAAGAGTAAATGTAGTAAAGCTTATAGTCATCACACTTGTGCTAATAACAAGAGGACTGGTACGTGATATTTAGTGTCAAGAAAATGTAAAGTATATATTACTATAGCGCTATGCAGACTTTCCAATCACCAGTATACAATAATAAGTATCAATGCATTCTTTATAAACTAATTTCCAATTATGTTAACCACACACAATCCTGAATACAATGTGCACACAGGGCGATATGAGAACTTAGCTGTCATGGTACTCTTCTAAGTTTCACCAAACCCTTTCTTACCGAGTTACGAAAGGTTGTAAGGTTGTAAGTGCGAAAGGTTGTACGTAAAAATGCTTTCCATGAAGGTTGGGCAGGGGCGCTTCTGCCATGAGGCCAGTTGAAGTGGCTGCCTCCGGTGGTACCACTTTCTGTCAGAAGGGGGCGACACAGGAGGTGGAAAAAAAAATCTCAGCCTAGAACCTGCCGCCAACTGTGTGTCAAATCCTGGGCTGGTTGCCAGGGCTGGCGTCAGCTGCATTTTGCCCTTTAATTGTAGGCACTCCTAATGGGTACTTACAGCTAAATGTGGTGATGTGAAGAGCCATTGGCTCCCCATCCCTCCAAGCACTGCACCTCATGTGGATGCAAGCAGCTTCAGTGAAGGGTACTAATATGGGAGCATACAGCATCAAACTCGGCTGCGTCAGTGCGCAATTTAATAAGCAATGGCGTATATGCAAGATTGAGAGAGGCGACATAATGCAGCCCAGGGGCCATTGCTGATCTGGAGGGGGCGGGGGAGAAGCACAGAGAGGCATTGCCAGTTTAGGTCCTAACAGCCCAAGGCCCCGCTTCTTTGACCCAGCTGCCACTGGAAAAAAGTCATTTTTTCTATAATCAATATCAAATATCATTTTTGGGCACAGCAATTGGGGTGTGTTATTATGAACTGAACAAAGGTACCAAAAGATTGGGATAGGTTTACAGATACGACTTCACATTATGAAGTTTTATGCATAGCTATGCATTTTATAATACGATTAATGGCAAACTCAGGGCCGCTTTGATTTTGTTCAAAAGAAAAAGCAATTCTAAAGAAAATGCTTATAATCAACTTACAGGGTTTATATGCAGGGGTAAAAATAGATCTTGTGACCAAAAGGTTAAAGACTGAATAATAACCTGTTTGTGTGACCTCTCCCTTGTAGAAACCAGTCACACACAATGCCGAGCAGCTTTTCACATATGTATGCGCAAAGAGGATTTTCATTCCTAATAATCTTTTCTAATTGCTATAATTGAGCAATATTGAACTGGCTTGTGACTATCTCAAGAATTATCGTCACAATTGCCCAATTAAAGTTATGAATAGCGCTTAGACGGGAACCTACTTATATGTATGGTCCAACACCAACTATTTATCACATACCAATATAAGTGGAATTGTTTTTCAGTCTCATTACTTAATAATGTTCCTAGGAAGAATTGGCCACTTTATTTTTAATTTTTTTGCAAATAAACAGTGTTTGTATGTGTATGTTAAGTTATATTATTATACATAGTATGTTATATAAATAAAATGTGGATTTTGTTGCATAGTAGCAGTTTGCAATATTACAAGGCTTCTGTGTCGGAGATCACAAACTCATGGTGATGAAGCCCAGAAGTGGGCTGAATCAGTGCACTAATGTAAGAAACTTACCTTCATCTTACCTTATCTTCAGCGCTCGGTGCACAATAGGTGTTATAAACATAGGGACCTAAGCTTGTGTACAGAACCATCACACGGCAAGTAAAGCTGTATATATTTTGGCAGCTTGGATATAACTATAATATGTGAACTGGACATAGAACATATTACATGATCATATCGCAATTCTATATCTACTGTAAGGCAGCTGGGGCAATGTGGAAGTAAAAGGTTTCCCATTCTGACAACACTAAGGTGTGTCTTCTGCAGAGCTCAATGGAGACAGTATTCAAAACAGAGAGGGATGACTGTTGCCCCAGCTGGAATCAGCCCTTTTAATCAGACACAAAAAGGTCAAATTCATTGCAGTCAAGGTCAGCATTCCTTCAGAAACTTGAAAGGCTTGTATGAAATAGCTTACAGAAACTGGTAGCAATAAGTATATGATAAAAAAGGAATTGACATTTCCATCAATCCTACACAAGATGGATATAGAATCTTCTGAGAAAACAGAATTAATTTTTTGCGCTGACAAATAATGTGTTTGAAGTATGTTGTAACAGGGTTCCTTCTTATATCATCTGTTCTCCAGTTGCAATCTTTATAAAACCTTACTAAGCGCCATTCTAACCCATCAAACATGCACAGTCCCTTGGGGGGAGATTTATCAAACATGGTGTAAAGTGAAACTGGCTCAGTTGCCCCTAGCAACCAATCAGATTCCACCTTTTATTTTCCAAAGAGTCTGTGAGGAATGAAAGGTGGAATCTGATTGGTTGCTAGGGGCAACTGAGCCAGTTTCACTTTACACCATGTTTGATAAATCTCTCCCTACGTCTCTAAGTTACTTCAACTGCACTCTGGCCATGTGTTAGATCTACCCTTCAAATCACATAAGCCAAGGGCTACATGGACATGTTGGCTTTCAGCCTTACTATCTCATCATCTTTTAGTAGGATGTTTGAGGTCTACCCCCTTCAGTTTCTGAACTATCTCCAGATAAGTCGAAGTGATCCACTGCAGACTTCCTAAGGGCCAGTTCACATGGAGTAAAACTGGCGGAATACCGCCAGCCTCTGAGTCATACAGGCAGTCTATGGAAGGCTTGCGCACCTCCTCTCTCTGCGCGAAAGAATTGACATGCAGAGGGAGGAGACGCGCAAGCCTCCCATAGACTGCCAGTATGACAGAGAGGCTAGCGGGATTCCGCGGCTGAGAATTCCGCCAGTTTTACTCCGCGTGAACTGGCCCTTATGCAGAGTCACAGCAATTTACAGCACATGTACATGGATGCGAATTTAAAAACCTTATCCACGTGTTGTGGAAAAACAAGCGTGTGGAGGATTTTCAAATCTGTAGAATGATCAATATTATTATTTGCAAAAGCCAAAGATTTTCCCCTTTCATTGTATAGTGTATAAACTACAGCATATTCCGCACATAACACATACATATTTTTGCTGCTGGCTTCTAACAAGATACACAATCTATGAGTTATTATATCGGCAATGGTCTAACTCCAAGCACCCATTAGTCAGCTGTTTGGAGGTGCTGTAGTGCTTGTGTGAGTAGCACAAGCTCTTTAGGGTTTAGCAGAAGTCGTACCTGCATCGCTTTACACTTAGTAGTGGCAGCGCAGGACACTAACTTTGTGTCATTCAAGTGTACAAAACAAAGCTGCAGACCCTTGGCCAGTCACATCTAATACACCATAAAGAAACATTAAGACATAAATGTGCAGCAGCTGCAGTTCACATTACTTGAACCATACCACATGGTAAAAATCAATGCTAAGCGAGAATGTATTTCTTTCAAACCTCCAGGAACACATAGTGGAGAAACTTGGCACATATGAAAAATGTTGCATCTTGTGTCAACGTGTTCTTGACACCAACATCTACTGGAGGAATGCTCAAAACTAGGGGGCTGTGTAAACAACAACAAAAGTATATGTGAATGAACCAATGGAAACCCCTTAGGTTAGGGCTAGGTCGTGACTTTTTGCAGTCACAATTGTTTTTTTGTATTTGAAGCTTGCAGTCCAAAAGGGGTACACATCAATCTGCCTGCAGTATTGTGGACAGAAACAGTAGTTAAGGGGTACTCCGGCAAAACATTAAAGTGTAGTCCTTGTCTTAGGTGCTGCTTTCATATTCTTAAAGGGACCCTGTCAACCCTGCACCAGGGGCGAACCCACCCAACCCCTGATAGATCCCCCCCATACTTACCCCATCCCAACGGTCCTGTTCCTAATGCCGGTCCTACTGCAGAGAATTACAGAAGAGATGAGTTCGATGTGCATAGAAAATCACTGGAGTTGTCCTTAAAAAAAAATTAGGAAGCCAGGGGGTGCAGGAAAATAATAAACAAAATAAACGTACCTATCCTTGTGCCTCGCAGCACTGCTCCCTGGTCCTATTGACAGCAGCCGATGTCCTGCAGCTCTTCCAGCTGCAACATTACGGCCCACCAGAGCAACACCGCCCCAGACAGAGAATAGCTGAGCGGGCAGTCGCTTAGCTGGGCTATGACTTTGCAGCTGGAAGAGCTGGGTAAAGATGATCGAACAGGGCCGATGTTCAGGTTTGTACGAACCCGAACCATCGGCATTTGACTTACGCTGCCTTCCCTTTCCGTGGGGAAGGGGGAGACAGCCCGAGTACCACCTGGAAAACAGGGATACAGCCTAGGTAATAGGCTGTATCCGTTTTCCAGGCGGTACTCAGGCTGTCCCTCCCCCCCCCACCCCCCGGCTTCCTCCCTTTTTTAAATTTGGTGGGACTTCTCTGTTCATGACCCATGACATATCAGTACGCCATCAAGGGGACCCAATCTGCACAATTGTCCCAATATGGTTCCATGTAGCACGGTATAGATCTACTGTGCAGCTCCCAGGGCATCCCAGCCACGGCTGCAGCAGTAGCTTTATGAAACTTGAAAAAGTAGTTTTATTATGCTGCGCTAGGCTAGGAGGGGGGCGGCAACTAGTCACAGCTCTCTGCCTGTCAACATGCAGTGCGTGGATAATTTACAGGTAGAGGTTAGCAGATGACTAGTTGCCACCCCTCTCCCTGCCTCGCGTGACATAATAAGATTTTTTTTTTCATCTTTATAAAGCTACTGCTGCAGCCGTGGTTGGTATGCTCCACAAGCTGTACAGTAGCTTTATACTGTGCTGCAGGGAATTATATCAGCACAAATTAAGTCCAGGGGCTGTATCAAGTGAGCTTAGAGCTGAGCTTGCATCATAAAAGTTCCTCACTGTTAGTCATGGGAAGCAGCAATTTCACTGTTATCCTCCTTAACACCACAGATCACAGTGTTTAAAGTGTTAGGAGCTGAGCTCCTGTCACTGTCTGATCTGATCATCCAGCCTGACTGCTGGAGATGTCATAATTATCTCCGTGCAGCTTCAGCCAGACTCTATGAGAAGATCACAATTAACACTGATCAATGCTATGCAATGATTGCTTTTAAAGCGACTCTGTACCCACAATCTGACCCCCCCAAACCGTTTGTACCTTCAGATAGCTGCTTTTAATCCAAGGTCTGTCCTGGGGTCCGTTCGGCAGGTGATGCAGTTATTGTCCTAAAAAACTTTTAAACTTGCAGCCCTGTCAAATTGACGTAGCCTAGAGTGTGTATGCCCTAATCCTCCCCACCCTCTTCCCCATAAGGAATGCCCCTGGCAGAATTTCTTCTATTCCTCACTTGTCTGAACACTGCACAGGTGCCTTAACGATCCAGCCCATGTGCTGTGCTCACACAGGTGATGAATAGTAGAAAACCTGCCTGGAGCATTCCTAATGATGAAAAGGGCAGGGAGGAGGGACAGAGAGGTTGTGCCAGCCTAGTGCACAGACACTCTAGGCCACGCCAATTTCACACGGGGCTGCAAGTTTAAAAATAGTTTTTTAGGACAATAACTGCATCACCTGCTGAACGGACCCCAGGACAGATCTTGGATTAAAAGCAGCTATAAGAAGGTACAAGCGGTTTGGGAAGGGCAGATTGTGGGTCCAGAGTCGCTTTAAAGTGACTCTGTACCCACAATCTGTCCCCCCCCAAACTGCTTGTACCTTTGGTTAGCTGCTTTTAATCCAAAATCTACCCTGGGGTCCGTTCGGCAGGTGATGCAGTTATTGTCCTAAAAAACTACTTTTAAACTTGCAGACCTGTGTCAAACTGCTGTGGCCTAGAGTATCTGTGCCCTAACCTTGAATCGCCCCTTGGTCCCTCCTCCCCACCCTCTTCATCATTAGGAATGACACTGGCAGGATTTTGCCTATTCCTCTGCAGTAAACACTGCACATGTGCCTTAAAGCGACTCTGTACCCACAATCTGACCCCCCAAACCAGTTGTACCTTCGGATAGCTGCTTTTAATTCAAGATCTGTCCTGGGGTCCGTTCGGCAGGTGATGCAGTTATTGTTTTAAAAACGGCTTTTAAACTTGCAGCCCTGTGTCTAATGGCCGGGGCTTAGATTAGTATATGCATTAGGCTGGCACACCTCTCCTTCCCTCCTCCCCACCCTCCTCAGCATTAGGAATGATCCAGGAACATTTACTGCTGTTTCAGCTTTGCACAGGTGTCTTAACGATCCAGCCCATGTTCATTATGCACAAAGCTGGGGAATAGGAAGCAATCTGCCTGGAGCATTCCTAATCATGAGGAGGGTGGGGAGGGGGGAAGGAGAGGTTGTGCCAGCCTAACACATATACTAATGTAAGCCCCGGCCGTTAGACACAGTGCTGCAAGTTTAAAAGTTGTTTTTAAAACAATAACTACATCACCTGCCGAATGGACCCCAGGACAGATCTTGGATTAAAAGCAGCTATCCAAAGGTACAAGTGGTTTGGGGGGGGTCAGATTGTGGGTACAGAGTCACTTTAACGATCCACCGTGTACCGTGCTCACACAGCTGATGAATAGAATAAAATGAATGCATATTTAAAAGGTTTTTTTTAGGACAATAACTGCATTAAGCTCGGACTGGCCCACAGGGGAGCAGGGAAATCCCCCGGAGGGCCCTATCCTTTGGTAGGCCCCCAAAAAGGAGGTGGGCCTCCCTGTCAAGCAGCTCCGGGAACACACGTAATCCCCGCCTCCGGCTGCCTCTATCTGCTCTATGTGCTGCTGCTGGCAGTCAGGATACAGGAGGAGAGGAGGGAGAGGGCCTTCAGCCTGTACAAAGTGGCCCTGGGGCTCAAAATGTGACAGCATGTAAGCTGTACCTGGTGCTTTCCTTTACTTTGTGTGCGTATTATCTATGCGTATATGTAATGTGCATATGTTTAGTCGTGTATTGTTTAGTTGCGTGTGTGTACTATGTATGAATATAGGTAATGTGCATTTGTTTATATCTGTGTATGGTGGGTGTACTATGTATGAATATAGGTAATGTGCATTTGTTTATATCTGTGTATGGTGGGTGTACTATGTATGAATATAGGTAATGTGCATTTGTTTATATCTGTGTATGCATTGTGCATATTTGTATATATGTATGTACACATTATGTGCACTCACTTGTAACTCCCCCTTCCCACACCTAAACCTGCTGGGGGGTCTGCTTCCAGGTGTGAATTAAGCAGGGAGGGAGGAGCGAGGAGACTTTCTAGCTTGTAGCTATTCAGGAACTTGAAAAAACCTCTTTGACTCTTTTTACCAGAGAATAGAAACATTCTCTATGATATAGAAGCACAGACAAATATATTCATGGTATCATGTGTCTTCATGTTAACAAATCCGCCATATATAACCGTGTATCAATGGGTTCTAAACCAAGTGACCGGAAATGCTGGGAATTGTAGTGTATAGAAATGTCTGTGAACCACAAGTGTCCCTCCAAAAAGTTGGGAGGGCTGACTGCAAAGCATTATGGGGAAACTTGATGTCATGTATTTTCAGTCATCATCATCATAAGCTTTACAGCAATGGAGTAGCTTTATCAGCCTGCCAGAGACATAACACAGTCTGATTCGCCCATAGCAACCAATCACAGCTCACCTTTTATATCTTAACAAGCTCTTATAAAATTAAAGCTGAGCTTTGATTGGTTGCTATGGGCAAGTTAGACTGTCCAAGTTGTGCATGGCAACCAATCACAGTTCAGCTTTTATTTTACCAGAGTAATCAGAAAAAGCTGAGCTGTGATTGGTTGCTATGGGCGACATCAAACCATATTATTTAGTGTTTTTAGTTTGGCCAAACCATAAGCTGTTTGCTTGGTCACAAGTGTGTTTAGTGACCTCTGCAATAAAAAGCGCATCGCCAGTCATTAATGGGTTAATGCTTCAGATGTGTTTACCTGCAGTAACCATGGCAACCATGCACAGTGATGACAAGCGCTTATGTCATCTAGAAGGTTCCATAAAGCAATGCACCGCGCCCTGATCAGTGCCATCTTGGATATGCCAGAGGACCTTGAGCTTGACTACTTTACTGTCCCCTAGCCTTGATGTGATTTGGAGGTTCTAGCAGGGAAAAAGGGGTGGTCTGCTTTAGACTAACCCTTCATCAAGTTTCCACCTTCTTGAGAAGTGGACCTGGATCTGTGAGGGAGAAGAGATACATCCACCTAGCCAATAAGGTGACAGATGTTGCAGCCAGATTTATCTCACGTCCAGTTTATTATATTTATAGTATGGTATTACCCTCTAAGCCCAGGGGAGGGGCAGCTCTCCAGCCATGGCTTCCTCGAGGTTTCCCCCACAGTGGGGTTTTCCTCGCCTGAGTGCTGGAGAGTGACTCTTCGTGAGTTAGGGGTCTGCCATTTTCAGTGTCATGTAATTTTAAATAAAATTGGGACCCTTTCACACCTCATTACAATGTGTTGTCTTCATTTTGCACTTTTTGGTTTAACTTATTATGCTTGGGAGTTGGGGGTCCATTACATATTGCAAAATCATAAAGCTGGACATCTGCCTGCTACACAGATCTATCACCTGCACAATATGTACAAGAAGGATGGAGCAGTGAATAGTAGAACTCCTGTATGTATGTGCATATCCCTAGTTTGTCAAAAGGTTTTCTCAAGTGACAGGTCTCACTAATCATAGCATATCATAGCAACATGGACACCACCATAACTATACATCATATAGATGTTGCAGGGAAATGATAAAATCAGGGATTTGATCAAATACCTAAGGATCTGATGTATGTATCGAGCATGTGTGTGTGTACTATGTATGCATATAGGTAATGTGCATTTCTTTATATCTGTGTATGATGTGTGTATATATTGTGCATATTTGTATGTAATATGTATGTACACTAATATGTATGTTGACTAATGTGGAGGTCCTTACTGCCAGAGGACACAGGAAGATAGCACTGACCTGCACAATGTATGTGGATCATGCTGTTGGAGTGTTTGTGAAATGGGGGCGTCAAATGGAGGATATACTGACCTGGAAGGGTCATGTCATGCTCTTGAATCGATACCCTAGTATGAAGGTAAGCTGAATGAGTATGTAGGGAATATAATATGAGATACTCTATAAATATTTATAAAGATTTAAATAAAAGAAAAAAAAATCTATAAGAACCTACTTGAGGTATTGACTGGATAATTGATCCACACCTTCTGGGAGTTATATGGGTGCGGTGTACGGAGCAGGTGTCTCTGGCACTTGGGGAATAGTTGAGTACGGTATATAGTTATAGTCGATAAACAGAAAATCTGAAGACAGTGGGTGGCGCTGAGAAGGGATACATCTTATGGATAATTTGCATATATGTATAGACAGATGCATTATTTGCTATAACTTGTATTTTATGCCGTATTGTGGTTTGCCTATGAGCTCTGAATGAATTATGTAAGAAAATAAAAAAAAATGTATGTACACATTGGGGGAGATTTATAAAAGGGTGTAAATATACACCTGGTGTAAGCTGCCCACAGCAACCAATCACAGCTCAGCTTTCAGCTCTGGTAAAATATAAGAGGAGCTGTGATTGGTTGCTGTGGGCAGTTTACACCAGGTGTATATTTACACCTTTTCATTAGGGTCCATTTACACAGAAAGATTATCTGACAGCAGGCCCGCTTCTGCCATGAGGCGGAATGAGCCTTCCGCCTCAGGCGGCAGATTTTGCGGTCCGACAGGGGGCGGCATTATGTCCCCCATGCTGTCATTTTTGTTAAGTATCACTTAACAAAAATGACAGCGGCCGCTCACCTGTCCCGTCGCCCGCGCTCTCCACATCCCGTCAGGTCCCGCGACGTCACCCTGAAGCTGTCATCGACCTCCAGACTGTGGTGAGTGCCCACGGTCGGTGGGGGACGCGCTGGGGCGATCGGGTGGCGTGGGGCCGCCGGGGGGTTGTTGCGGTTTGATGCGGTGCGGGTGGCGCATCAAAACGCAACACCCCCCCGGCGGCCCTGCGCGACCCGATAGCCCCACTCACTCACCACAGCCTGGAGGTCCATGACAGCTACAGGGTGACGTCGCGGGACCTGACGGGATGTGGAGACAGCAGAGAGCGTGGGCCATTATTCAGGGGGCGGCCGCCTGAGGTTTGCCTCAGGCGGCAGAGACCCCAGAATCGGTGCCAGAGAATAAAAGCATTTTCCATGCTATGGAAGCACAGACAAATATATTTAAGGTGCCAGGTGTCTTCTTCACCTAACAGCATCTAACAGTGTCAGCAGTTTAGAACATGATTTACAGCTGTTAGATTCCTTAAAGAAGTCTTGTGAGACTAAGAAATGACAGGCATGCAGGTGTGTGTGAAGAAGATAAAGAAGCTATACTCACCAGTCCCTGTGCCCCCGTGACGCTGCTCCCGGGTCTCTCTCAAAGCTGCCAGAAGTCATTTTCCCTGGGTTCGGTGTACATCCCAGCCCTGGCTCCTCCAGCTGCAATGTCACAGAGTGGCTGATGAATTGTCACTGACTGCAGCGGTGTCCCGTCCCAGTCACTGATTGGCTGGGTGGGTGAGCCATCAGCCGAGAATGTGACGTTGCAGCTGAAGGAGCTGCAAGAGGTCGGCGTCTGTTGGATATCGTTAAGGAAGCACTATGAGGGCACGGGGACAGGTAAGTATACTTTCGTTATTATGTTCCCGCACCCCCCACCTCCCTGAGATTTGTTCGTTTCATGACGCTTCTACTTACAAGAAAATGAAGTGGCACGTTATGCTGTTTGCATAGAGTGACTGACAAGTTACTAGCAGTGAGCTAGCATCACTGGTCACATACACAGCCTGTGCACAGTCGCTATAGTAACGTGAACGTTTTGGAGCTGGTTATATCTGGTATATGCAGGGCGGGCTCCTAGGATTAAATTCCTTGGTGGGCCCAAGGTACCCCAGTCCGACATTGAACTGCATCACCTGCCAAACGGACTCCAGGACAGATCTTGGATTAAAAGCAGCTATCCAAAAGGTACAAGCGATTTGGGGTGGGTAGATTGTGGGTATAGAATCACTTTAATAGTCCCCTAGGGGGACTTTAAAAGTTTTAAAGATTATTAAAAAAAATAAAAAATTACAAAGCCCTTCCCCCCGCTTCTTCATCCGGTCCGGTGACTGAGATTTCAGCGCCTGAAGCCCGACGCGCGCTCCTGAGATGAGTCCGATCCCCATAGAGAATGAATGGTGAGTCCGAGCTCCATTCATTCTCTATGAGCGTCAGACTCATCTCAGGTCAGATCATGGAGTAAAAATAGTGGAACTATAGACAGACCCGAAAAACCACTGAATGTGTGAATAAGGCCTCAGTCAGTAGAAGATGTTTTGAATCAGTACAATGAACCATGGAGCTTCTGGATATAGCAACATTGCCACCTACTGGATAGTGAAATAATTACACAAACAGACTGAATGAAAGATTTTTGTTTAACCCCTTAAGGATAGAGCCTGAAATGGCCTTAATGACAGAGACAAATTTTCATGAATATGACCAGTGTCACTTTATTCATTAATAACTTCGGGATGCTTTTACCTATCCGGCTGATTCTGAGATTGTTTTCTCGTGACATATTGTACTTTACATTTCTGGTAAATTGGAGTCGATACTCATAACGAATCTTTATGAAAAAAAAACAAATAATGTGAAAAAATTTGAAAAACTGCATTTTTCCAACTTTGAAACTTTTTTGCGTATACAGAAAGTGGTTATACCACATAAATTATATATTAAATAGCATTAGCAACATGTCTACTTTATGTTGGCGGCATTTATTAAACGATCTTTCATTTTTTTTTAGACAATAGGAAGCTTAAAACATTAGCAGCAAATTTCCAAATTTTCAGTAAAATTTCAAAATCAGATATTTTTAGGGACCTGTTCAGGTTTAAAGTGTATTTGAGGGGCCTGTATGTTAGAAAGCCCCACAAAGCACCCCATTTCAGAAACTGCACCCCCCACACTCTGCAAAAGCATATCCAGAAAGTGTTTTAACCCTTTAGGGGAGTCACAGAAATAAAAGCCAAGTGGGTAAGAAATTTGAAAATCTTAATTTTCTGTGCAGAGATTTTATTGTAATCCAATATTTTTCATAATTATAAACCTATTACCAGAGAAATGCACCCCAATAATTATTGCCCCGTTTCTGCAGTTTATAGAAATACCCCATATGTGGCCCTATTGCGCTATTTGACGCAACCACAAGCCTCAGATATAATGGAGCGCCTAGTGAATTTCAATGCCTCCGTTATATTTGGTCATTTTTGACTGTACCACTTCAGGTTGGCAGAGGCTCTGGGGTGCCAAAACCTGAAAAAGACCCCTAAAGGGACACCATTTAGAAAACTACACCCCTCAAGGAATGTAACAAGGGGTGCGGTGAGCATTTGGACCCCACAGGTGCTTCACAGATTTTCCGAACAATATGGCGTGAAAAAAGAAAAATTTATTTTTTACACTAAAACGTTGTTCTAGCCTTCAATTTTTAATTTTCTTAAAGGGATAAGAGGAAAAAAAAGACACAAAATGTGTAGCGCAGTTTCTCCCGAGTACGGAAATACCCCACATGTGGCGATAAAGTGCCAAGGGGGCGCAGGACGAGCCTCCAAAGGGAAGGAGCGCCAATTGGCTTTTGGAAGCTGAATTTCACTGGAAAGGATTTCAAGGGCCATGTCGCATTTACAGAGCCCTCGTGCTGCCAAGACACTGGAAACCCCCCACGAGTGACCCCATTCTGGAAACTACACCCCTCAAGGAATCTAACAAGGGGCACAGTGAGCATATGGACCCCACTGGTGACGGGCACAAATGTGGAAAATGTGACGTAAAAGTAAAAAATTTCATTTTTTCACTTTCATGGCACAAATGTGCCCGTCATCAAGGGGTCCATATCCTCACTGCACCCCTTGTTAGATTCCTTGAGGGGTGCAGTTTCCAGAATGAGGTCACTTGTGGGGGGTTTCCAGTGTTTTGGCAGCATGAGGGCTCTGTAAATGCGACATGGCGTTCATCATCCATTCTAGCCAAATCCAACCTCCAAAATCCAAATGGCGCTCCTTCCCTTCGGAGGCTTGCCCTGCGCCCACATGGCGCTTTATGTCCACATGTGGGGTATTTACGGACTCGGGGGAAATTGCTCTACACATATTGTGTGTTTTTTTTCTCTTTTAACCCCTTGTGAAAATGATAAATTCAAGGCTAAACCAACATTATAGTGTAAAAAATGTAATATTTCATTTTCACGCCACATTGTTCCACATTTGTGCCCGTCACCAGTGGGGTCCATATGCTCACTACACCCCTTGTTACATTCCTTGAGGGGTGTAGTTTCCATAATGGGGTCACTTGTGGGGGGGTTTCAACTGTCTTGGCAACACAGAGGCCTTTTGAATGCAACATGGCCCCTCGAAATCTATTCCATCCAAATCCAGCCTTCAAAAACCAAATGGCGCTCCTTCCCTTTGGAGGCTTACCCTGCACCCGCATGGCGCTTTATGTCCACATGTGGGGTATTTCCGTACTCAGGGGAAATTGCTCTACACATTTATTGTTTTTTTTTATCTTTTAGCCCCTTGTGAAAATGAAAAAATCATGACAAGATTAATGATTTAGAGTAAAAATTTTACAAAAATTACACTAAATGTTGGTCTAGCCTTGATTTTTTCCATTTCCACAAGGGGTTAAAAAAGAAAATGAACACAAAACGTGTAGGGTAGTTTCCCCTGAGTACGAAAATACCCCACATGTGGGCATAATGTGCCATATGGGCACAGGGCAAGCCACCAAAGCAGGGTGGATTTGTTTTAAATCAAACTGATTTAAATCACGATTTAAATCACGATTTAAATCACTAGTCAGGAAGGCTTGATTTAAATCAGTGATTTAAATCAAAGTTTCTACCTAAACTAGTTCTTGCTACTTTAACATGCAAGTAGATGAAGATTTTTAGAATCACTTTTTATATTACTTTTTTCTCCCCAGTTTAATGGGTTAATCATTCATATTTGGACACCACTGTTCTGTTGTACTTAGGAAGGAGAAAAATAATCCTGAACTTAATAACAATTTAAATGGATTTATTCAACTGAAACAATAACAACATTACAGCATACGTTATTTGCTTAAACAAACATCCATGTTAACTAATTTGGCTAAACAAAAAAAAAAATAGTCCAAACAATCAGAAACATATTGTCTAACTTCTTGGACTTGGTACTGAAGGGGATGATTCTGTATTCATAGGTTTGTAGAACAATAGGATTAAGGTCTTTTTCTCAACTCTGTTCATGTTGTAACATTTGAGAACATATACAGCCTTTATTCTACTGAGTTAAACAACTCAGCTTTATCTCATGATGGAAGAACCTTTGGATGGTAAAATATTTTCCTCAAAAAGCAGTTTATTGAAAAAAATCCGATTTAAATCAAAAAAATCCGATTTAAATCAAAAAAATCCGATTTTTTTGATTTTTTTAAAAAAATCATTGATTTTTATCCACCCTGCACCAAAGGGACAGAGCGCCATTTAGAGGCTGGAATGGAGGATGGAGGCCATGTCGCAATTACAAAGCTCCTTTGCTGCCAGGTCAGTAGAAACCCCCGACAAGTGACCCCATTCTGGAAACTACACCCCATAAGGAATCTAACAAGGGGTGCAGTGAGGATATGGACCCCACTGGTGACAGTCACTTACGTAGAATGTGCAGAGAAAATAAAAAATACCATTTTTTTCATTTTCACGTCCCAAATGTGGCCGTCACCAGGGGGCCATATATCCGCTGCCCCACTTGTTAGATTCCTTATGGGGTGTAGTTTCCAGAATGGGGTCACTTGTGGGGGGTTTCTACTGTCCTGGCCGCACAGAGGCTTTGTAATTGCATCATGGCATCCTCTAATGGGAATGGCGGCCATACCTACTTAGCTGGGGAAAAGGGACAATTCTAATTTATTTGGGGGTATTAGGCCAACTATTGGTTTATAAGGTTGGAAATGACAGGTGTCCATCAAATTCTATCTGTGTTGATCCAGAGGAAGGCAAAAAACCCTCGTGAGGCAGACAACAGTAGCTTTATCACAGGGGAAAAATTCCTTCCCGACTCCATAATGGCGATCAGAATATTCCCTGGATCAACGTGACCCCTGAAATAGGAATAAGGGACAGAATTTAGAAAATGTAGAACTCCGATGACGTGTGGTGCGCCTTGGAGCGATCCAGTATGCAGAGGCCGGGGCGATCAGGACAGGTGTCACACTGGAAAATGGTGTCCTTCCTGATCCCCCTGTTACGCCACACTCTGCACTTCTTCTGGGGTCTCCTGTTTTCCAGTGTGGGTGACGTCACCTGGAAAATGTTGTCCTGGTGCGATACGGGGTCCCTCATATCCAGAAGTGCTGGGTCCGCTATATGGCTACTAATTATTAGGGCTTTATTACTGCTTCTGATATTTTCGGATTGTGCCGCAAGCTACAGTAGCTCGGGCAGTGACGGACCGGAAGAGGGGGTGCTGGTATAAAAGTTATCCCCGTACAGGTGGTGACCTTTATCCAGCAGTGGGAAGATCAGTTCCCGGACGATCTTCCCACTTGTTCCAAGGATGGGGGGAGGAGGGGGCATCTGGGGGCTGCATTCGGGTGTCCCTTCCTACATACACTCTAAGGGTACGTGCACTGCGGAATCGCAACAGATTATCCTTCGTGCATTCTGCAGTTGGCACCCGCCGGCTGACTGATGCAGGCGCACGTTTCCATCCGTGTCATAGACTCCATTCTATGCACGGGCGGATTCCGCTCTCCGTCCAACGTATTCATTCTTTGGATGGACGATAGAATCCGCCCGTGCATAGAATGGAGTCTATGACACGGGCAGAGACATGCGTCCGCATCAGTCCGCCGGCGGGTGCCAGCTGCGGAATGCACGAAGGGTTATCCTTCGCCATTCCGCAGTGTGCACGTACCCTAAATCTGTAAGTGTACCCTGAGGTACGCTCACAGAGTTTGTAGAATTTCACACCATACCGTCATCTCTTATTGGGACGGTACTGGCGGAAAAGACGTGTCTGGGGGGCAGCGTACGCTACGCTACCCCCAGACACGTTACTGGATGATGAGGAGGATGAGGATGAATGGAGGAAAGAAGGATCCCCCCCATTCATCCTCACTGGCTGTTTCGGTGTCGGAGGCAATAATAGCGTATACGTCTGACGCCGAAAACACCCTGGGGGCCATCTTTATATGGGGATTGGTATATGGGGTATGTAGTGGTGTAGTGTCAAACTTTATTCAATGTAGTGTGGTGTAATGTAGTGTTTTTTACGTGTTTTTTTTTTACAGTAAGTATAAAAAAAACCTACGCCAACAAAGGAGTTGCTGATAAATGCCGCACTTATGTGCGGCACTTATCAGCAGACCGTGGCAGTAGAATATAGAAAAAAAACACCCTACGCCAAAAAGGAGGAGTTGCTGATTAGCAGCGCACTTTCGTGCGATGCTGATCAACACTCAGCGGCGATAGGGTGTGGAAAATAGAAAGAAAAAAAAATTGGGAAAAAAAACCAAAACTTTTTCTACATTCTAAACATCCCTGTAGCTGCTGATAAGTGTATTACACATATCAGCCGCTAGAGGGCAGCAGAGCGCAAATTCCGGAAAATGACGAGGCTGGAGCCGAAAATAGCCGAAAGAAGACGACGGGGACCGCCGGAAAGACCCGAAGACCGAATGGAATGACGGAGGACGCCGCGAACCCGGAATACGCCAATCAGGACCCCGGGACAGGTGAGTAATGTACAAATACCTGCTCTGGACCCCTCAGCTACCTAGCTGAGGGGTCCAGGGCAGGTATTTTTTATTTTGTGGGACTCTGATCGCCGTGCCACCGGCCCGATCGCAGTGAACGGCCGGCCGTTCACGGCGATCGGGCCGGTGGCACGGTGACCACCATTACTTTTTACAGTAATGGCGGTCGGTGCCGTCCTCGGACAGCACCGACCGCCATTTTTTTCCGGGCCATCGGGTCACCGATGACCCGGAAAGGTTACGATCGCCGCTATTAGCTGATCTGAATTGATCAGCCTATAGCGGCGATCGTATAGCAGGCCATCTTCCCCGATCGCTGTGTGCGAACACGCAGCGATCGGGGAAACATCGGGCGTAAATTTACGCCCTGATGCGCCAAGTACCAGGGCGCCAGGGCGTAAGTTTACGCCCGATGTCGTTAAGGGGTTAAAGAGTGAAAAAACTTGTTGAGACTCATTCACGTCTGTCGGGTTTAACCCTTTAGGCCAGAGATTTTTTTCCCCATTCATGACAGCATAAGGCTATGTTCCCATGTTCCCACGCTGTACAGCCAGTCCCTGTGAGCGGCCATTGTTTAACGCTACTTATGGCCAGAATTAATGATCACGATCTTTAATTTCGACTGTAGGTAGCGTTAAACAATGGCCATTTACGCAGAACGGATGTTGTTTGTACTGCGTGGAAACATAGCCCAAGGTCTTGTTTTTTGAGGAACAAGCTGTCTATATATGTGAAATATAAAAAGTTTGCTCATCTCTATTGTTACATAATATTTGTAAAATGAGAAAGAAGGGTGTGATTTAAACTTTTAGGGCTCATGCACACTGAGCAAAAGACGAGGAATTGAAGAGGAAAGATTTCTGCCAGAATAGGAGCAGAATAGAATCTGAATTTGAGCAGATTTCAAGCAGAATGCAAGTGGCATTCAAGCAGAATTTTAAGCAGAATTCAAGCCCCATTGACTTCTATAGGATTCCTCTAGCAGAATCCGCCAAAAGAAGTGACATGTCACTTCTTTGGGCAGAAAGCAGATCTGCAGCAGAAAATTCTGCTCAGAAATTCTGCAGTATTAACAACAGAGTGGAAATCCCATTGAACACAATGAGACATTGCTCTGTTCATTCTTTTACGGAAGGAATTTCAAGCAAAATTTAAGAGCGGATTCCTCTTTAATTCCTCATCTTTTGCTCAGTGTGCATGAGCCCTTATTGGGCAGCAGCTTTGTAATATTTTTAAGAACTTTAAAAATAATTTTTAAAACCCTTTAAGTCCTTCTAAGGGACTTCTATAATCAATCATAAAATTGCCAATAAAGGTCAACACGATGCTGTTGCATGGCACTGATCAGTAACATTGGTGCTGCCTAAAGCAGACTCAACAAGCTGATCGGAAAGCATGGAGGTAAGATAAGAAAGTGGGAGAAGTACTAACATACAAGAAAAAAATGCCAATTGGCCGTCCTCAAAGTTGCCCCAAGTCCAGGGAGTCAAAATAAATAAAATTTATGGTAAAATAATGCACACAGGTATTACGCGTTTAGGTAATACTTTCCCCTCCTCAGATACAGTGCATACAGGTACAAGTAAGATAAGGTTTGGTGGCGACCTGTTTTGCCATATGTCATTATATGTGTGTTCCTTTTCCTTTAGCAATTATATTTGTCTAATATGTATTTATTCACTGTCCATACTATGCTTCCCATTATTGTGTGTGTATATATATTAGATTTGTTATGCATCTAATAAGCAGATTTTCTTTTCAGGTATTTCCCACACTCCCAGCTGTATTTTGCCTACATGTTTCTTCTCTTGCAATACCTGGCCTCACTGACAGCATTCACTGCTGGGACAACCTCTCTGTTTCTCGATTGGCCGATTCTTTACACACCCTTAACAGTGATTGGCTTCCCCACCGTCATGTGATCACTAGTCTGAATTTTGTCCTGACCATTTTGTACAACACCACAGCACTATGGAGATTCACCAAAATGAACTGCTGTGCTTTTCTATTTTTCCTCTTACAATAATATCAATTAGAGATGATTGAACCTGAACCCCCTGGCATTTAAATCCGGCTATCTTCACATTCTGTGAGGAAGGTGGAGACAGCCCGAGTCCCACCTGGGAAACAGGGATACAGGCTATCACCAAGGCTGTATTCCTTCCACGGAACAGGAAGACAGCAGGATTCAAATGCCGATGGTTCGGGATCATACAAACCTGAACCTTGGCCCGCTTCGCTTATCTCTAATATCAATCTATGTTCATTATACATCTCAGATTTTTGCATTAATATATATGCTGAACCTATATTTATATTATGTTATCATTGTGCTTATATGTTTAGCCTACTCCTGCCCCCCCACCTCCCAGAAAATGGGCGATGTTGGCACCCTTTTCGTGATGTAAACCTATTGTATACCCTACACTGTATGCGAGGAAGGAAAACCATTCCCAAAATGTGTAATACCCGTGTACATTTTTTTTACAAATAATTTTTATTTCTACATCCTGGATTTCCTACTGTTTTCTTAGGGCAGCGTTGAAAACTTTGATTATGGCCAATTGGCTTTTTTTCTTGTATGTTATTGCTTTACAGACCCCTTTTTGGGAGCATCCTGCATATGCTCTAGCGGTCTCTGGCAGCCCCACCACATTACAGGACGTTCCTGGTTGGAGACACCCTAGCCAGGATCCCCTGTACCCTGTACCTCGGGGTGATACACACAAAGCCCAAGGGGCAAACAGGTGAGCGCTGAAGCTGTTCACCTGCTCTACTGCATTTACCTTTGTTATCACTTGAGGCGCCGCCTCTTGCCTTCTTTTTATTTCATTTATGGGAGAAGTACGGCACAGTAATTAATATGGTACCTTAGGACATCACTGTCCACCAAGGTTATGAATTTCAGAGTTTTGTTATAAAATGTACATGCAAAGAAAAAAACACACAAACGGCGCTGCATGTGCAGGTCAAAACACACTTTGGAGAAACATGCATATGTGTGCAAATGCACGCTCACCTGAGTGGGTCGTACACAATTAGGCACGACTCTAATAAGCGCTCTGGATCAACGGGGGATGCTGCCTTCCACCTTCCGATTCTCCAAAGTGGATCCTCGGTGTCAATCACAATAGTGGTAAACGGAAGAGGTTGGTGGGATTTGTCTGGCGCAACCACCCCTATTGGAACACCGGCCACGTTCCCCTGTAACTTCTCTGAATGAAGAGAACTCCTGGCACTGGTGTGAAGTCAAATTCAGGCTTTTATTTGATGCAAGCATCAAATAAAAGCCTGAATTTGACTAATAGCAATAGGTGCTAATAGGTGAGCAGTTATACACCTTTCTTCTTTGTCCTTCTCTAGAGCTTATATAGAATGCGCCTGCTGTCTTTTTTTTCTCCTTTCTCTAATATTGCCAATTAAGAGAACAAGTTGGAAGCAGCATGCGATACAGACTTACACTCCTTGCCTCGCAGCACTTTCTCCCCAGCAGTTCCAGTATAAGTCTATATGGCCGCTGGATGGAGATGATTAACAGCGGGAAAGTGAAACGTGCTTCTACGCATTCATTCTCCTAATTGGTGGGGGGCTCAAGCAGTAACACCCCAACTGATCAAAACCTTTTCTATGCCTTAATGACATATGAAATATTTTTCTAAATGAAAAGTATGTTCACACGTACAGACACGTGCAGTTTCTTGCACATAAATCCACAGCAATACTGATTGCTATCAAGTCAATGTATGTGTATTCTCGCTGCGTGTTTGTTGCGATTTTTACACGCGAGTTTTGATTTTCACATGATTTTCACAGGCAAGTTCAACACCACAAAAAAACGTAGCTACTTTCATGCAAGTTTCATGCGAGTTCTGTGCGAGTTTTACGCAGCGAGTCTGTACGTGTGAACAGACCCTTAAGGTGTGCAGTGCATTAATGTGTTATAGAATCAAAGTGCAAACAAAGAATAAGTTAAATAATACAACTTTATGATACAGTGTTCCAGCAATACTAACAGGTACCAATATACTAACAATCTACTGTTAAAAAAAATAAAAAAAAATTGAGAATATTCACTTCTAGTAATAGCTTTTTTGTGGAAAAGAAAGCACTGTATGAACAAGACCCACACTAACAAAACACTACACAGGGAATGTTCACAGTTATATATGAAAGACACCCCCCAAGAATACTATGTCTTGGTTTACAGAAACTGGTATCTTGCTGTTGGGAATATTATGACGGGTGTTGACAGGAACACACTTTCCCCACCTTTGGCTTCTTAAATAAGACCCTGTGTAGGTTCATAAGAATTGTGAGTGCACAACACAATACAACATTCTCTACTGAGGGAGGGGAAGGGGGAGATCAAGCAACAGATTTACAAATTACACACATCTTCTGTATACTACATGCCTACTCATATAGATGGTAGATATTTTGAACACGATAACAATAAGATATTCAAAAAATTCTTCTTTAGTGGGTGACATCAAAGGTTGTAGGCATCATCATCCTCTTTTCTTCTACAAAAAGTCAAAACGTTCAACATTTTAACACACTGTTCTAACTTTTACCATTATGCCATCTAATTCCTGTTCTCTAAGCCAAGGGAGAGTTTTATAGGAGGCAGAAGCAGAGATCACACATCAGGGAACCTGCATTTTGTAGTGCAGAATGAAATGTTGACATCTTTATACACAGGTTCCATAAAGTCAGTGCTCCTCAGGATCTTTTTCCAGAAGGTCCACAACAGGCTTACTTGTATCGTCTTTGTGGAATCGGTCACAATGAGTTTGGTGTTTTTTGAAACCCCTTGGATGATCTGTTTGGAAATTACATCTACCGCATTTATACAAACCCTTCGTATGGGAAGATGCGAGATGGAGTTTCAGATGTGTTTCCACTACAAATGTCTCCCCACATGTTTTACATATAAAAGGACTAGGCACATTATGTCGGGTGATCAAATGGTGCATGATAGGCCCCCTTTTTAATGGTCTATAGTCACACAACATGCATTGAAATCGTCCTTTAAGACGTTTAATGTGTTTTAGCATTTCCTCATCTTTCAGAAAACCATCTCTATCATCTGATACATCCAAAGTATCTGGAGCACTTAAAGAAACATCACCAGAGTCTGAAGTGTCAAGACCATCTTTGGACCATGACGGAGTACCTGCATACTCTGAAAAACGTGCAACTCCAGGCAAGCGTGCTACACTACTATTCTTAGATTTATCTACTAAGTCCCTTGGACGTACAGATGCGCTCTCTTCTTCTGAAAATGGTGATGACCCCTTCAAAACAGAGGATTCCGCATCACCATACTCAAAGTCTTTTGACTGAGTTGGCGTTGAATTACCCTCTAAATATTTGGGCATGTCCTTAGATTGAGGAGAACTGTCCTCCTCTTCTGAAAACTCCATAATGCTCTTTGACATTGCTGGGGCTGCATCATCATCCTCATCTTCTGAAAACTCCATAATTTCCTTTGATAATCCTGGGGTTTCTTCCTCCTCTGAAAACTCCATTATATTTCTTGATGCATTTGTGGTTTCCTCCTCTTCTGAAAACTCCATTACATTTTTTGATGCATTTGTGGCTTCATCCTCTTCAGAAAAATCCATGACAATTTTAGAGGCGTTAGTGGCCTCCACATTCCTATCTTTAACTGCCTCCTCCTCTTCTTCTGAGAAGTCCATGTCATCCTTTGACAAAGCTGTATTATCTTCCTCATCGTCGTCCTCAGAAAACTCCATCATTTCTTTAACTGGTGCTGACATTTCCTCTTCTTCAGATGACTCTTCCAGTTTTGACTGAGCTGGAGCACTTCCAACTTCAGATATATTATCAACATGTTTTTCTGTCAGTGGCATTTCATCTTCAGAAATATCCTCAATCCCTCTAGACTGGTCACGTAACACATCCTCTTCTGAAGACTCTTGAGCATCCTTTGATTGAGGTACAGTTTCGTCATCAGAAAAATGCGGTATCCCACCGGGCAGAGCTGGTTCATCGTCTTCGTCTGAAAACTCGGGAATATCTTTTGAAGGGGAAGAAGCGACATCAGAAAAGTCAGCCCCAATATTTCCCTGAGCTGATTTCTTTGTGCTTAGGTTATCACTACTACTGCTAGATTCCGGATCACAGCTGGAGTCTTTCGTTTCAGGGAAGATGGCTCTTTCCTTCTCTATGCTGCTGCTATTGCTGCTTTTAAACTCGATGTCAGAATTATCTTGAGTAACCTGGCACGGCACATTCTCTGGCCAAGAGGTAAGCGTGTCATTTTCTTCAGATTTTACATCTTTCAGCTTGAACTTCTCCTCAGACTTCTCATCTTCACTGACCATACTTTCAGAATCATTTCTTTCAGAGCCCTGTGACAAAGCTTGTTCTGATTTAGGTTCTGTGACAGGTTTTGCTTTATCCAGCAACTTGTCGGATGCTGCATGCTGACCCAAGATATGATAATACACATTGGAAAACATTTTGCTTGTAAAAAAACATCTGTGACAGTGGAACAATCTTGCACTTTTTTGGTAAAACACCAGTTTTCCCAAACCACCAGTATCGATTTCTTCACAAAATTCTGGATGTATAGTTCCCATATGGATCTGTACACTCTTGTAATCTGTACCATGAAAACTGCACCGGTTGCAGTCCAGATCATTGCGCTTTTGTAGGACTTCCATTGTTCAAATGGCACCACCAATGTCCAATCCACAAGTGATGAATGAACAGTCTACAGAAAAGACAAACAGTGATATATAAGTATAAGCGGTAAAATCAACACACACAAATATTGGACTTATTTTTGTCACTACAAATCTTTACCACAAAAAAAAAATGTATATATTACCTGGCTTCAATAGTGACTGGCAATACTATGCATGTAAGCGCTGTGGGGTTTTGTATCACTGTTCACATCAATATAGCATCTAACAAGTCAAAAGGACATGCTACAAAATCTGTCAATAATGCAGCCTCAACCATTCATATTATGTAGAAATATATTCTCGTAGGACTCCTTTAGTTCCCAAACTTTTTTTGGGACTGTCCCATGATTAAATATTACAGTACTTACATCATCCAAAACAGATTTTTTTATTATAATATAAAAAGTTTTTATCTGTGTACGGCTATTGCTGTTTCATATGTGTAATGAAAATGTTGTTTTCTTCTCAAATACCATTTAAAGGGGAAGTCCTGGCAAAGCTATTTTTTAAAAAGTGCTGGGGAGGATAAAAAAACATAACATGCTCTTACCTCTGCCGCTCCAGCGCTGGTGGCCGCAAACACCACTCCGGTCCCTGGCCGCTTCAAGGTCTAAGCCGGGACAAGAGTTGTGACATGCGTGGTCCGCTCAGCCTTCTGTGGCCATAGCTGGGTGACAGGCTGAGTGGACAGGCGCACACGTCAAAGCTCAGACCAGGAAGTGGCCGGGGACTAGAGAGGCTGTACGCTGCCACGGGGGAGGTAAGAGCTTGTTATTTCTTTTATCTTCCCCCTCCCTAGCACTCCTTTAATGTTAAATTTCTGGAAAGAAGAACAGCAGCTTTGACTATGCTCACACGTACTATATATGCTGCAGATTTTGTGGTGCAGGACCACTACGGGTGGCTGGTCTATACAATAGCAAGGATCAGGAGAATCTAGAAAGACTAATTGAGCTCTTAAGTATGTGAGACCTCTAGCACTTGACACATCGGATGGGCACTCTGAGATGGAAGGGGAAACCTAACCAAAGTAACAGCAATTTCTGGGCACAGGAGCATTTTTAAATGATTCCAATAAAAATTGCCAAGATCTAACACATGCTAACCCCATAACGTTAGCAATACAGCTTTATATGTTGGTTAATGTGAAGTGTATGGGGAGGAACTGAGCCCACTCCATACACAGAGGGAGTCGGCTGCTATCTGCAACTGCGGGCTGTCATTAAACCCATTCAATGCCATGTAAAGTAATCACGGCAGTGAAACGGCTGAATAACAGGTGCTGAACCAGCTCAGGCCGACTCTATTGGCAGAGCACTAATCTATGCAATGCTATAATTGCAGCAACTGCATAGATCAGAATTGGCAATCCAACATGAAAGATCCCTAGGATTTAAAAAAATAATAAAAATCTTGAAAAATATGGGGAAAAACAGTACGTAAGTTCCATTACTCTCCTTTTTCTATTATTAAAAAAAGAATTAAACCAAAATATAGATAAGTATATCTGGTGTCATTGTGTGTGGAAATATTGGCACTATCACAAATTTTTTATAAATCTCACTTAGTAAACAAAAAAAAAAAAAAAATAAAAGCTGGACGCCACCTTAACGGGTGTATAGGTAAAAACATGCAAGCACTATGGCCTTTTAAACACAAGGAGTAAAAAATGAAATTTGTCTCAGCCCTAAAGGGGTTAAAAGAAAAAGAAATTTTCACTAATCAGCATGATAGCAGCTAGTACTCTCCATCTATAAAGTGAGCTCAGCTCCCAAGCATACTCCATAGTACTGTAGTAAAAGCATGATGTATAGGTACCATGATGTGCTAAAGCCCAGGCAGCCATACTGTATCTGTATGTCACATCTCATTAAGGGGCTAATAACATATGATAGTTCAGACAACTCCGCACATGGAGCAAATACAAAATATGTTTCATTTTTTATTTGATTATATATACACAGTCTTTCCCCTATGGCAGTGTTTTATTATAAGCAATCACTGGAGCATAGGAGCGCCATGGCCCCTTTAAGCAGCTGACCAGGAGTGCTGGGAGTTATACATCCAATCTCATAAGGATATGCCTTCAATATTTACAGATTAGAAAAAAACCTTTAGGGTAGCTTCACACGTAGCGACGCGCAGCGTTAATAACACTGCGTGTCTGTCAGATCACTTTCACTACATACACGCAGCGGTCTAAACGAGGGCTGCGTGTATGTAATTCTGCTGGCCGCTTAACCCCTTCAGCTGCTGCCCAGCTCCTGCTCCGCTCCCGATCTGTATACATTACCTGTCCTCACTGCACGGGGTCCCGGCGTACTGCTCTCCCGCCCGGCCAATCAGTGTGTTGCTCTGCCGCAGCCACTGACTGGCCGGTCGGGAGAGCAGTACGCCGGGACCCTGTGCAGCGAAGACAGGTAATGTATACAGAGCGGGAGCCGGGCGGCAGCTGAAGGGGTTAAGCAGCTGGCAGAATTACATACACGCAGTGGTCGTTTAGACCGCTGCCTGTATGTAGTGAAAGTGATCTGCCAGGACCTAGCCGACACGCAGCGTTATTAACACTGCGAGTCGGTACGTGTGAAGCTACCCTTAAAGTGACTGTACCACCAGGCTCAGGCAGAAGCACTGGAGATGGGCTGACCCACCCTTAGTGGGAAGAAACCCCAGCCCCTCCATGACGTGACTCCATTAGAATCAATGGAACCCTATCATAGAGGGGTGGGGGTTTCCTCCCACTAAGGGTGGGTCAGCCCGCCTCCAGTGCTTCTGCCTGAGCCTAGTGGTACAGTCACTTTAAAGGGGTTATCCAGCCTGGGGGCACTTTTTTGGGGGGGCCGGGGAGGAGGTGGCTGAAATAAAGGACGTCCACTTACCTCCCCGGTTCCAGCGGCGGGTCCCGCATCACGGCGCTCCGGTTCCCGGCCGCTTCCGGGTGTCTGACGCCGCCAAAGACGCTACATCCCAGGGCTGCTCAGCCACTCAAGTGAAGGAGGCGGGATCCGAGCGGACTTCAAACAGATCCCACCTCCTTTACTGAGTGGCTGAGCGGCCCTGAGACGTAGCGTCTCGGGCAGTGTCAGACACCTGGAAGCAGCCGGGAACCGTGATGTGGGACCCGCCGCTGGAACCGGGGAGGTAAGTGGACGTCTTTTATTTTAGCCACCTCCTCCCCGGTCCCCCCAATAAAGTGCCCCCACGCTGGAGCACCCCTTTAAACAGCAATTCACAAAAACTGATTGACTACCCCCCCCACTAGGCGAGGGCATGTATACTCACTGGAGCTGATCAGTGTCCTGCAGCGCCGTTCAAGTCGGCCACTGCTGTGGCTCCTTTTTCTGTCTCCTGTGATTGTACGCCGGAAGTCACGCTTTACAATACAATCTCTATGGAAACACGCGAATTCCAGCGCACAATCACAGGAGACAGAAGAGGAGTCACACATTGGCTGACCTTAGAGCGCGCTGGATTTGAAGGGCGCAGCAGGACCGGAAGGAGACTGCGCTGCAGGACACTGATCAGCTGCGGTGAGTACACATGCCAGTACCTAGCAGGGGGCCAATAAATTTGTTGTGAACTGCTCCTTTAAGTACTATGGTCACATGACTTTGGAGTGAGGGCGGTGCGCGATGAATAAGCCCATGTGCGGCCATGTCAGTATCCAGGTGTTTTAATGGGTCATAAACAGATCTATAGTCAGCAGAGCAGCGATATCAGCCAGTAGAGCGCCACCTCAGGAAGCCCCTGGTACATGCCCTGATGGAGAGGCACATGGGGGAGGGGGCTGTGCTGCACCATATAACTTCTATCATGCATAAGCCAGTCCGCTGTACAGGTCACAGCCCGGCCAGAGCCCTCCAGGCGGCCATTAGTCCTGTAACCACCTAACCCTAACGGACGGGGCAGCTCAGGAAGTGCACCAACCCCGCGGCGGCTGCTCCCGCTCACTGCGCAGGGCAACCCACCCTGATCAACAACCAAGCGGTCAGTGCCCGAGCTGCCAGCACGGAACCCGCAGCAGAGAGCCGGGAGGACCGCGCGCACACCACCCGCCCACATCACACTGCAAGCTCCCGCTCACCTGCACTCCGCAGCTGCGATTTCAAAGTGCGCTAAAAGACCTTTGATGACGTCATGTCCATGTGACCCGCTCCACGTGTGGGCGGAGCTATCTTCAGTCTACTGTTGTTGGTAGTTGCTATTTTCAAGTGCGCTAAAGGACCTTTGATGACATCATGGACATGTGACCAGCGTCTTGTGTGGGCGGGGCTATCCCCAGTCTGCCGTGTTCCCGGCGTTTCTATCAGCACAGAGCAGTCGGGCAGTGTGCAGGTGCTGGAGGCTTGTGCTGCGTCCCCGGCCTGTGTATAGGCTGGTTCTGTCACCACAGTGGGATATCCGCGCTCTGCGTGTACTGTTACGTAATGTTTTGCAGAGAAGGGTCTGTGGCTACAGCTATATGCAATGTTCTGCTGGGACGTACAGCTAGGTTCAGGCGCTGTGACAGGAACTGTGCAGAGCAGGAGAGGTTTTCTGTGTGAATCCCCATAGAAAACATCTGCTCAGGACAGTTCCTGTCTCGGCCAGAGATGTCAGCAGAGAGCACTGGGTCTAATTGAAAATTAAACATTTCTTGCAGTACATACAGCAGCTAATAAGTATGGGAAGACTTGAGTTTTTTTTAATAGAAGTAAATAAATGTTTATAACTTTCTGACACCAGTTGATTTGAAAGAAAAAGATTTCGGCTGGACGACCCCTTTAACAGTGGGCATGGTCCGATCGCTGTGCCCGCTAATACAGTAATCAGATGCAGCTGTAAAAGATGACAGCTGCATCCGATTACCGGATTCAGCACTTCCCTGGTGTCTAGTGGGGTGGATCGCTCCTCCGGGACGTTGTCTTATTGTCACATCTTACTGCTGCAGGGGTCTTCACCAAAATGGCGCTGATCCTGGCTCGGCACTCGGATGCAGGGGCCGAAAGCATCCGAGTGCCGATCTCATTGATCTTTGCTGTATAACTATACAGCAAAGATCTCAATGAGAAATCAGTGTGCTTATACTAGAAGTTCCCCAGGGGGAATAACCCTAATCCCAGGGGGCTTCTAGTATAAGTGTAAAAAAAAAAAAAAAAAAAAAAAAGAGTTATTAGTAAAAAAAAATAATAAAAGTCTGAATCACCCCCCTTTTCCCATGTTTTGAATAAAAGTAAATAAATAAATAAACATGTTTGCTATCGCCGCATGCGTAATCGCCCGAACTATTAATTAATCACATTCCTGATCTCGCACGGTAAATGGCGTAAGCGCAAAAAAATCCAGAAAAAATGTAATAAAAAGCGATCAAAAAGTCGCATATGCGCAATCAAGGTACCGATAGAAAGAACACATTATGGCGCAAAAAATGACACCTGACACAGCCCCATAGACCAAAGGATAAAAGTGCTATAAGCCTGGGAATGGAGCGATTTTAAGGAACATATATTTGTTAACAATGGTTTGAATTTTTTACAAGCCATCAGATAAAAGAAAAGTTATACATGTTATATATCATTGTATTCGTAACGACTTGAGGAACATGCATAACAAGTCAGTTTTACCCCAGGGCAAATGGCGTAAAAACAAAAAAACCCTAAATAAAAAAAAATGTGTTTTTTTGTTCAATTGCACCCCACTTTGAATTTTTTCCTGGTTTCGCAGTGTACTTTATGCAAAAATTCAGCCATTCATTGCAAAGAACAATTAGTGACGCAAAAAATAAGGGCTCATGTGGGTTTCTAGGTGGAAAAATGCAAGTGCTTTGGCCTTTTAAACACGAGGAAAAAACAAAAACGAAAAAACGAAAATTGGCCCCGTCCTTAAAGGGTTAAAAGGCCATAGCACTTTTGCATTAAATATGCTGCAAAACCAGAAAAAAATTATATGTGCGGTAAAATTGAAGGAAAAAAAAAACGCCGTTTTTTTATTGGGGGGAGCGCTTTGTTTTTACACCGTTTGTCCTATGGTAAATCTGACATGTTATCTATGTTCCTCAAGTCGGAAGGATTAAAACAATATGCAACTTGTATAACTTTTATATTTTTTGATGGCTTAAAATAAACGTTCCTTAAAATCGCTCCATTCCCAGGCTTATAGCACTTTTATCCTTTGGTCTATGGGGCTGTGTGAGGTGTCATTTTTCCCGCCATGATGTATTCTTTCTATTGGTACCTTGTTTGCGTATATGCGACTTTTTGATCGCTTTTTATTAAAATTTCTCTGGATTTGATGCGACCGAAGGACACTAGACACCAGAGGAAGGGCCATAGAAGACTTTTACATGCAGCTGTCATGTTTGATAGCTGTATTTAACAGTCTTAATTAGCGGGAGCGGCAATTGGCTGCGCCCCCTAATAGCCGCGGTCCCGTGCTGCAGATAGCAGTCGAGATCGTGGCAGTTTAGAGCGGGGTCGTGGTGCGGCTCCCCTAGCGAGGAGATGGCATAAATGTACGTCATCCATCATTAAGGGGTTAAACCTGCTAGCCTGCTATGTTTGTCATGCAGTTTTTTTTTTAATATATACAGTTGTACCTTGATTTAAGAGTAACTTGGATTAAGAGCGTTTTGGTTAAAGAGCTCACACTTTTTCAAAATTGTGACTTGGTGTAAGAGCATTGCTTTGGTTTAAAGTGACTGTACCACCAGGCCCAGGCTAAAGCACTGGAGGCGGCCGACCCACCCTTAGTGGGAGGAAACCCTAGCCCCTCTATGATAGAATCATTGATTCTAATGGAGTCACGTCATTTAGGGGCTGGAGTTTCTTCCCACTGGGGGTGGGTCGGCCGCCTCCAGTGCTTTAGCCTGGGCCTGGTGACTGGTGGAGTCACTTTAAGAGCTCCCTTTACTGGGTTGGAGCGCGAGTGGAGGAGGGAATTGTCTGCATAGCGGGGACTACAGCCCTGTACTCTGACCCAGGAAGTCTCCCTCACCTTCCGAATCATAACAGATCCACTTCAGGCTGGGGCTCACATCAGGGGACAGGACTGTGGGGGGGGGGGGGTAATCTCTCCATAGCTGTAACCCCTCTCTCCCTGGACAGAGAGTGCTGCATGTATGTGCCCACATCTGCCCTGCTCATTCCTTCATGCTCCCTGCAGTCTCTGTCAACCCTTGTGCAGTCCTTTTTTTTTTGTGCACAGCTGCACTGGAGGGGGGCGTCGGGCCCGTCTCCAGTGCATAAAGCGGCCCAGTGCACAAGGAAAAAAAAAAAAATTGCAGAGTGCAGGAACAGGTCAACAGGTCAAAAAATGACGCCACTGGGATCTCCACGCCGCTGCCGATAAGGAGACCCAGATGTGTGTAGCTTCTCTATCCACAAGTCAATGGAGACAGTTGAGCACTCTGTTATACCCAGGATGGAGAGCACTCACACATGTGCAACCTGATCTTCTACCAACTACCCTCTTTCCCCAAAAATAAGACATCCTCCAAAAATAAGGCAAAATAAAAGTAAGTGGAGGATTTACAGGATAGCTTAAAATAAGGCACCCCCCAAACATAAGACCCCCGCCACCACCAGGGTTATGTCTGGTTATGCTGCTTTGTGATGACAACTACTATACAGTATATAATAAATATTCATTTTTTAGGTTCAACAATAAGTGTGAATTCTTTATGGAAAAATAAGACCTATCGCATCTTTGGGAGCAAAAATTAATATAAGACACTATCCTATTTTCGGGGAAACAGGGTACTAGAGGTTGTGGGGGCAAAGGACCTTCATTCTAACCATTTCTAAATGGCCATAGACGTACAGATAAGTGGAAATACATCCACGGAAACATTAGGACAGGACAAACACCCAAGGGGAAGGGAAATGCTCCTATTGCTGTGGTGTTGGGTAATTAGCTAACCAACTTCTAGCAGCCATGAGTCCTCAAATAATATCAGGGGCAGCATATTATGTCATAGTTGACCTAAATGGGCCTCTATCTGTTGAATGGAGGTAAATCATTTCAAGAGAGAAGGGAGGTTGGCGATGACCAGTTTGTTTGGTGTTTTTTTTTTATGGGGGGGGGGGGGGGTCAGGTTGGTTGTGGTTTTGCTGCTCAGTTCCATTAAAGTAAATAGAGCTAAATTGTAATACCACACACAACCTGGGAACAGGGGTGGTGGCGCTTCTGCAAGAAAGTAACTGTCTATAAGAAGGGCGGAACTTCCGCACAGCAGAACCCGCTCGAAGTCTTTGCGCATACTCCATAGTGTGCAAACACCCTAAAACCTGGGTGTAGCTTATCATCAGGTGCGTCTTATAATTCGAAAAATACGGTGTATATGGATAAATATAGATTTTACATCACTGATATAATGCTTTAGTAGCATTACCATTGCTGGCAGGTAAGGTACAGTGGTGCAGGATATAAAACTATAGGGGATCATTTATCAAAACACAACATTCATCTTACCAGAACAGACTAGGAAATGAAAGCTGTGCTGTGATTGGTGGCTATGGGCAACAAAGATAGGTTTTTCTCGTACACAGTTATGATAAATCTGCCCCATATGTGATCAGTAGGGCAAAAGATTTTAGTAATCTGTCCCATATGTCATCAGTGGGGCAAATGATTTCAGTGATCTGCCCCATATGTGATCAGTGGGGCAAATGATTTCAGTGATCTGCCCCCTATGTGATCAGTGGGGCAAATGATTTCAGTGATCTGTCCCCTATGTGATCAGTGGGGCAAATGATTTCAGTGATCTGCCCCCTATGTGATCAGTGGGGCAAATGATTTCAGTGATCTGCCCCCTATGTGATCAGTGGGGCAAATGATTTCAGTGATCTGCCCCATATGTGATCAGTGGGGCAAATGATTTCAGTAGTATTCTGTATCTATTAGTTGAGCCTTTCCAGGTTGAATACAAGAACTAGTGAAATGTTTAACATTTTTCTATTCTATCAAGGCTATATTTGTGATATGAACTGAGCGGAGAAGAAATAACACATATAAACATTTATTTTATTTGCAATATCATAATATTCACCATTCCTGGTACTGAACACCAACAAAACCACGCAGACAACACAAGTCTCTATAAAAAGGGTTAAAGTAAAGCTTTTAGAGATATGTTTCCTTTTTTTTAAAAAAATAGTCATTTATGATTTACTGTATACCTGTAACGTATGCACCTGTGTGCCAAATAAATACTATACACATAGGGGGATATTTACGAAGCATATGCCACGAAGAAGGTGCAGATTCACCCGTTCTCCCTGGCGTGCTCTTCCCATACGCCCCGCTCCCCGGATGGGCGGTTTGGGGGGCGTGACAAGGCGAGAAGGAGGCGTGGCCTCCTACCGCGCCTCATTTATCATGATTTACGTCTGCTCACAGGCGTAAATCATGATCAAAATCCGGGTGCCAGCCACGTCATGAAGGGGTGGGGGCTTCCCCCCACAGGGGGCAGGCCAGTCCGCCTCCATGCTTAACCCCCGACCCAGTAACCATGAATAGAACGGCGCTGTACGCGGAAACCGGGTTAAAAAAAAGGATTCATGTATGATTTTAAAGAGAGTGTACCTGACGGTACATTCTCTTTAACCCCTTAAGGACAGAGCCAACTTGCATTTTTGCACTTCCGTTTTTTTTCCTCCTTGTGCTTAAAAGGCCATAGCACTTGCATTTTTTCACCTAGAAACCCACATGAGCCCTTATTTTTTGCGCCACTAATTGTACTTTGCAATGACAGGCTGAATTTTTTCATAAAGTACACTGCGAAACAAACAAAAAAATTCAATGTGTGGTGAAATTGAAAAACAAAACGCATTTTGTATAATTGGGGGGTATTTGTTTTTACGCCGTTCGCGCTGTGGTAAAACTGACTTGTTATATATGTTACGATTAAAACGATATGTAACATGCATAACTTTTATATTGTGAGATGGCTTGTAAAAAATTTAAACCATTGTTAACAAAAATATGTTCCTTAAAATCGCTCCATTCCCAGGCTTATAACGCTTTTATCCTTTGGTCTATGGGGCTGTTTGAGGTGTAATTTTTTTGCGCCATGATGTGTTCTTTCGATCGGTACTTTGATTGCGCATGTGCGACTTTTTGATCGCTTTTTATTACATTTTTTCTGGATTTAATGCGACCAAAAAATGTGCAAATTTGCACTTTGGGATTTTTTTGCGCTTACGCTGATTACCGTGCGAGATCAGGAATGTGATAAATGAATAGTTTGGGCGATTACGCATGCGGTGATACTAAACATGTTTATTTATTTTTCTTTATTTATAACATGGGAAAAGGGGGGTGATTCAAACTTTTATTAGGGGAGGGTTTTTTTTACTAATAGTAACACTTTTTTTTTTACTTTTACACATATACTAGAAGCCCCCCTGGGGGACTTCTAGTATAAGCACTCTGATCTCTCATTGATCTATGCTGCATATAGTTATATAGCATAGATCGATGAGATAGGCACTCGATTGCTTTTGGCTGCTGCAGCCGGAAGCAACCGAGTGCCGAGCCGGGATCAATGCCACTACAGAGCAGACCCCGGCCGGCAGCAGACAGGGAGATAGCTCCTCCGGGACAACGCCCTGGGGAGGGGGCGATCTCAGCCACTAGACCACCAGGGATCGGGCTGCATAAGTAATCATATGCAGCTGTCAACTTTGACAGCTGCATCTGATTACTTTATTAGCGGGCACGGTGATCGGAACGTGCCCGCTAATAGCCGCGGTCCCGGGCTACATGCGGCAGCCGGGATCACATCGGTTCAGAGCGGGGTCGCTGTGCGGCCCCCCTCTGAACTCCCCGAGGCGGCCACAGGGCGTAAATATACGCCCTGTGTCGTTAAGAGGTCAAAGTGTTACCGCCACTTAAAAAGAAAAACTTGCAGTGTGCATATGGAGGATGCACAATGCAATGCCAACAATCCTAAATGAAGGCTGTATAACATAAGAATATAGGAAGTGAAGTGGACAGCCACGCACCTCTCCTGGCTATACTACTTAGGATATCTAATTTCCAAACGATCAAAACTTTTGATATCTTTGTGTGACATGTCAAAAGTTTTTAAATGCTTTAAGCAGGTATTGCCATCAGGAGACGCTATTCCCTATCTACAGTATTCATAGTGTTAGCTGAGCTGCGATTGGTTGCTGTGAGCAGTTCACACCAGTGTATATTTTACATCCTTTGATAAATAATACCCTACGTGTCATGAAAAACATGACTTCTTTGAGGGAGTTTTTGAGACATATGACAGATGTTTTGGGTTGTCCCAAAAATGTAATGTACACACAACCCTATAATATGTATACACAGCTGCATTATTATACATTCATTCCTGCTGTCTAACATTGCCATTGCCATTAATACCAATAGCCAGCAGGGGGATCTCGGTGTAAATGCAGTCATACATTGGAACAGAGAAATGAATCCTGCTTAAGAAGTGAAGACCAGTTAAAGCGGCACTATTAGCCAGTGAACCTGCTGATATGAGCCAGCTGCTATTTACCTCTGGATTCCAGGGCTGTAAGTCCTATTCCTGTGGGGTCCGGTATAGCGGCGTTTTTGGCTAATTGCTGATATGGTAATTAGCGTGCTCAGAGCATTTAAGCAATGCTAGGGGCTTTGTGTTTTCCAGAGTTAAAGGGGTTATCCAGTGCTACAAAAACATGGACACTTTCTTTCAGAGACAACATGACTCTTGTCTCCAGTTCAGGTGCAGTTTGCAATTAAATCCAACACAAGGGATAGAATGGCGCCGTGACGGACAAGCTGGTGCTGTGGTCCGTTTTTGATCCGCGGCCCGATTTCCGTGTACGTCGCGGTTGTATCCACGGAATTCCCTCCCCTGTATGACGCGGCTCCATTGATTCTTGGCTCAACCAAGGGAGGCTCTCTCACAGTCTTGCCTAAAAACACAGCCATGAATAAAGAATGGAACCAGAATGTCCTCCAAGAGAAACTTCTCCCAACCGTCCAAGAGCAGTTTGGCGATCAACAATGCCTTTTCCAGCATGATGGAGCACCTTGCCATTAAGCAAAGGTCATAACTAAATGGCTCAGGGAACAAAACATAGAGATTTTGGGTCCATGGCCTGGAAACTCCCCAGATCTTAATCCCATTGAGAACTTGTGGTCAATCATCAAGAGACTGGTGGACAAAAAAAAAACAACAAATTCTGACAAAATGCAAGCATTGATTGTGCAAGAATGGACTGCTATCAGTCAGGATTTGGTCTAGATTAGAACTTGATTGAGAGCATGCCAGAGAGAATTGCAGAGGTCCTGAAGAAGAAGGGTCAACACTGCAAATATTGACTTGCTGCATTAACTCATCCTAAATGTCAATATAAGCTTTTCTTACTCATAATATGATTGCAATTATATTTCTGTATTTGATAAAAACATCTTACAAACACACATAAAAACAAGAGGGCAGCAGATCATGTAAAAATATATTTGTGTCATTCTCAAAACTTTTGGCCATGACTGTATACGCTGCGGCCGGGATCCCATAGAGGAATAGGCAATGTTCCACATTGCATAAAGTATGGCTGTTGTTGCCGACGGCAACAACGGCGGTACTTTTACATAGTGTGAACATAGCCTAGAACTGCAAGTACCTTATACTTGGTATGCATTAAATCTAAATACTTAAAGAGGTAGTGCGGCGCAAAAAAATTATTCACAGAATAACACACATTACAAAGTTATACAACTTTGTAATGTATGTTTTGTCTGTGAATCGCCCCCTTCCCCGTGTCCCACCACCCCCACCCGTGTACCCGGAAGTGTGTGGTGCATTATACATTACCTGATCCGTGTCAAGGCCGTCCGCCATCTTGTGCCAAACGTCATCTTCGGACGGACGAATCGCTGCCGCCGTCCCCCCTTCGCCGCATCAGCAGCTGCTCACCCGTGATTGGCTGAGCATAACTGTGCTCAGCCAATCGCAGCTGAGCACAGTTATGATGCGGCGGAGGGGGGGGCGGCGGCACAGATCAGGTAACGTATAATGCACCACACACTTCCGGGTACACGGGGCGGGGGTGGTGGGACACGGGAAAGGGGGCGATTCACAGACATAACATACATTACAAAGTTGTATAACTTTGTAATGTGTGTTATTCTGTGAATAATTTTTTAGCGCCGCACTACCCCTTTAAGTATTTTTCCAAGCAAATGAGTACAAATTGTCATAGGTCATATTTTGAAAGGTAGAGTGGATTTCCCCTGGGGTCCTTAAAGGGGTACTCCAGAGACTTAAACATTTTTATTATTTTTTTTAATTCTTTTTGCCAATACACTGCTTTGTAATATAACTTAATTAAAATAAATGTAACATGGTACCTTTCATATATCCCTCAATGTTTCTAAAGAGCAGAAAATATATATATATATATATATACACTTCCTATATATACACTTCCTATGAATGGCTCCTCTGCTGCCACCATTTGCACCAGTAACTGCAGGGGTATCTGAGCTATCTAAGGGGTGAGACATTACAGCTTGCAGCTTTTCCGGAGCTTCGAAAGACTTTTTGAGCCTTTCAACCAAAGAATAAAAACATTTTCTGCCCTTTGGAAACATTGGGGGATATATGAAAGGTACCATGTTGCCATCCAACAGTGTCAGCAGTTTGGAACATGAATTACAGCTGACAGATTTCTGTTAATCTTCTATTACACAAAAAGATGTGTGACGGACAGAAGGTTATTTGTTAACAGGTTTAAAGTAAACAATCAGCTAATGGGCGAGTGCTTGATTGTTTACCAGCTGATCGCTGGCTCTGTTACATGGGGCGCTCTCTGCTTAATCGGTCCATGTAATATGGGCCATACATAAAAATAAAATACTAAGGTTGTTTTCTTTTTTTAAACACATTTTACAATAATGCAACACCTTGTGGACTATAACATGGATTGCCTATCCTTCAGCTATTGTTTGACATTTGAGTGTTTGACATTTCACAGGCACCCTTTGGTAGTGCAGCTTGTCAGTGTGTTGGTCAAAGGCCTTATTCACACGTTCCGTAATTTACGGATCCGTATTTCTGTATCAGAGTTAGTGCACATTGAAGTCTATTGGGCTATTCACGCGATCAGTAGCAGAAATGGATGAAAATCAATCCGTAAAAAAAAAGGACATGTCCTAGTGCGGACCGGGTGCGGACCCATTTTTTTTGCGGATCCTCTAATTGAAATCAATTGGTTACGGATTGTTTACGGATTGTAACATGTTGGCATCCGTATTTCCGCAAAAAAATCCGGATGAAGTGCATTGAAAAGCAATGAGTAGTAAAAAAATGGAATTACGGAAATACGCATGGAATACGGATGGAATACGGATGTCCAATCCGCAATTTCTCACGGGTTGTTTCAGGACCAGAAAAAAATACTGAACGTGTGCATAAGGCCAAAGGGGTGCCAGTGGCTATAGTAGCAGAGAACTTATTAAATTGTTGTACTATTCGGAGAAGTTTTCTGGTATAGAGAAGTCACACTTTAGGCTATGGTCACACAATGTTTAACAGCATCCATTGCATAGCAACGGACGTTGTTAAACTGTCGGCCGCTGGGCTGCATTTAGGACGTTCCTGCAGCTGATACCCCCGTATCGGCTGCAGGAACGTTCTTTTTTTTTTTTTACATTGATTTGCAGGCACCGTTCAGTATTCAGCTAGTGTAGACTCTTACAAAGATGTGCCAAACTTAGCGAGGAGCTTGTGCTTCCTAATAACTTTGAGACATATTATTTCAATGTATTTAACCTTTATACCAGAAAATCTATTCCCCTTGTGTGTTTGTCTTAAGCAAGATTAGAGGAGATCTGAAGATCTGGGGTGCTAATAACATTGGACTGTTTTTCACTTGCGAGCCTCAGTAAGTAACCGATGACCATGTCTTTGGCCTTGTTAGTCTCCATGTTTTGTTCTCGTGACAACTGCATGCTTATCTGCTGGATGTTGTTCATGATAATCTCCGAGGTCATGATGTGGTTTGCAGATGCACTGCAGCTTATGTCCATCATGTACTGCTTATAGAGCTCAATAACCTTTCTTTCCAAGTACTCATTGAGGATGGAGTTAGACATTGGTTGCTCATGGTTAATAATGCTCTTGTCTTTTTCACTGCATACTTTCCAGGAATGACGTTTACTGCCTTTTTTGGGGACGTTATTCACTTGAACACCTAAAGACTCTATATTAGAAGGAATTTCAGAAGATTGCAAGAAAGGGCCCTCGCAGAATTCAAGGCTGCTGTCACAAGTGAAATCGCTCATGGTTGAATTGATGGCCATCACCTGGTCTCCAGCTACATGCAAGTCATTATAGTCTCTACAGATATGTTTACATGATGATGGAACCAAATAGGCTTCTTTACTTGTGTTGGAGTTTCCATTTATGCTTGCAGAAGGTGATTTTTCACAGTCGTACATTAAGCCTTCCACCATTTCTTGATTCTTGAGCTCACCTTCTTGTTGTGCTACTTGAGGGTTGTGCTTTTCAAATGAACCAAACCTCCTGAAAATCCTCCTGCTGCGGGTCTCATGTGCAGATAAGTAGTTGACAGTGCATACACCAGCCACTTCTTTTGGACCTTTAGTTCCCTTCTTGCACTGTAACATGTGTATATCATTGTCATACCAAGCCTGGATTTTATACAGGTAGCCTTCTGAAAGCATAGCTACAAAATGAAAAACATATAGAAAGTGTTATTTACTGCAGGGATGGTCTTTCAATCTATATTTTACAGGAGTGGTGATAAAAAGACTTCTTGTCATAATATGGCTATGTTCACACAATGTCAATGATTTTGATATTTTAAAAAAATGTCTGTTTTTGTCACAATTTAACTGACTGCAATGGCAATGCATTGAAGTCAATGAGAAGACGGACGTCCAATGCACACTGTGTGTTGAATAACAGATGTTTTTACAGCATGCATCAAAATATAGAACTTGATAATTATTTTCTTTTGCAAACAGCGGACGTTTTTCATTAGTTGTTCACACACAGTTCTTCTTTTGTCACCGTTGTCTCCGTTGTCTCCGTTTTACTATTAAATTCAATGCGCTTTCAATTTTTTTATGCGCTTTTATTTTTTCTTCCTCGTGTTTAAAAGGCCATAGCATAGGCCTTGTGTTTAAAGTACACTGCAAAACCAGAAAAAAATTAAATGTGTGATGAAATTAAAAAAAAAACCCACATTTTTTAAATTTGGGGAGTATTTGTATTTACGCCGTTTGCCCTAGGGTAAAACTGATTTGTTATGCATGTTCCTCAAGTTGTTATGATTACAACAATATGTAACATGCAACTTTTATTTTATTTGATGGCTTTTAAAAAATTAAAACCTTTTTAATAAATTAATGTCTTTTAAAATTGCTCTATTCCTATGCTTATAGCGCTTTTATCCTTTGGTCTATGGGGCTGTGTGAGGTATCATATTTTGCGCCATGATGTTTACTTTCTATCGGTACCTATGTGACTTTTTTATCACTTTTTATTACAATTTTTCCTGGATTTGATGCGACCAAAAATGCGCAATTTTGCACTTTGGAATTTTTTTTTTACGCATACGCCATTTACCATGAGAGATCTGGAATGTGATAATTTAATAGTTCGGACGATTATGCACTCAGCGATACCAAACATGTTTGTTTATTTATTTATTTATTTTTATTTATAAAATGGGGAAAGGGGGGGGGTGATTCAAACTTTTATTAGGGGAGGGGGTTATTTATTAATAAAAAAAAACAAAACATTTATTTACTTTTTTTACACATATACTAGAAGCCCCCCTGGGGGGACTTCTAGTATGCCTGCTCTGATCTCTCATAGAGATCTATGCAGTATAGATATACTGCATAGATCCATGAGATAGGCACTCTATTGCTTTCGGCTGCTGCAGCCGAAAGCAATAGAATGCCGAGGCGGGATCAGCACCATTAAGGCGCAGACCCCGGCCGGACTCAGATGTGGAGATCGCTCCTCCGTGACAGAGATCGGACGACGGAGATCCCCCCCACTAGACACCTGGGAAGTGGCCAAGCAGCATTGACTAATTGCCGCGGTCCCAGGCTACAAGCGGCACCCGGGATCGCGGTGGTTCAGAGCGGGGTCGCCATGCGCCCCCCCTCCCTCTGAACTCCCCCATCCGCATGAGGAAGTACAGTTACGCCCTCATGCGGGAAGGGGTTAAGCCGCACCCAAAGAGCAATTAGTAACCCCAAACTAGAATGATGTACAAACACCAGTCATTGCACTAAGGCGAGGCTAGACAGCTAAATGACGTCCGTTATTTTAGACTCAAAATAACGGACGTAATTTTAAACGGAGCTGGAAAAACTTTGTGTGAACATAGCCTATCTGTGTCCCGATGGTTGTAGGCCACAACACCTGGTGTACTAAAATAAATGGCAACCAATATACAGCAATTCAGTGTTCAATAAATTGTGATTGTATTCCATGATATAAGGTCCCTATAGTCATGTAGTTTCTCTATGAATGGGACCAGGTGGGTCATCATTCTTGAAGTAGGTGTTGGTCCCAGAGGTGGGGCTCATATTCACCAGAGCTTTATCCTGTGGATTTAGACTAGATTGGAGATCGGAATACCCCTTTCATTTTTTTTTCTTGTTCCAATATGTCAGCCAGTAAGCACCTTGACATAATAATATATAGAGTTCAGGCACTGTGGCATACCTTTTTAGTTAGTTACGGCTTTGCAGTAGTAGTACACAGAGGCTCTCTCACCACAACTGCTGGAATTGGAAAAAGTTCCAATTTAGTTAACTTATTATCGGTGTAGAGACAACCTTGGACCCGATAAAAATCCCCAGGGTGATCTTTTCCAAAGGCCTTATTGGTTTCAGTAACTAGAAAAAGTGAAGCAAGAGTAATGGAATAAAATAAGTTAGAAGTTATGAAATTATAATTTATTTAATAAAATCTGTTTATAATACTGTAACCCCGACATAGTTGGCACACGGTAACCTCACCAAGCAAAATAACCCAAGATTGTTAAAATTGTTATTCAGTACAAGAATGGGTGTCAAGAAATTATTTAACCTACTTGTACCCACTATACAAAAAAGTGACTTTTTGACTGCAAATTACTAAACAGTTATATCACTGTGGAATAATAGATGTGATTTGGAAATTGTTTCATTTCTACAAAAAGGGAAATCTGTGTGTTTCCATGGCACCTGTAAAGTTAAGTATAGGCACATGAAAGAGGAAACGAGTTATATATTTATTGAGCAATACGGGGGGGGGGGGGGGGGGACTCACCATCAACATATATGCAGAGAAAATGCCAAAAGAGACAAAACATGAAATGAAATTAGAATTTTGGTCCCAACCAGTGGATTTACTGTGAAACCACTTCAGTTTTTTGTTTAGGCTGAATTTACATCACGTTCAATCAGTATGTTGCTAGTATATGTTGCAAGAGTTTTAAAAAGCAGCCCCATTCAATTTTATGGCCATAATGTCGTCAACTAGTGACTATTTTAAAGGGGTTATCCGGCTATGCAAAACAACAGCTATATGTTGCAAGTATGTAAAAAAACAAGAAAAAAAGCTTTATTTACCTCTCCAAACTCCTATGGCATCATACTATGGGTCTCTGATACCCCCCCCTCCACCCCATACAGACCCACCTCCCCTTAAAGCGACTCTGTACCCACAATCTGACCCCCCCAAACCACTTGTACCTTCGGATGGCTGCTTTTAATCCAAGATATGTCCTGGGGTCCGTTCGGCAGGTGATGCAGTTAATGTCATAAAAAAACTACTTTTAAACTGACAGCCCCGGGCCCTTTGGCCGTGGCCTAGATTGTGTATGCATAAGGGCCCTATTCCTCCGGACGATTATCGTTAGCATAATCGTTAACGATTAACGATCTCAAACGACCGCTATTGCGAAAGACCTGAAAACATTCACTCATTTCCATGGAACGATAATCGTTACTTATGATCGTAATTGCGATCGTTTCTTCTTCCGTATTTCTTCGCTATTGCGTTCGTATCTATTGCGAACGACCGAACGATGTCTTATTCAATGCGAACGATTTGCGAACGTTTTGCGAACGAGCAACGATAAAAATAGGTCCAGGTCTTATAAAGCGATCAACGATTTCTCGTTCGGTCGTTAATCGTTACTGCATTTCAACCGAACGATTATCGTTTAGATTCGAACGATTTAACGATAATCTGAACGATAATCGTCCGGTGGAATAGGGCCCTTAGGCTGGCACACCCTCTCTGTCCCTCCTCCCCGCCCTCCTCATCATTAGGAATGCTCCAGGCAGATTGCCTCCTATTCATCAGCTGTGAGAGGACGGCACATGGGCTGGATCGTTAAGGCACCTGTGTAGTTTTCACTGCAGAGGAATAGGAAAAATGGTAAAAAGGGTGGGGAAGAGGGACAGAGAGGTTGTGCCAGCCTAATGCATATACAAACTAAGCCACAGCCAAAGGGCACGGGGCTGCCAGTTTAACCCCTAAGGGTACAAACCCACTTGACGTATTTGCTGCGTGAATCAGTCTTAACCCTTAGACGACCCAGGGCGTATAGTTACGCCATGGAAGTCTGTCCCCAGACGACCTAGGGCGTAACTGTACGCCCTGGGTGTTTCTCACGCTATGAAGCGTGCTCCGGAGCGGAGCGCGCTTCATAGCAGGTGGGGGCCGGCTGCAATCAGCAGCCGGGACCTCACCGGCAATGACACGCTGCAGCGATCGCGCTGCCGCGTGTCATTAACTCCTTAAACGGCGCGATCGCGGCGCGACCGCGGCGTTTAAGTGTAAGTGACAGGGGGAGTCCCCTGTCACTTACCGATCGGGACCCCCGCAGTGTGACTGCGGGGGTCCCGATCGGTAAAACGGGCCGCCGGAGGTCTCTCACCTGCCTCCGTGCGGTCCGATCGGCGATCTGCTACACTGAGCCTGCACAGGCAGGCTCAATGAGCAGAGCGCCGATAACACTGATCAATGCTATGCCTATGGCATAGCATTCATCAGTGTAAAAATCCAAGTAGTGAATGTAAAAGTCCCCCAAAGGGACTTCAAATGTGTAAAAAAAAAAAAGTTAAAAACACTAACACACAACCCCAAAACCCCTCCCCCAATAAAAGTCTAAATCACCCCCCTTTCCCATTATATAAATAAAACATATAAAAATAAATAAATAGATAAACATATAATATACCGTAGCGTGCGTAATTGTCCAATCTATTAAAATATAACAAGCGTCATTGCGAACGGTAAACGGCGTACACGAAAAGAGGGAAAAAAGTGCTTGGATTACCGATTTTATGTTACATTATATATATAAAAAAATTAATAAAAAGTGATCAAAACGTGCGATCTTCACAAATATGGTATTAATAAAAACTAGAGATCATGGCGGAAAAAATGACACCCCATACAGCCCCGTAGGTGAAAAAATAAAACCGTTATAAGCGTCTCAATAGTCCCATTTTATTTATAATTAATTGCCAAAAAAAAGGATTTCATTTAAAAAAAATATATAACATTAGAGAATCTGCGTAAACCTGCATATGGTTGTGTTCGGACTGACCTATAGAGTAATGGTATCATGTCGCTTTTACCATATAGTATATTACGTAGACACAGGAACCCCCCAAACTTTACCATATTGCATTCTTTTTTGCGATTTCACCAATTTATATCTTCATAAATAATATATTTGGAATTCCATCATACATGTTATGGTAAAATGAATGACGCCATTACAAAGTACAACTATTCCTGTAAAAAACAAGCACTTACATGGCCTGTAGATAAAAAACTGAAAGTGCTGGAGCTCTTAGAAGGGGAGGAGGGGAAAACGGAAACACTAAGATCAAAATTTGCGCGGTCCACTGGGTCATTTTGGGCCTGGTCCTCAAAGGGTTAAAAATAAGCAGGCAAAAAGCAGGTTGGCTTTATACAATTGTTCTGCGTTAAAATATGCAATTGCGTATTTTTGAAGTGTGAAGCTTGTTGTTAGCAAAGCATCAGTTGTTAACAACCTGTGCGAAAAACGCATGTAGCTTCACGCTTCAAAAATACGCAACTGCGTATTTTAACGCAGAACAATTGTATAAAGCCAACCTGCGTTTTGCCTGCTTATTTTTAAGACTGATTCACACAGCAAATACGTCAAGTGGGTTTGTACCCTAAGACTGATTCACGCAGCAAATACGTCAAGTGGGTTTGTACCCTTAAAGACTGAGCAATTTCGATTTTTGAGTTTTCATTTTTTCCTCCTTGTGCTTAAAAGGCCATAGCAGTTACATTTTTCCACCTAGAGACCCACATGAGCCCTTATTTTTTGCGCCGCTAATTGTACTTTGCAATGACAGGCTGAATTTTTTCATAAAGTACACAGCGAAACCAGAAAAAAAAAAATGTGTGGTGAAATTGAAAAAAAAAAACGCATTTTGTTTATTTGGGGGGTATTTGTTTTTACGCCGTTACGCCGTTATATATGTTCCTCAAGTTGTTACAATTAAAACGATATATAACATGTATAACTTTTCTTGTATCAGATGGCCTGTAAAAAATTCAAATCATTGTTAACAAATATATGTTCCTTAACCCCTTCCCCCAATATGACGTCCAGGGACGTCATGAAAAGCAGTGGCAGAATGCATCATGACGTCCCTGGACGTCATGCTTTCCCTGCCTCCCCCCTCTGTCCCTGGGTGAGATCGGGCAGCAGGAGGAGGCTGTGTCACACAGCATCCTCCTGCTGCCACTGCCCGGAGGGGAGCCGCGCTCCCCCCCGGGCAGTTAACCCCATAAACGCCGCGGTCAATGCGACCGCAGCGTCTATGGGGAGATTCAGTGTCCCCCGCCGATCGGGCGGCGGGGGGAGGCTGCAGAACGCTGCCTCCCCCCACCGCCACTCAGTCTGTGTCCCCCGGCCCCCTCCCCTCGTCCCCCGATACCGGCGGATCGCCGCTACTACCGTTTTAGCGGCGATCCGCCGGTATCGGGCATTACCGGCGCCGCAGATAGTTTTCATCTCCCCCCACCGTGAATCCACGGTGGGGGGAGATGAAAAATGTCCCCTCAGACCCCAGATCAGCCCCCCGATCACCCTACCCGGGCGGCCATCAGATCCAAGATGGCCGCCCCCATCCCTGCGGCCATCTTGGATCTGATTAGTGATCAAAGCCCCATGCTCTCCGCCACCGGAGGTAGCGGAGAGCATGGAGCAGTGATCGGGGACCCCCCCATGTGGTCCCGGAGCAGGCGATCGGCGGTATATACTATATACCGCCGATCGCCTGTTCCCAGTGCTGATCAGCACTTTTTATCCCCTGTCACCATAAATCATTGGTGACAGGGGATAAAAAGTGTCACCGTGCCCCCCCCCAAGTCGCCCCCCACCCCCCCAGTCACCCCCGTCCCCCAGTCAACCCCCTTCCCCACATACGTTACCTGATCCACGGAGCTCCGTCCTCCTCGACGTCCAGGCTGATTCTGAAGTGCGCATGCGCTCCAGAATCAGTTATCTCAGAAAATTTAAAGTGACAGAGACCAATTTGGTCTCTGTCACTGAACTATGATTACTGTGATAGAAAATATCACAGTAATCATAGTAATACAGTGATAATTAATGTATAAAGTACAAAAAGTGAAAAACATACAAAAAAATAAAACACACACTTTTTATTATAGTAATAATTGCACTTTACTCCCAGATTACCCCTAGCCCCCCCAAAGTACCCGTAACCACCGCAGGTTGCCCATATCTGCCCCAGATTGCACTAACCACCGCACGTTGCCACTAACCACCACACGTTGCCCATAACCACCGCACGCTGCCCATAACCACCGCACGTTGCCACTAACCACCGCACGTTGCCCCTAACCACCGCACGTTGCCTATAACCACCACACATTGCCCATAACCACCGCACGTTGCCCATAACCACCGAACATTGCCTATAACCACCGCACGTTGCCCATAACCACCGCACGTTGCCACTAACCACCGCACGTTGCCCATAACCACCGCACGTTGCCCATAACCACCGCACGTTGCCTATAACCACCACACATTGCCCATAACCACCGCACGTTGCCCATAACCACCGCACGTTGCCTGTAACCACCCCAAATTGCCAGTGAGCCCCTCCAGATGGTCCGTAATCAGCCCCGATTGCCCGTAACCCCCCCATATTGCACGTAACCACTGCACATTGCCTCTAACTCACACACGTTGCCAGTGACCCCCTCCAGATTGCCCGTAACCACACCAGATTGCCGTAACCACCCAAAATTACATGTACCCACCCCTGATTACCTATAAGCACTTCAGTTTATCCGTAACCACCCCAGATTGTCTGTAACCCCCCCAGGTTGCCCATAACCACCACAGATTGTCTGTAACCACCCCATGTTGCCCGTAACCACCGCAGATTGTCTGTAACCCCCCCAGGTTGCCCCTAATCACATGTAATTCCCACCAGATTGCCTCTAACCACCGCACGTTGCCTCTAACTCACACACGTTGCCAGTGACCCCCTCCAGATTGCCGTAACCACCCAAAATTACATGTACCCACCCCTGATTACCTATAAGCACTTCCGTTTATCCGTAACCACCCCAGATTGTCTGTAACCACCACAGATTGTCTGTAACCACCCCATGTTGCCCGTAACCACCGCAGATTGTCTGTAACCACCCCATGTTGCCCCTAATCACATGTAATTCCCCCCAGATTGCCTCTAACCACCGCACGTTGCCTCTGACCACCGCACATTGCCCCCGACCACCACACGTTGCCCCCGACCACCGCACGTTGCCCCCGACCACCGCACGTTGCCCCCGACCACCGCACGTTGCCTCCGACCACCGCACGTTGCGCCCGACCACCGCACATTGCCCCCGACCACCGCACGTTGCCCCCGACCACCGCACGTTGCCTCCGACCACCGCACGTTGCCCCCGACCACCGCACGTTACAGGTTCCCATCCCAGATTACCTATAAGCACTTCAGTTTATCCGTAACCACCCCACGTTGCCCGTTACCACCCCACGTTGCCCGTTACCACCCCACGTTGCCCGTTACCACCGCAGGTTGCCCGTAACCACCCCAGATTATCCGTGACCACCCCACATTACCTGTAATCTCATTTTTTTATTGTATTTTAGTAACTGCGCTATTCTAATAACCATTACTAGCTGCGGTTTTGCTCCAGCAAATTGGCGCTCCCTTCCTTCTGAGCCCTGCTGTGTGCCCATACAGTGGTTTATGCCCACATATGGGGTACCGTTGTACTCAGGAGAACCTGCGTTACAGATTTTGGGGTACATTTTTTTCTCCCATTCCTCGTGAAATTGAGAAATTTTAAACTAAACGAACATATATTGGAAAAATTCGAGTTTTTCATTTTTACTGTCTTATTTTGAATACTTTCCTCTAATACCTGTGGGGTCAAATCGCTCACTGCACCCCAAGATGAATTCTTTGAGGGGTGCACTTTCCTAAATGGGGTGACTTTTGGGGGGGTTCTCTTCTGCTGACACTACAGGGGCGCTGCAAACGCACCTGGCGCTCAGAAACTTCTTCGGAAAAATCTGCACTGAAAATGCTAATTGGCGCTCCTTCCCTTCTGAGCCCGGCTGGGTGCCCATACAGTGGTTTATGCCCACATATGGGGTACCGTTCTACTCAGGGGAACCTACGTTACAGATTTGGGCATGCAGCTTCTCTCCTGTTCCTCGTGAAATTGAGAAATTTCAAACTAAACAAACATATTATTGGAAAAATTCAGGTTTTTCAATTTTACTGTCTTATGTTGAATACTTTCCTCTAATACCTGTGGGGTCAAAATGGTCACCACACCGCAAGATGAATTCTTTGAGGGGTGCACTTTCCAAAATGGGGTGACTTTTAGGGGGGTTCTCTTCTGCGGACACTACAGGGGCACTGCAAACGCACCTGGCGCTCAGAAACTTCTTCAGCAAAATCTGAACTGAAAATGCTAATTGGCGCTCCTTCCCTTCTGAGCCCTCCTGTGTGGCCATACAGTGGTTTATGCCCACATATGGGGTACCGTTGTACTCAGGAGAACCTGCGTTACAAATTTTTGGGTGCGGATTCTCTCATGTTCCTTGTGAAATTGAGAAATTTTAAACTAAACGAACATATTATTGGAAAAATTCGAGTTTTTCATTTTTACTGTCTAATTTTAAATACTTTGCTCTAATACCTGTGGGGTCAAAATGGTCACCACACCCCTAGATGAATTCTTTGAGGGGTGTACTTTCCAAAATGGGGTGACTTTTGGGGGGGTTCTTTTCTACGGACACTACAGGGGCGCTGCAAACGCACCTGGCGCTCAGCATTTTCAGTGCAGATTTTGCTGAAGAAGTTTCTAATTGGCGCTCCTTCCCTTCTGAGCCCCGCTGTGTGCCCATACAGTGGTTTATGCCCGCATATGGGGTACCGTTGTATTCAGGAGAACCTGCGTTACAATTTTTGGGGTACTTTTTTTCTCTTTTTCCTTGTGAAATTGAGAAATTTCAAACTAAACAAACATATTATTGGAAAAATTCGTGTTTTTCATTTTTACTGTCTAATTTTGAATACTTTCCTCTAATGCATGTGGGGTCAAAATGCTCATCCTACCCCAAGATGAATTCTTTGAGGGGTGTACTTTCGAAAATGGAGTGACTTTTGGGGGGATTCTATTCTGCTGACACTACAGGGGCACTGCAAACGCACCTGGCGCTCAAACTTTTTAAAAAAGCTAATTGGCGCTCCTTCCCTTCTGAGCCCGGCTGTGTGCCCATACAGTGGTTTACGCCCACATATGGGGTACCGTTGTACTCAAGAGAACCTGCGTTACAAATTTTTGGGTGCAGATTCTCTCATGTTCCTTTTGGAAAGGAGAAACTTTAATCTAAACATATATATTATTGGAAAATTAAAATTTTTGATTTTTTTAAGGCCTAATTGTGAATACTTTCCTCCAGCCCCTGTAGGGTTAAAATGCTCATTATACCCCTAGATTAATTCTTTAAGGTGTCTAGTTTCCAAAATGGGGTCACTTATGGGGGTTTCCAGTATACAAGCCTCCTAAACCCACTTAAAAAAAGAACTGGTCCCTAAAAAAATCAGTTTTGGAAATTTTATGAAAATGTGATAATTTGCTAATAGATTTCTAAGCCCCATAACAGGGTAAAAAAGTAAAATATGTTTCCCAAATTATGCCAGAATAAAGAGGACATATTGGTAATGTGATTTAGTAACTAATTTATGTGCTATGACTTCCTTTTTTAGAAGCAGAGAATTTCATAAGTTCATAAAATGCAAAATTTTCACATTTTTCATGATATTTTGATGTTTTTCACAAAAAACACACAAAGTAATGACCAAATTTTGCCACTAATATAAAGTGCCATATGTGACGAAAAAACAATCTCAGAATCGCTAGCATACGTTAAAGCATCACTGAGCTATAAGCGCATAAAGTGAGACAGGTCAGATTTTGAAAAATGAGCCTGGTCATTAAGGCCAAAACAGGCTGCGGAGGCAAGGGGTTAAAATCACTCCATTCCCATGCTTATAGCGCTTTTATCCTTTGGTCTATGGGGCTGTGTCAGGTGTCATTTTTTGCGCCATGATGTTTACTTTCTATTGGTACCTTGATTGCGCATATGCGACTTTTTGATCGGTTTTTATTACAATTTTTCTGGATTTGATGGGACCAAAAATGCGCAATTTTGCACTTTGGGATATCTTTGCGCTTACGCCGTTTACCGTGCAAGATCAGTAATGTGATTAATTAATAGTTCAGGCGATTACGCACGCAGCGATAGTAAACATGTTTATTTATTTTTTTTATTTATAACCTGGGAAAAGGGGTGATTCAGACTTTTATTATGGGAGAGGGCTTTTTATTGACAACAACACTTTATTTTTTTTTTTACACATATACTAGAAGCCCCCCTGGGGGACTTCTAGTATATACACTTTGATCTCTCATTGAGATCTTTGCTGTATAGTTATACAGCAAAGATCAATGAGATCGGCACTCGTTTGCTTTCGGCTGCTGCAGCCGAAAACAAACGAGTGCCGAGTTAGGGACGGCGCCATCTTGGAGCGGTCCCCGGCCGGCTTCAGCGATCTGACCCACTAGACACCAGAGAAGTGCTGCAGCCGGTAATCGGAGGCAGCTGTCAACTTTGACAGCTGCCTCCGATTACCTGACTAGCGGGCACGGCGATCAGACTGTGCCCGCCAATAGCCGCGGTCCCGGGCTACATGTGGCACCCGGGATCGCGGCGGTTCAGAGCGGGGTCGCCTGCCCTTTTGTCGTTAAGGGGTTAAAAGTTGGCTGATTTATAGCTTCGAAATATATATATATATATATATATATATATATATATATTGTGGACATGTCACTGGTAAAGTGTTCGAGGGGAGATACATCTCACCTAGGTTACTGCTTAGTGTGAGATGGTAAATCTGGGAGAGATCTGTTACTCAGCAGTATTATGCTGCTGAGGTGTTATTTATTGTTACCGGGCCTGGATTTACTGGAATGGTGGGTAGGTTGGTAGTGGGACTTGCCATTCCTTTCCCCGATCCAGTTCAGGTTTGGGGATCAGGTGAGATCTCACCATAATCAACCTCAGAAGGTAAAAGCCCTGCAGAGGATACAGGTCCTTGCTCTCAGCCAGGAGTGAACAGCCTGCATGCTCTGTTTGCTGGGCGCAAGGGATACCACCGCTGCTGGGGCTTATTCATACCCTGCGATACTGTTTATCGAAGTGACAGATAGGTGATCTGTTTTGTTAGTAAGTGCTCAGACGGGCAGGACCTTTTGTTTTGTTCTTAAAAGCACGGTGTTGCTATATTTCTGTTATGATGGACTGTTTATGCTGCAAATAAACACCAAGCTGTTTTTATAAGTCCAAGTCTGCTGTGAACTGTGTCCAAACACACCATCCCCCGGGAAGATCCCTACAATTAGTGCTGCGGAGCGGGCAAAACGGTTGCTAGGGGCAACGGTGTGCATCAACTTGGCTACAGCTGCTTATGTCCTGGGTGAAGGCGGCGGCTTCACTCCAAAAACAGTCAAGCAACATGGAGGAGATGATGAAGCAGTTCATGCAAGCTCAGATAGACGCTAACCTGCGCCATGAGCAAGTGATGGCTCAACAACAACAGGCGATGGCTCAACAACAGAAACTTATTGAGCACCTGATAGCGAAGCAAGAGGCGTCTGCAGCTGCTAATCCCCAGCTGGTGGCAGCGGCCGCTCCAGAGACTTTGTCGGTGAGAAGAGCTGTGCAGCGAGAGCTGCAAAAGATGACTGCTGATGACGATGTTGAGGCCTACTTAACTGTCTTTGAGTGTGTGGCTGAGCGAGAAAAGCTACCCTCCACTGAGTGGGCAGAGGTCATTGCTCCCTATTTAACAGGCGAACCTCAAAAGGCCTACTATGACCTCAGTGAGCAAGAGGTCAAGGACTATCCTCGGCTAAGAGCAGAGATACTCGCCGGACTAGGAGTTACTGCTGCTGTCCGTGCCCGGAGGGTCCGCAACTGGAGCTACAGTCTGGACAAGTCAGCGAGGTCCCAGATGTATGACCTGATCCATTTGGCAAGAAAGTGGTTGGAGCCAGACACCTCTACTCCTGCAAAGATCCTAGAGAGGGTTGTGATGGATCGCTACCTCCGTGCACTTCCTGCTGATCTGCAACCCTGGGTGGGACAAGGTGACCCTAAGAGTGCCGACAAACTTGTCAACCTTGTGGAGAGGTTCCAGGCGACCGAGGACTACCTCCTTGATGTTCCTGCAGTACCATCACCTCCCCGGAGTGCCAGACCTGTGCCTTCAGCTGGTAAGAGACTTCCATCTGTTGGGGGAGTGTGGAGGGGTGCTGATAGAGGGAAGAGCGCTCAGGCGGTGTCTCAAGGGCAAAAGACTGGTGATGGTCCCCGGTGGCTAAGTGGCCCTAAAAAGGACTCCCTGCCAAGGAGACCAGGCCCTATCCAGTGCTGGAGATGCCATGAGACGGGACATGTGTCTGCCCATTGCCCTCTTACCCATGAGCCCATGGAGTGTGACGCTATTTGCGGAGCCGTCTTTTGTTGCAGTCACTGGACTAGAGACTGAACCGCAAGTCTGCAACATTACGGTCAATGACTTCCCTGTTAAGGCGTTGCTGGACTCAGGAAGCCTTGTCACCTTGGTGCATGCCAGCCTGGTGACTGGGGACTTTGTGCCAGAAAAACATATGAGCGTGGTATGCATACATGGCGATACAAAGGTTTACCCTATAGTACTGGCTAATGTCGGGACTGAACTTGGCACTGTACAATATGAAGTGGGTGTGGTTAAAAACCTCATGCATAATGTGATATTGGGGCGTGATTTTCCATTGTTTTGGGCTCTATGGGGAAAACAACAATCCCCTGAAAGGAGTGAGAATACCCCTAGGTCGATTGCATTACCCACGGTAAATGATAGAAATGTACAGGACGAAAATTATGTTTTTCCTTTGCAGGTCCTGGCAGGTGAGGAAGAGGCTCCTCCCACTGACCAGAATGTTCCAGACTTAGAGGTGTCTAGGGATAATTTTGGTACTGCCCAATTACAGGACCCCACTATCAAAAATGCGAGAGAGCAGGTTGCGGTTGTGAATGGGGTACCTCAGGAACCAGAGGCTGAAAATAAGTTTCCTAATTTTTCTATGACTAATGATCTCTTCTATAGAGTCACTAAGATTAATGATGAGGTTGTGGAACAGCTTCTGGTGCCTAAGCCGTACCGGCGTCAGGTACTCAACATGGCCCATAATCATGTCCTTGGGGGCCACTTGGGGACGGATAAAACGCAGGAGAGAGTCCTCCAGAGGTTTTATTGGCCTGCGATTTATGCTGACATAAAAAAATACTGTGAGTCCTGCCCCACATGTCAGTTTAGCGCTCCAGTGTCGCATTTTCGCAGTCCTTTGGTCCCACTCCTCATCATAGAGGTACCTTTTGACCAGATCGCAATGGACTTGGTGGGTCCCATTGTAAAGTCGGCTAGGGGTCACCAGTACATTCTAGTTGTATTAGACTACGCAACCCGCTATCCTGAGGCTGTACCCCTAAGAAACACTGCGTCTAAAACAATTGCACGGGAATTGTTTTATATGTTTTCCAGGGTGGGGATCCCCAAGGAGATCTTGACTGACCAAGGTACACCATTTATGTCAAAGGTGATGAAAGAGCTATGCAAACTGTTTAACATCTCACACATACGTACCTCTGTATATCACCCACAGACAGACGGGTTAGTGGAGAGGTTTAATAAAACCCTGAAACATATGTTAAAAAAAGTCGTGGAAAAGGATGGTCGGGATTGGGATCACTTACTACCTTACCTGATGTTTGCTATTAGGGAAGTGCCCCAAGCATCCACAGGGTTCTCTCCCTTCGAATTGGTCTATGGTCGTCACCCTAGGGGTTTATTGGATATAGCGAAAGAGACCTGGGAAAGTGAGTCCACCCCATACAAGAGTGTTATAGAGCATGTAGCACAAATGCAGGACCGTATAGCCACTGTAATGCCCCTAGTAAGGGAACACCTCCAGAGGGCGCAAGAGAGCCAAAGCAGAATTTACAATCGTTCTGCAAGAATCAGGACGTTCAGCCCAGGTGACCGGGTACTCATACTTGTTCCCACGGTAGAAAGCAAATTCTTAGCAAAGTGGCAGGGTCCCTATGAAATTGTAGAGAAAGTCAGTGAGGTAAACTACAGGGTACACCAACCAGGTAGAAGGAAGCCTTTCCAAGTTTATCACATAAACTTGATCAAGCCCTGGAAAGAAAGGGAATCCTTGGTGGCGACAAACTCTGTTAATAATTTGTCACAACCAATCCCTCCGGTCAAGATTGGTGATACTCTATCAGTGTCACAGAAGCAGGAGACTAAAGAGTTTTTGCAGAAAAATAAAGACAAGTTTTCTGACCTTCCAGGGCGTACACATCTCATTCATCATCACATTGAAACTGAGCCTAGAAGCAGAGTAAACCTCAAACCCTATAGGATACCAGAAGCACGGAGGGAGGCGGTATGATCCGAGGTAAAACGTATGCTTGACCTAGGAGTCATTGAGGTGTCCCAGAGCGAGTGGTCCAGCCCGATTGTGCTAATCCCAAAGCCCAATGGAACTTGGAGGTTCTGTAATGACTTTAGAAAGTTAAATGAGATCTCCAAGTTCGATGCCTACCCCATGCCCAGGGTAGATGAGTTGATAGAAAGGATGGGTAATGCCAGGTACATAACCACCCTCGATCTCACTAAGGGCTACTGGCAGATCCCACTCACTCCTGAGGCTAGAGAGAAGACGGCATTCTCCACCCCTGATGGGCTCTTCCAATACGTAGTGATGCCATTCGGGTTACATGGAGCCCCTCCCACTTTTCAGAGGTTGATGGACTTGATTCTGCGACCACATAGTGATTACTCCGCTGCCTACCTCGATGATGTGGTCATTTTTAGCCCTGATTGGGAAGTCACCTCTGTAAGGTCCAGGCGGTGTTAGATGCCATAAGTGATGCAGGGTTAACCATCAATGTGGAGAAGTGTGCCTTAGCCTTAGAGGAGGCCAAATACCTGGGCTACATTATTGGGAGGGGGTTAGTGAAACCACAACTAAATAAAATTGAGACAATACAGAATTGGCCTAAACCCCTAACAAAGAAACAGGTCAAAGCTTTCCTGGGTATTACGGGCTATTACCGAAGGTTTGTGCCGAATTTTGCTTCAGTTGCAGCCCCACTAACTGACCTGACAAAGGGTGCGAAGTCCGCAATGGTGATATGGACTCCAGAGGCCGAGAAGGCTTTTCAAAGCCTTAAGTCTGCCTTGTGCCAACAACCTGTGCTAGTTACCCCTGACTTTAGGCAAGAATTTCTGATCCAGACAGATGCCTCCAAGAAAGGGTTAGGTGCCGTTCTCTCACAAGTCGTGAATGGCGAGGAGCACCCGCTGATGTACTTGAGTAGGAAGCTATCCCCGGCCGAGAAAAACTACGCCATTGTTGAGCGAGAATGTCTGGCAGTGAAGTGGGCCCTAGAGTCCCTGAGGTACTACTTGCTAGGCAGAAAGTTCAGGTTAGTGACAGACCATACCCCCTAGCATGGATGAAGCTTAATAAGGAGAGAAATGCAAGGGTGACTAGATGGTTTCTGTCCCTACAAAACTTTAATTTCAGTGTGGAACACCGGCCAGGAAAATTACAGGCAAATGCTGACGCCCTATCAAGGGTACACTGTCTGTGGGGACAAAATGCTCAGCCCTCCGGTCTGAAAAAGATAGGGGGGATATGTGGACATGTCACTGGTAAAGTGTTCGAGGGGAGATACATCTCACCTAGGTTACTGCTTAGTGTGAGATGGTAAATCTGGGAGAGATCTGTTACTCAGCAGTATTATGCTGCTGAGGTGTTATTTATTGTTACCTGAAGTAACGGTGCAGGAAATTGCGTGCAACACCGGTTGGTGTTCACTTAGCAGTGGAGCTTGATGGCGCAAAAAAGTCTCGATACAAATGTATACCGATAGGTATAGTTTAATGCATAAAATGGCAACGCGTTTCAAGGCTACAATGCCTCTTTATCAAGCCAGATTGTTCTAATGCATGCATGTACACACAATACACGAGTATATATGGGCATAGAATCAAGAGCAAAGCGCGCCCAGGTGCGGTTGGGGGCGGGGTCACTCGTCAGATCCGGCCCATAGAATGAAACATAAACAGAACAAAATATGATAGAAACATCAATATTTAAAATACTTTAAAATACTTTAAAATAGCGAGAAAGAGAGAAAAACAGAGAAAATTGGTGTTAGGTGGAGACTAACGTACTGTGTTGTGCTGCGCATGCGTAGCTGTTCATGCTGGAAAGTTGGAAAAGGCGGAAAAGGCGCAGACGCACTAGAGTGGAAAGTTCGCGCAGGCGCATTAGGACTCGCCTGGTCTCCATGCTAAAAAAGGAAAGAAGAAATTCGCGCAGACGCACTGTGGTGACACGTACGCGCAGGCGCATTGGAACTCGCCTCGTGTCGTGTGCTGCGCTTCTGTTAGTGGCCGCGGTGTGGGTAACGCTGGAGTTAAGAGTTATTGTTACCTGGCCTGGATTTACTGGAATGGCGGGTAGGTTGGTAGTGGGACTTGCCATTCCCTCCCCCCGATCCAGTTCAGGTTTGGGATCAGGTGAGATCTCACCCTAATCAGCCTCAGAAGGTAAAAGCCCTGCAGAGGGTACAGGTCCTTGCTCTCAGCCAGGAGTGAACAGCCTGCATGCTCTGTTTGCTGGGCGCAAGGGATACCACCGCTGCTGGGTCTTATTCATACCCTGCGATACTGTTTATCGAAGTGACAGATAGGTGATCTGTTTTGTTAGTAAGTGCTCAGACGGGCAGGACCTTTTGTTTTGTTCTTAAAAGCACGGTGTTGCTATATTTCTGTTATGATGGACTGTTTATGCTGCAAATAAACACCAAGCTGTTTTTATAAGTCCAAGTCTGCTGTGAACTGTGTCCAAACACACCATCCCCCGGGAAGATCCCTACTATATATATATATATATATATATATATATATAATATATATATGTAGTAATACCTCTGTTCTCTGAACACAATCAGTTCTGGAAGGCAGTTGAGAACCGATCTGTGGGTTCCCATAGAAAACAACGTTAATGTCTAGCAGTAAGTAGCAGTGCATCTTGCACCACTACTTACTGTAAACAAGCAGGCATTCATAAAACAGCCATCATTTTGATGTGCGTGAACATAGTCTAATATACACAAGCATTTTTACATGCACTTTTTCATACACGGTCTGAAAGAGCTCCATAGAGACATTGGGCCTGATTTACTAAGATGTTCCTGGCAGCAAATTGTCAGGTTTTTGTCTCTATACACACAGTCTAAATAGTTTAAATGAAAAAATATAGAAGATCGGAGAGCTACATATATAGAACACAGAATAGTTTCTGGATTGTTATGCTTACCTTTCTCTTGTAGTTTATTTATTCAGCAAAATTAAGCCAAAAACAATTGAGATAAATGCACTGCTGGCTGTTACATCAAGTGTTCTCCTCTGAAGCTGAGACCCGTCTGCCTGTTGCAGCTAAAGGGGAACTTTTCTCTTCACATACTCCATACTGATATTTTACCCACATGAAATGTTCTACTTCCTCTTTTCATTTGCTTCATTGCCAGCAAAGTTTTGTTTTTCTACACAATACTTAAAGGGGGATTTTTTTCTTAATAATAATCTTTTTAAAAAAGACAGTGAATGAAGGTTCTTAAGTTGATAAACTTTCATTTAATTTTGTGAACTACATTTTAAAAACCTTAAAGGGGTATTCCCTACTGCAAGGATGGGGAAACTGCGGCTCTGCAGCTGTTCCAAAACTACAACTCCCATCATGCCTGGAGGGCCAAAACCAAAGCTTTGGCTGTCCAGGCATGATGGTAGCTGGAGGGCTGAAGGTTCCCCACCCTTACCCTACTGGAAAATTGAAAGCTAAGCTGTGATCGGTTACTGTTTATCCAACAAAACAATGGGGGAGATTTATTAAACTAGTGTAAAGTCGAATTGTCTCAGTTGCCCCTAGCAACCAATCAGATTCAACCTTTCATTTTCCAAAGAATCTGTGAGGAAAGAAAAGTGGAATCTGATTGGTTGCTAGGGGCAACTGAGCCAGTTCTACTTTACACCAGTTTGATAAATCTCCCAATATGTCCGATTTTTGTCTCAGACAAATAGATCAATCTGGGCCAGTGTTTATTACACTCCATTGAAAGAGAAACACACTCATGTTTATTCACCAATTATTAAAGGGATATTCCCATCTCAACATAGTTAAATTTATATTGTCGACCATCTTACTTTCACTTTATTTCATCGTGGACAGTGTCAACTAGGCGGGGCGTAACGGCTAGGGAGGGGTCCCAACTGCCATGAAGCCCCGCCTAGGTGCCACTTTCCACGGATGAAATGAAGTTATTTTAGAGCAGAAAAACAACACAGACAAGTGTTGTACAGGTACATATCAAATTTGAAGCTTCTAAACTTGTGGATGGTGCAGAGAACAGCACATAGAGTGGAGGGGGGGGGGGTGACATTATCACTTTAAACTGGTAAGGCTTGTCCAATTAAATTTTGTTGCAAATACATTCATTTAGCAAAATTGCTTCCCAATGTACCGTACTTTACCTCCAATTGTTGACAACTCATTCTCTAGGTTACCAGCCACCACTCTGCTCTAAAAGCAGTCGTCTGGCTGGTGTATATATAGCTATCGTATACATATTTATATATATTATACAGTATTTGCATTATATCTCTATACATCTATCATCATATACATCTGTATGTATTAGTCAGAGCAATGCTTTTAGAGCAGAGTGGTGCTCAACAAGCTGTCGGCAATAGGAAGGAAAAAAACAGGCATATCGGAAGAAGGCGTGAAATTAATGTTTCTGCTAAAATATTTAACTCGATGGGCCCTACAAGTTTTACTATATTAGCAGAAATGGGAGTACCCCTTTAATACAATGTAGTAGATCAGGATGTAGGTATTTAGCAATATCTGTATGCAGTCATACAAATATGATACAGTTCCCCATAAAGAGCTGATAGAGAAGTTAGAGAAAATTGGACTTAATCCCTGTATAGTTCAGTGGATTTGTAATACAGAAATAAAAACTGAACTCAAGAACAAGAGGACACAGTGAGAGCTTAGTTGGAAAGATCAGAACCAATGTGAGAAAATATTACTTTACTTAAGGAGTAGTAGATGCTTGGAACAAAGTTCCAGCAGATGTGGTTGGTAAATCTAAAACAAGTGAATGTAAACCTGCCTGGGATAAACATACTGTATATCTATCCAAACATAATAAGAAGGGAAATACTACAACCCCTGGCAAATTATGGAATCCCCGGCCTCAGAGGATGTTCATTTAGTTGTTCAATTTTGTAGAAAAAAAGCAGATCACAGATATGACGCAAAACTAAAGTCATGTCAAATAGCAACTTTCTGACTTTAAGAAACACTAACAGAAATCAAGAAATAAAAATGTGGTAGTCAGAAACTTTTAATTTTTTAGACCAAGCAGAGGGAATATAATATGGAATCACTCAATTTTGAAGAAAAAATGATGGAATCACCCTGTAATTTTTCATTCCCACAACTTATGCTGGGTTTACTCGGAACGATAATTCGCCCAATCGAACGATTAACAATTTTGAAGCAACAATTTTATTTTTATAACGATCAGCATTTAGACAGAGAAAAATCGTTAGAAGATTCGTAAGAAAAATCGTTCTTGCGATCGTTTTTAAGATCGTTTAAGCCCATCTTTCACATAGGGTGAATCTTTGAAAGACTGTTTACACTAAGCGATCTGCGACTATTTAGCGAACGATGGACGTGAATTTGAAAACATGTTGAAAGATCAAAATGAACGATTTTTCGCTCATCGCCTGATCGTTTGCTGTGTTTACACAGAACGATTATCGCTCAATTGCGATCGTTATAGCGAAAATTCGATGATAATCGTTCCGTGTAAACCCAGCATGATGGTGCATTTACACAGACAGATTCATCTGACAGATCTTTGAAGCCAAAACCAGGAGCAGACTATAAACAGGGATCAGTTCATAAAGGAAAGACTGGGATCTATCCTCTTTTTAAATCCATTCCTGGCTTTGGCTTCCAAAATCTGTCAGATAAATCTTTCTGTGTAAACGCACCCTTACACCTGCATCAAATTACATCTGCTCATTAGTCTGCATTTAATGGTGGGTTTACACAGAAAGATTATCTGACAGATTATCTGCCAAAGATTTGAAGCCAAAACCAGGAACAGACTATAAACAGCGATCAGGTAATAAAGGAAAGCCTGAGATTTCTCCTCTTTTCAAATCCACTCCTGGCTTTGGCTTCAAATCTTTGGCAGATAATCTTTCTGTGTAAACGCACCATAATGCTACGTTTACACGGAACGATAATTCGCCCGATCGTACGATTAACGATGTCGGAGTATCTACCAAAGATTTGAAGCTAAAGCCAGGAATGGATTTGAAAAGAGGATAAATCTTAGGCTTTTCTTTTTGATCTGATCTCTGTTTATGGTCTGTTCCTGGCTTTGGCTTCAAATCTTTGGCAGATAATCTGTCAAATAATCTTTCTGTGTAAATGGACCCTTAAAAGGAGTGATCACACCTTGAAGAGTTGTTGCATCAAGTGGACCGATAGGAATCATGGCTCCAACACCAGAGATGTCAATCGAAACTAAGGAGAGCATTATCTAAGGGTCCATTTACACAGAAAGATTATCTGTTGAAGCCGAAGCCAAAGCCACGAATGGATTTGAAAAGAGGAGAAATCTCAGACTTTCCTTTATGACAAGATCTCTGTATATAGTCTGTTTCTGGCTTTGGCTTCAAATCTTTGGCAGATAATCTGTCAGATAATCTTTCTGTGTAAATGGACCTTAATGCTAAGTTTACACGGAGCGATTATCGGGCGAATTTTCGCGATAACGATCGAATTCAAACGATAATCGTACGTGTAAACGCGGCGAACGATCAAAAATCGTTCATTTTGATCTTCTAACATGTTCATAAATCGTCGTTCGTAGTTGGCAAAAAAATCGCCGATCGTTCCATGTAAACAGTCGTCGCACGATAGTCCGGCCGCCCGCCCGCAGCCCCGCCCGGCCCCCCGCTCGCAGCCCGGCCCCCGCTCATCCGCAGCCCCCTGCGCCGGCTCGATCGCCGCCGCCGCTCTGATCACCACCCCCGCCGCTCTGATCGCCACCCCCACCCGCCGCTGCTCCGATCACCCGATTGGCTGAAGGGGAGCCGTTTGAAATTCCCGGCTCCCCTCTTCAGCCAATCAATGCAAGGCAGCACTGATTGGCTGAAGGGGAGCCGTTTGAAATTCCCGGCTCCCCTCTTCAGCCAATCAATGCACAGCACCACTGATTGGCTGAAGAGGGGAGCCGGGAATTTCAAACGGCTCCCCTTCAGCCAATCAGTGCTGCCTTGCATTGATTGGCTGAAGAGGAAAGCCGGGAATTTCAAATGGCTCCCCTTCAGCCAATCAGTGCTGAAGAGGAGCACTGATTGGCTGAAGAAGAGCCGTTTGAAATTCCCGGCTCATCTCTTCAGCCAATCAATGCGCTGAAGATGGGAGCCGGGGATCTCAAAGACCTGCTGTGCGGAGCAGGTAACGTATGCTCTTGGCCGTGGCGGTGGGGGCGATCGTAGCGGCGGCGGGGGGGCGATCAAAGCTGCGGCGGGTGGGTGATCGGAGCGGCGGCCGGGGGGCGATCGTAGCGGCGGGGGTGGCGATCGGGGCGGCGCAGGGGGCTGTGGTTGAGCGGGGGGGCAGGCTGCGGGTGGGCCGAGCTGCGGGCACGCGATCGCAAAACGATCGCAAAAGGATTTTTCCGTACAATATATCGTACGGTCTAAACGCTGATCCGTTATAAAAAATAATTGTTACTTCGAAAACGTTAATCGTACGATCGGGCCAATAATCGTCTTGTGTAAACTTAGCATAAAAGGGTAAATTATCACGCAATGTTACAAAAGATGTTGGTTGTTCTCACTCAGCTGTGTCTAAAATCTGGACCAAAAACAAACAACATGAGAAGGTTGTTAACCCCTTCCCACATCAGCAAATAACTGTACGTCCTGATGCGGGTGGGGGCGTTCAGAGAGGGCGAACTCACTCTGAACCAAAGCGGAGGGGAGATCCCTTCTCCTTACCGAGCCGGGACTCAGCGTTGCACTGATCCCGTCGACGCTGATCCCGGCTGTGCAATCCATCTATCTGGTCTGCTGCAGACCATAGTAATAGAGCAATAATCTGATTGATCATTGCTGTATTAAGTATACTGCAGTGATCTCTATAGGAGATTACTGCGGTAATACTAAAAGTCCCCCAGGGGGACTAAAAGTTATAGTGTACAGTAAAAAAAAAAGGGTTTTTATTAATAAAAAACATCCCCTCCCCCAATAAAAGTTTAAATCACCCCCCTTTTCCCATTTTATAAATAAAAATAAATAAACCAACATATTTAGTATTGTCGCATTCGTAATCGTCCAAACTATTAGGTTATCACATTCCTGATCTTGCACGGTAAACGGTACAAGCATAAATCCAGAAAAACTGTAATACAAAGTGATCAAAAAGTCGCATGTATGCAGTCAAGGTACCTATAGAAAGAACCGATCATGGCACAAAAAATGACACCTCACACAGCCCCATAGACCATAGGATCAAAGCGTTATAAGGGTGGGAATAGAGCAATTGTAAACACATTTAGTTTTTTTAAAAAAAAGGTTTTAATTTTTTAAAACTGTCAGATAAAATAAAAGTCATTTAAGTTACATATCGTTGTAATCGTACTGACTTGAGGAACATATTTAACATGTCAGTTTTACCATAGGGTGAATGGCGTAAACACGAAACCCCCCAAAATGAAAACATTCCTTTTTTTTCCATTTCACCCCGCATATGATTTTTTTTTCTGTTTTCACAGCATACTTTATGGAAAAATTAAGTCTGTCATTGTAAAGTACAATTAGTGGTGCAAAAAATAAGGGCTCATGCGGGTCTGTAGGTGAAAAAATGCAACTGCTATGGCCTGTTAAACACAAGGAGGAAAAAATGCAAAAATGAAAATTAGCCCGGTCCTGGAGAGGTTAAAGGCAAACATACTGGTAGACAAAGTAAGACATCAAAGAGTCAAGACAAAAAACTTGAAGCAATATGTCTGGCAAACAGAAAATGCACAACAAAACAATTGAGGAACGAATGGGAGGAAACTGGAGCCACCATCTGTGACCGAACTGTAAGAAACCGCTTAAAGGAAGTGGGATTTACATACTGAAAGGCTAAACGAAAGCCAGAAAGCCATCACTAACACCTAAACTGAAAAAAAAGTATTCATTGGGCTCATAAAAAGCAATGGTGGACTGTGTATGACTGGATAAAAGTCATATTCAGTGATGAATCATGAATCTGCATTTGGGCAAGGTGATGATGCTGGAACTTTGGTTTGGTTCCATTCCAATGAGATTTATAAAATGACTGCCTGAAGAAAACCTGCAGATGTCCCCAGTCATTGATGATATGGGGCAGCGTGTCAGGTAAAGGCACTGGGAACATGGCTGTCATTACATCATCAATAAATGCACAAGTTTACGTTGATGTTTTGGACACTTTTCTTATATTGCTATAGAGCAAAAACTGTGAAAACATTCCTTGAAAAAAGACACATAAGGTCAATGTCATGGCCGGCAAATAGTCCAGATCTCAATCCAATTGAAAATCTTTGGTGGAAATTGAAGAAAATGGTCCATGTCAAGGCTCCAACCTGCAAAGCTGATCTGGCAACAGGAATCAGAGAAAGTTTGAACCAGATTGATGAAGAGTAGAGATGAGCGAACCTCGAGCATGCTCGAGTCCATCCGAATCCGAACTTTTGGCATTTGATTAGCGGTGGCTGCTGAACTTGGATAAAGCCCTAAGGCTATGTGGAAATCATGGATATAGTCATTGGCTGTATCCATGTTTTTCAGACAACTTTAGAGCTTTATCCAAGTTCAGCAGCCCCAGCTAATCAAATGCTGAACGTTCGGGTTCGGATGGACTCAAACCTGAACCCAGTTCGCTCATCTCTAATGAAGAGTCCTTTGTGTCTCTCATTTAAGTTCATGCCTCAGAGACTGCAAGCTGTTATAAAAGCCAGAGGTGGTGCAACAAAATACTAGTGATGTGTTGGAGTGTTCTTTTATTTGTTTGTTTTTCATGATTCCATAATCTTTTCCCTCTGCTTGGTCTAAAAAATTTACTGACTAACACATTTTTAATTCATGATTTCTGTTAGTGTTTTTTAACCCCTAGACGACCTAGGACATACCGGTACGTCCAGGAAGTCTGTCCCAAGACGACCCTGGACGTACCGGTACATTCTGAGCTATGAAGCTCCGCTCCGGACCGCGCTTCGTAGCAGGTGGGGGCCGGCTGCAATCAGGAGCCGGCACCTCACCGTTAATGACACGCTGCAACGATCGTGCTACAGCGTGACCTTAACTCCTTAAACGCATTGCGGCGTTTAAGTGTAAGTGACAGGGGGAGTCCCCTGTCACTTACCGATCGTTAAAACGGACCGCTGGAGGTCTCTCACCTGCCTCTGCCCGGTCCGATTGGTGCTCTAGTCACTGCAGGCTCAATGAGCAGAGCGCCGATAACACTGATCAATGCTATGCCTATGGCATAGCAATGATCAGTGTGAATAATAAAACTAATGAATGTACAAGTCCCCCAAAGGGAGTTAAAATGCATTAAAAAAAAAAGTTAAAATCACTATCACACTGCCCCAAAACCCCTCCCCCAATAAAAGTTAAAATCACCCCCATTTCCCATTATATAAATAAAACATATAAAAATAAATAAATAAACATATAATATATTGTAGCGTGCGTATTTGTCCAATTTATTAAAATATAACAAGCGTCATTGCGAACGGTGAATGGCGTACACGAAGAGGGAAAAAAGTGCGCGGATTACCGATTTTATGTTACATTATATATATAAAAAAAAATTATAAAAAGTGATCAAAACATCCGATCTTCACAAATATGGTATTAATAAAAACTAGAGATCATGGCGAAAAAAATTACACCCCATACAGCCCCGTAGGTGAAAAAATAAAACTGTTATAAGCGTCACAATAGGTCCATTTTATTAATAATTAATTGCCAAAAAAAAGGATTTCATAAAAAAAAAAAATATAACATTAGAGAATCTGTGTAAACCTGCATATGGTTGTGTTCGGACTGACCTATAGAGTAATAGTATCATGTCGCTTTTACCATATAGTGCATTACATAGACACAGGAACCCCCCGAACGTTACCATATTGCATCCTTTTTTACGATTTCACCTATTTATATCTTCATAAATAATATATTTGGGATTCCCTCATACATGTTATGGTAAAATGAAAGAATTACAAAGTACAACTATTCCTCTAAAAAACAAGCCCCCACGTGGCCCTGTAGATAGAAAACTGAAAGTGCTAGAGCTCTTAGAAGGGGAGGAGGGAAAAACGAAAGCGCAAAGATCAAAATTGCGTGGTCCACTGGGTCATTTTGGGCCTGGTCCTCAAAGGGTTAAAGCCAGAAAGTTGCCATTTGACATGACTTTAGTTTTGTGTCATATCTGTGATCTGCTTTTTTTCTAAAACATTAAGGGTATGTTCACACGGTACGTGTTCATAGCGAGATCCGCTGCGGATCCCTGCCCAGTGAACTCTATAGGCAGACAAACTTGCGGCAGGATGCACATCCCGCTGCGAGTTTGTCAGCAGCCCACCCTGTTAACTCCCCCGCCACCAGAATATATACTTCACCTGGTCCCCACTCTGGCTTGCTTTGCGGCTCCCGGTGTCTTCGCGTCCCACTCAGCCAATCCGTGCGCTGCGGCAGGGCAGCGCACTGATTGGCTGAGTGGGACGTGCCAAGAACCCCCAAAGCAAGCTGGAGCAGGGACCAGGTGAAGTATACGCTCCGGCGGTAGGGGGGGGGTTAACGGGGCGGGGTGCTGACAAACTCACAGTGGGATTTGCATCCTGCTGCGAGTTTGTCTGCCCATAGATCTTACTGGGCAGGGATCCGCAGTGGCTTTCGCTATGAATACGCAGCGAGAAATCCGCTGTGGATCCGGTACGTGTGAACGTACCCTAAACAGCTGAATGAACATCCTCTAAGGCCGGTGATTTCATAATTTTTGCCAGGGGTTGTAAAAACACAGACTAGATGAACCAAGTGTTTTTGTTCTGTTGACAATCTTCTATGTTTCTGAATGATTGTATGACTACATCCTTCTTTTCATTTTATGTTGCTTTTGACCACAATACTACTGGTATCCCCAAATAATTATATTAAATACTTAAAAACATGGAAAAATTGAAAGACGTTGTTGGGAAGTTCCTTCTTAATTTAGAAGACAGTTTTCTATGACACTAAAGAGATTGGGCCCAACGCAATAATAACACATAGAACAAGATGTAGACATACAGTATGAAACATCACTCTGGTTATGTCTAAAAACATGAGAGGGGAATAGCTCCTTTGACAATCTAAGACACATGAGAGGGGAATAGCTCCTTTGACAATCTAGGACACATAAACCATATTATTTTTTTCTGTAGCATCTGAACGGAAAATACATAAAAATTAACACTGAGGAAATTAAAAAAAAAAACATATGTCTAGAATACTGAGGGAATTCCCCACTAAATACAGAATCCTGAATATGTGCATTAGGATTACATCTTTGTTTACCTTACACAGTGTAAAGGCTTAAAAGTACTGTATAAGACTGAAAATAAAAGGGAACTTATAACAGCTGTGAAGGCAATACTTCTCTACAGGAATTTCTAACACAAAAACAGAATCATTTTCAAAGGGAACCTGCTTATGGGGGCTTTTTATTTGAACTTTTATTATGAAGATTTAAATACTTAAATAGATCAATGCTTTACATATTTGTTGCATTGATCTATTGAATCAGCGCTCTGCTCAGCACCCAAGAGTACATTGTGGGTTTACCAATCAGACCCTGAACCACAGATGACATATTATTTACAGTATATAGATGCCATCATAGTTGTTGATTGCAGAATGCATATAGTTAAATGGTCAGCATCAGACAACATTGTCAATGATGGTAACTAATGGCATATGTCAGCTGGAGATAGCAGCCAGTACCCGCTTTATATGTAGCGAGCTCAGCCAGCTACTCAGCCCACTTGACCTAGAAATGTAATGTTTTTGACTGAGAATGGGTATAGAACATTATTGTGGCACCAAAGTAAACAACAGAAGGAAGACAAAGGTCTCATATTTGTGCCAACAAATTTATAATAACCCTTTATGATGTTTGGGACTTCTCATTTATTCCTGGAGTATTTCAGAAAATAAAAATATTTCTTTAGGGTACAAAAACACTGGGCGAATCCCTGCCCAGTACACTCTATGGGCAGACAAACTCACAGCAGGATGGAAATCCCGCTGCAAGTTTGTCAGCAGCCCGGCCCGTTAACCTCCCGGCCGCCGGAGCATATACGCTCCGTCGGCCGGGGGTTAACGGGGCGGGCTGCTGACAAACTTGCAGTGGGATGTCCATCCTGCTGCGAGTTTGTCTGCCATTGAGTCCACAGGGCAGGGATCCGCAGCAGGTCTCGCTGTGAGTTCGGAGCGAGAAATCCGCTGCGGATTCGCCCAGTGTGTTTGTACCCTTAATCCATTGTTTTAAAGTGTAAAGCAATGGATTAAAGTATAGTTAAACTTGTAGGACTCATGTTTAATCTTTTTGCAAATACATTCATATATGTATAAATAGCTATAGAATGCACATTTATACATATTATTCAGTAAATGTACACTATATCTCTATACATCTCAATTATAGCTATTTTACTGCTTTCACTGCAGAGTGGTGGTTGATAACCTAGACAGCAATCTCTTCACAATAGGAGGGGATATAAGTGGGCATATAAGGAGAAGGCTAGTTTGCCAAATGGTGCAACTTTACTGTAATCTTCTTAAAAGCACAGTACACATTAGAACAGTCTCTCTTAAATACTTGGAATAAGTGTTAGATAAATCTCTGCCACACACTGTAGAATACTGAAGACTTGGTAAATCACTGCTGTGGACAGGTAGACTTGAGCCAGCTTTACACAGTCTCTGAATACTTGAAGACACTTGGCTGATTGAACTTAGACTTGACTGAGGAGACTTTAGACTTAGACTTGACTAGGGATGGTGACAGTGGGCTGTCTGCAGGGTAGGGAGAGAGATGGGGCCTATGTAGACCTTCAGGTACTCTGTGAGGGCTTAAAGAGATTGCCTGAGAAATATTAACTTTTCTCCTATCCACATCAGTCCTTCCACAGATGGCATGTCCGTGAAACACAGGACGTGTGTATAAGGCCCAAAAGTTATGAAATCTGGTGGACTACAGCTTTTACTCCATAGTAAAAACCAGTCTTGTAGCAGTACAGAGTCAGTTAAATGACATACAAGAGCTACTACAGAAGAGCTTACCCAGTTAAAAAGAAATCACGGTACTGACCATATAGTTGAAGACAGCTATAAAGCAGGAAACAATGCACTTGTACCTTTTTTGAGCACAGATATATATGTGCCACAACAGGTTTTTAAGAACGGGATTCCCATGCAGAAACATACAATGAAAACAATCACAGCCTCAGCAATGAAAAAAAATAAGAGGAAGTACAGGTGGCAATAAAGATTAAAAAAATTCCTAAACACAGAAAAGTCTAAGGGGAGATTTATCAAACCGGTGTAAAGTAGAATTGTCTTAGTTGCTGCTAGCAACCAATCAGATTCCACTTTTCATTCCTCACAGACTCTTTGAAAAATGAAATCTGATTGGTTGCTAGGGGCAACTGAGCCGGTTCTACTTTACACCAGTTTGATGAATGTCTCTTTAAATGTTTAATCTTTCACATTATATATTAAATAACCATTAAATACTATATTTTTGCACCACACAAAAATGACACCTATAGTGAGGAAAAAAAGTATTTAGTTAGCCACCAATTGTGCAAGTTCTCTTACTTAAAAAGATGGAAAGAGGCCTGCAATTCACATCATAGGTAGACAAATTATGGTGGAAAATAAGGATTTTGTCACCTACAAATAAGCAAGACTTCTGTCTCTCACAGACTTCTTCTTTAAGAGGCTCCTCTGTCCTCCACGTATTACCTGTAGTAATGGCTCCTCTGTCCTCCACTTATTACCTGTAGTAATGGCTCCTCTGTCCTCCACGTATTACCTGTAGTAATGGCTCCTCTGTCCTCCACATATTACCTGTAGTAATGGCTCCTCTGTCCTCCACATATTACCTGTAGTAATGGCTACTCTGTCCTCCACATATTACCTGTAGTAATGGCTCCTCTGTCCTCCACATTTTACCTGTAGAAATGGCTTCTCTGTCCTCCACTTATTACCTGTAGTAATGGCTCTTCTGTCCTCCACTTATTACCTGTAGTAATGGCTCCTCTGTCCTCCACTCATTACCTGTAGTAACGGCTGTCCACAACCTCAAACAGTCACATTGCAAACTCCACTATGGTGAAGACCAAAGAGCTGTCAAAAGACACCAGAAACTAAACTTTAGCTCTGCACCAGGCTGGGAAGACAGAATCTGCACTAGGTAAACAGCTTGGTGTAAAGAAATCAACTGTGGGAGCAATATTTAGAAAATGGAAGACATATACGACCACTGATAATCTCCCTCGATCTGGGGCTCCACCTAAAATCTCACCCTTTTCAGTAGCAAGTTATTCCAGGTGAAGTGACCCCTGTAAATATTGCCCTATCCACCCAACTTGGTCTGTTGGTCAGTACTGCACACCTCTACCACTAGGGTAGGTGCTCTGTGGTCAGCAGGTTCTTCAACCAATACTGTAGCAAAGTAGTAAGGCCACGGCACTCTTGAATCATGCAAATGTGATGATTTATTTTACAGTGAATAGATACATAGGGGGACATTTATCATTTGCACCTTTTTTTTGCGAATATTTTTAGCACTGTGCACTGGCTTATATGTTTGCAGCCTAGTAAGGTATTTATGAACATTCACATGTTGGTTCATAAATCACCTGCTATAGCTTCCCTGGCGCTGTGCATTTTACTGCAGGTATTCATGAATTGACCCTGGTTAAAAAAGTTCCGCTACCCTGGGACTGGAGTACAGATGCGAACGAAAATGCGAAAATTTCAAAATTCTCACATGATAAATCCTGGCTGAGAATATTCTTACGGATAACCACGCCCACAAATGTCAAGAAGGCAAGAAACTGGAGTAAGCTGTCATATTCACACATACACCGAGCTACACTGTTTAGTAAATCTGACGAAGGACTGTGCACATCACACATACGCCAAAAAATACTAAGGAGCACAAGGTACACTGCTTGATACATGTCCCCCATAGTTTTTACTCCAACTGATATAGGAAGTACATGCGAATATGAATCCATGTGACGTAGCAACGTTTGGGTCCAGCCAGGACCTTCTTTAGGCTGCGTTCACACTACGTATATTTCAGTCAGTATATGTATATTTCAGTCAGTATATTTCAGTCAGTATTGCAACCAAAACCAGGAGTGGATTAAAAACACAGAAAGGATCTGTTCACACAATGTTGAAATTAAGTGGATGGCCGCCATATAATGGCAAATATTTGCTGTTATTTTAGAACAACGGCTGTTATATTGAAATAATGGCAGTTATTTACTGTTATATGGCGGCCATCCACTCAATTTCAACATTGTGTGAACATATCCTTTCTGTGTTTTCAATCCACTCCTGGTTTTGGTTGCAATATGAGGACCACAATACTGACTGAAATATACGTAGTGTGAACCCAGCCTTAGGCTGTATGGTCTCTGAATGTAATGAGAAGGAGAGATCCGGTGGAGTGTGTATCTATTCACTGTACAATAAATCGTCACATGTCAAGAGTGCCGTGGCCTTACAACTTTGCTATCCACCCAACTTGACATCCATTATCACAATACATAAAAGAGACCTTTATATTAAATGGGAAACAAATAACCGCTACAGAAGAAGTCACCCAAAAATAAGCCATGGCACTGACCAAATAATTATGAACAACTCTACAGCAGCACATAATGTATTAGTACCTTTTTGAGAGGCAGAAACACAAGATAAAAGCAATCACTGCCTTCTTTAAACCTCAGAATATGGCACTGAAAAGAAAAAAGAAGATGAAGTAGAAGCAGCAAAAAAAAAAAAAAAGAAAGAAAGAGAAAGCAGAAATAACCCCTGTACCTCAGAAAACAGTCAACTTGTTTGATCTTTCACATTTTATAATAAATGAACATGAAATATCCTTACTTCAATGGCAGTGCAGTCCTGTGATTTCTCATCCTTGAACCTAGAACCAACCACACAGTGGGAACCGCTATATTGGGGATGTATAGCTGGGGGGGGCTAGTGAAAGACCCAAAGCATAAGTTAATTAAAAAGCAAATTCAGAATATAAGTACACAGTACCAGCATAAACATAGCGGGTTTACAGCAGGTAACCATTTTACTGAGGGAGGTTTTAAATTTATAATTGTACAGTCTTTGTGAGGAAAGCTAGATGTTGAAAGCAAAGTTGGTCACTAGGGGGCACCAAGAACCATATTCACCAGGCAGGAAAACTTGCATAGGAAGCATATGACTATCCAGTAGTCAGTCTGAAGGAAGAGAGAAACAAGGGCAGCACCAAAATATTTGTCAAATATAATAAACTTAATATTTAGTTTTATTAATATCTGTAAGAATAGTAACTGATGTGTATACAGTGGTGCCTTGGATTACGAGCATAATTCGTTCAGGGACCGTGCTTCTAATCCAAATCCACTCTTAAACCAAAATAAATTTTCCCTTAAAGTAGAAGTCCGGCCAAAACTATTTTTTAATATGCTATTACTTACGGAAAATTAGACAAATTTTTAATGTACATTAATTATGGGAAATGCACATATAGGGATATTTCCCTTAATTTAGTAGATCAGGGAGACTTCAGATTCTCTGAAATACTGTGACGTCGCGAAGGGGTGTAATTACAATGAGTACCATTGACTTCTATATAGAGTGCGCCCCTGCTGGACACTCCATTGGAATTACAATGGATGTGTATGTAAATGTAATATACAGTGTTTTTGA